>NC_136422.1:75087500-75635000 GCF_052625555.1 Lactuca saligna
GCTGAAAAGCTATATGAAAAACTCTCCAAGTGCGAGTTCTGGATTCGCAGTGTGAACTTCTTGGGTCATGTAGTCAGTGAGGAGGGAATCCATGTGGATCCTTCCAAGATTAAGGCTATTGAAGGACAGGCGATTCCAAGAACACCAACAGAAATCCAAAAACTCTTGGGTCTCGCAAGCTACTACCAAAGGTTTATTCAGACTTCCTCCAAGATAGCCAAGCCCCTCACCACTCTAACACAAAAAGGCGTACCCTTTAACTAGACTGAAAAACAAGAAGATGCTTTCCAAACCTTGAAGCGATCCCTATGTAGTGCTCCAATGCTATCCTTACCAGAGGGAACCGAATACTTCGTAGTATATTGTGATGCTTCGAACCAAGGGTTAGGCTGTGTTATTATGCAGTATGGAAAGGTGATCACTTACGCTTCCAGGCAGTTGAAGATACACGAAGTGAATTACACCACCCATGATCTTGAGTTGGAAGTCATGGTCTTCGCCCTAAAGATTTGGAGGCACTACTATATGGTACAAAGTGCACCATCTTCACGGACCACAAAAGCCTCTAGCAGATTCTAAATCAAAAGGAGATGAATATAAGGCAGTGAAGGTGGGTTGAGTTACTAAATGATTATGAATGCGAGATCAAGTACCACCCATGCAAGGCTAACGTGGTAGCAGATGTCGTAAGCAGAAAAGAGTACTCAAGTCGCCAGGTGAAAACATTATTTATAACCATCCACTCTCCCATAACTTCACAAATAACGGGAGATCAAGTAGAGGCCTTGAAGTTGGAGAATGTCGCAACTGAAACACAGTGTGGAATAGATAAGAATCTGGAAGTCAAAGGAGACGGAGCTTACTACTTCATGGAACGTATCTGGGTCCTAAATTTTGGAGGATTCAGGTATGTTGTCATGAATGAAGCACATAAAATGTGATACTTTGTCCATCTAGTTTCTGATAAGAGGTACCTAGACATTAAACAGCATTATTGGTAGCCAAACATGAAAGCAGAGATTGCCACTTACATGAGTAAGTGCCTCACTTGCGCCAAAGTGAAAGTGGCATATCAGAAGCCCTCAGGATTATTACAATAGCTAGTAATACTCTAATGGAAATGGGAAAGGATTAACATGGATTTCATAACCAAATTACCTAAGACAGCGGACAGATGGGATGTTATATGGGTGTTCGTTGATAGGTTAACTAAATCCGCTCATTTCTTACCAATAAAGGAAACGTACAAAATGGAGTGGTTAACATGAATCCATATAAAAGAAATTGTGAGACTCCATGGGGTGCCGACATCTATTATCTCAGATCGAGATAGTAGATTTACTTCACGATTTTGGCAGTCGCTCCAGAAAGCAATGAGAACACAACTAGACATGAGCACCGCTTACCACCCTCAAACCGACGGCCAAAGCGAGCAAACCATTCGAACACTTGAAGAAATGCTTTGAGACTGTGTGATCAATTTTGGAAAATCATGGGATACCCACTTGTCCTTAATTGAGTTCTAATACAACAACAGATATCACACGGGCATCAAGGTTGCTCCTTTTAAGGCTTTGTATGGTCGTAAATGCAGATCGCCTCTTTGCTGGGCTGAGGTGGGTGACACCCAACTGACAAAAGGGAATTCACTGAACAACACTCTTATAGGACCCGAGATCATTTGGGAAACGACAGAGAAAATAGTTCAAATCGAGGCACGACTTCAAGCATCGCGAGACTGAAAAAAGTGTTATATCGATAAACGATGAAAGCCTTTGGAATTTCAAGCCGGAGATCGGGTGCTACCGAAGGTCTCCCCCTAGAAAGGGATGATCCGGTTTGGGAAGCAAGAAAAAATAAACCCACGATACATCGGATCATTCGAGATTCTTGTCCGGATTGGTCTGGTGGCTTATAAGTCGCAGCTACCTGCGGAGCTCAGCAACGTACACCCCGTGTTACATGTGTCGAATCTGAAAAAGTGCTTATCATGTGAAAACCTCGTCTCACCTTTCTCTTCTTCTTACCTTCGGTCGAGAGCACCCTAAATAACCTCACTTCACTCATTTTTCAAACACAAAAATCCTCTCTAACTCTCAAGAAACCTCTCATTTCCTCCAAGAAAAATCGTGGGTGCTTGTGTGTGAGACCAGGAATAATCCATCAAAATCCATTCATTTTGGTAAGCTACTTCCACTCAAGAAGATTAACTTCATGTTATGTAAAACTTATTACTCTTAGTCACTCCATTTTATGATTCTTGCTTCTTAAAGCATCGTAGAACTCAAAAATCTCTTCAAGGAACCTTGCTAGGACCGAATCTCCTCCAATCTTCTTCAAAAACCGAATCCATCAACCCAAAGTGAGTTCATACCCCTTATTTTCAGTTTTGGGGGAGGATACAAGTTTCTTTGTGTTAGATCTATGTGTTTATGCATGTTTATGTGTGTTTTCCATGTTATATGTTGTGATTATGTGTTGAAACTACATAAATCTCAAAAACTCTACCAAAACTTGGTGATGTTTGTAATCTAACACACATAATACAACTTACTATGAAGTGAAAGGAGTAAACATGTTGTAGAATACTAGAAAACTAAACAAAATCGTTTAAGGGGGCATTTTTGACAAATAAACAACAAAGATGAAGCCTTTAGGGCATTCACGGATTTTCAAGGACCAAAGAGTCAATTTTTATATAAAAATGGGTCTTAAAGATATATTAGGTTTTAAAAGGGCCAAAAATGTAAATTTTCACCAAATGGGCTAAAAGTTGGGCCTACACGGTTCATGGGCTTAAATTGTAAAGTTTTAACTTTTGTAGATTAAATTGTTATTTTAAACAAATTTGAGCCAAAAATGTAAATTTCGGTTAAAAAGGGGCTGAAAGTGTCAATCTTTTTAAACTTGGGCCGAAGAGATAAAATTCTATACATTTGGGCCGCAAATATCAATTTTCATCAAAGATTGGGCCGAAAAATGTTATTTTTCAACAAAAGTGGGCTAAAAATGTATTTTGTTTAAAATAAGCCCTTAAATATAAGCTTTTAGTCTTAATGGACTTAAAGTGTTATTTTTACCAAAAATGTGCCTTAATTGTAATTTTTCGGCCTAATGGGCCAAAAATGTTGTCATTACAAAAAGTGGGCATTCTATGTCATTTTGGTAAGCAACTAAGCTTAAACAACCAATGTAATAATAGGCAGACTAAATACATTATTTTCACTTTTATTTGGCCTAGAATATACCATACATGTTTATTGGGCCTTAGTGGTCCATTTACATGCTTATTGGGCCTTATACCTTCATTACATGTTTATTGGGCCTTAATGGTCCATTCGCATGCTTATTGGGCCTTATACCTTCATTACATGTTATTAGGCCTTAGTGACCCATTTACATGCTTAATGGGTCCTGTATAATCCTTACATGTTTATTGGGCCTTAGTGGTCTATTTACATGCTTATTGGGCCTTATACCTTCATTACATGCTTACTAGGCCTTAACGGTCCATTCGCATGCTTATTGGGCCTTATACCTTCATTACATGTTATTGGGCCTTAGTAACCCTATTACATGCTTGATGGGTCTTGTATACTCTTTACATGTTTATTGGGCCTTGTTAACCCATCTACATGCTCGACGGACCTTGTATACTCATTTCATGCTTATTGGGTCTCATTCATTCATGAACAAGTACATTGGGCTTTGTAACTAAATTACATACACGAAATCATTATTTAAAAACATTAAATAGTGTGTTACACTATTCACATAAATATAGTTAAGGTTCTTGTGAGACGCGTTCTTTCATTCGTACCTACATATTCTACAACCTTTAGTCCTTTAGTTATAACTAAAGTCTTCTAGAGTGAGAGCAAGAGTTTGTGTATAGATCTATACAGGGTTGACAGTCCCGCACCTGAGTTGTTCGCTACAGCTAGACTAGGCTAGTCTAGGATGACAAATATCTTACCTTGAACAAGTCGACGTCTGAAAAACGTCATGGCAGGCAGATCAGTCATATCAAGTATGATTATAACGAATCACAAAGAAATTAACTCCACAGTAAAATTTACGAAATACATAAACGTTTCTACAATTACAATTTTATACAAACATCAATTTACTGTCTTTGGATTTAATACTACAACACTTTTACAAGTAGAAAATATCGGATTTTTTGGGAAAACTTACATCATACATCACCTTCTATTTACAACAGAAAACAGAGGATTTTTCTGGAAGACTCTCTTTATACATTTTCAAAACAGAAAACACACATGCTTTAATATAAGATTTGACACAAAGTGTTCAAATCATTTATTTCTCTAACAGAAAATATCGTATTTTCTGGTGTTTAAAAAGTGATACAAACCTTTCATATAAATATACTTATGAACTCACCAACATTATATATGTTGACCATTTTTAAAATAACTTGTATTTTCAGGAAATTGTTAAGCAGGTTGGCCTTCAAGAACTCATGGACTTTGATGTATTTTTGCTATCATTGTACACTTATATTTTGAGAATGTAACTTTTGTAAAGAAATACAATGATGTAAACCCAATATTGTTGTATTGTTGTACGTGTGATGATGATGCTCGCCTTGTTTCAATTATACTCACTGTGATGATAATACAAGATGAAGTCACCCAAAACCCCCGGACGTTTCCGTCGTTTTCTCCGGTTCGGGGGTGTGACACTAGATTTGATTTGTCTTTTACAATCCAAAATGTGAGTCAATTCATGCATGCACCAAGGAATCTCACTTAAAGACTTTCTATAAGTATTTTAAGATACTTAAAAATAAATTCCTAATAAAGGTATCACTATAAATCAATCTGAAAATCTTCAACTTGTTGCATATCTTGATGTCGATTGGAACAGATGTGTTAGTTGTAGACATTATATTACTAGATATTTTATCTTTCTTGGTAATTCTCTCATGTTCTGAATAGTAAGAAATAAGCAACTATTTCTTGATCCTCTACTAAGGCTGAGTACAGAGGGCTTACTTCTGTAACTTGTGAAATTTTATGTGTTGTAAAATAGTAAAGGGATTTTAAAATTTAATGCAATTTTCTATTGAAATAATATATGATAATAATTCAACTACTTAGTTACCATTAAATCATGTATTTCATAAAAGAAGAAATATTGATAGAGATGTGCATTTAGTTAGAGATAAAAAAGCGAAAAGTGTTTTAAATGTTAAGAAAGTTACGTCTAAAGAGAAAGTTGTTAATTTGTTCACCAAGTGTTCTACTGGTGTACAATATTCATATTTGTGTAAAAAATTGATGTTATATGATCCCTTTAAAGGTTGAGCTTGGAGGAGGGGGTTATTGAAATGGCTAAATAAAATTGAAGCAATCTCAACACTTTATCATAAGTTATTAAATTTTTTTTGTTAGACTACAAAATTAATCTAGTTTAATATGGTGCAGAAAAATTTTGGTGTATTAGAAGTATTGTAAGCTAAATGTTGATATAATGGAGTAGGCTAAAGAGATAATAGGTTGAAACTTGGACATGATTGAAAGACTAATGCAGTGGATGGACTAGAGATTTACATATTTGGTTGTTGTGATCTACAACAGGTTTTCTGCATTGCTCAAAAGGAAGACACGAATCTTATAAGACCCGACATGTCAATCTAATGATATCCAGGTTCTATTATATGTTCAGCTGAGAGACAGGTTAATTCATCACTCTTTCTCATCTCCATATTCCCTTTACATGATATTTTTGAGTTCATTTGTATTGGAGAGTTGCATATACTTCTACTAGTTTGCGATTTGTAATTTAGTTAATCGTTTAGTAGTAAGGTGTTTTGGATTTGTCATGTTTTTTTGTACTAGTGAAACTTATAAAGAAGTTGATTAAGAAGTTTTTCAATTTTGTTATATGTTCTTATTAGGAAAACTGTATGTAACTTTTCATGTTTACCCCTTGCGTTTCTCTCACTAATATCTATTATATCTTCGCAATTGCTTTTAAACCTTGCTTCGGTTCGTCAACTATAAACATAGATATTGAGTCTTCTTTTTTTTATTCTAATTTTTGTGTGCAAGATCTATGGTCTCGTAGAGTTATTAGGATCGGTAGTAAGATATATTGCATCCTATACTGTTGATTCGTATCCTTTTCAATTGAGTCATTCGTCTACTGATTTTTATCTTTGGCATTCAAAACTCAAAAGATAATGAATGAAAATTATATTATATTGCACAAGCATAGAATTATAATACTTACTGCCACATCTTAATCTCTTAAATTTAATTTCATGTTAAACAATGTTAAATATCCATTTTGTTCATTTTAAAACTTCCAAAGCTGAAATTATACTATAACAATGTACTTCGAATCTCAATTATTCTGAAGTAGAAATTTCCACCTGTCCGCTTCGCGAGCTACGCAGGCTAGGATTTTCTTATTATGTTCTAGTCATACAAAAAGAAAGTACAACTATTCATCATTTTTATCATTTTGTACGCATGGTTTTCAGGGGGAGGGGGGCCAAACTTGATGACATACAAAAGTCTAATGACCAAGCCTACAAACATGGGAATATACAAAAATTGAAGCGGATGAAAATCTTCGTTGTTAAAATTTAAGGAGGTAAAAGTGACATTTTACAAAATATATAAGTGGGAAGTTCTATTCTAAAGTGAAGGGACCAAATATGCCAATATAAAACAATATTGCCGCCAAATATGAAATCAGAAAGTAGATTTATGGCCAAATGTCAAATAAAATACTTTTGTGGCCAAATTATAAAAACATAAAACAAACTATTTATAAAAAAAATGGTTTTTTATTATATATAATAATTTCACCTTAGACATTTTTTCTTCTAGATTGTTAATTTAATGATCTTTTTAGCACTAGCTTTTAATAGTTATTATTTTTATTTCACACCCAAAGGATAAAAGTATTTAGGCTAGAATCATGCTTATATGCATAATCGATGATGAACACGTTGAGAGTTATCAACATAATCAAGAATATTATACGTATATGCATCGATATGGAAGAGTTCCATTATAAGCATATTAACTAATTTATTGATTGAGAAGGATAGAGATATAAAAGAGGAACATTATCATCAGTTCAATTGTCATCGTGAGTTATAACGAAGTAGTAGTGGGAGAAAAGAGGAAATTATGGAAGAGGCGGTCAAAGAATGATAACTAAAGCCGAAGAATGCAAATTATAAAAAATAATTACAATATATCCCAGAATACGCTGACGAGTGTCTATTTTAGTAATATTGTCAAGATATAAAAGTGTATTTTAACATGACGACTCGACAGAAAACAGTTTTTCAGTGTTTACGTGCACCACATGCTTAAGACTTTCTTCTAGCTATCCTTATAGATAGGCTTGACCAACATATGTCTCCTATGGAGTATCATACTATCCTTAAATATCGGCTCATGATCCCAATATTTTCAGAGAACGAGATATATGCCCGGTGTGCCACAAGGAATGTTTGGACTCTTTTGAGGAGCATACAGTTCATTATAAAGAATTCCTGGGGATCAAATACAAGAACGATATTGTTAGGGATGTTTTGTTTGACATATTTAAGCTTGCCAGGGTTTCCGTCAAGAAATAGACACCTATGAATTTCTTGACTGACATGGCAAAAGGAAGGTCAACACTTAGATCTGACGTTTTGATTTTTGGATGAGTTGAAGAGAAACACGCATGTATAGACCTTACAGGGGTATCACCTATTATGGGCTTGAGAGTTGGGGGTTTCAAGGCAGGACATGCTATTTTAAAATCTGATATATACAATATCACAAAACATGAAAAATTGTGCATGGAAAATCAACACGTATTCATATCATTTACATTTGATACGTTTGGTTTCCTCGCACATGATGTGGTTGACATTTTTCATATAATACAATAGATTATGCATAGTAATGTCATATCCCCTAGATCAATAGATGTTTTCTTGAAAATAATTGACTTTAACATAAAAAAAAAAAAACATAATTGCGTAGCTTGTTGTCCGGTTGTATTCTCACTCGTTATATTGTGATAACGAAACTTATATATTACCAATTTTTCCGAATAAAGAACATCCATTTTATCTATCAAATAGTGATGATACAAATAGTTATCATATAGAAAACGCGTAAGAAGATAAATAAACATCAAATGGTCATAGCTTTAAAAAAAAATGATTATAGCTTTCGAACGTGAAAAAGTTGCAAAAAAATACAAGCATAGATCTTAACGGGCCCAAACCCCCCAAAATAATAGTTTATGGACCAACTGCCATTCAATTAGCCCTGAGTATTTAATATATTTTTTAAAATATTCTACTTGTATTATGTTTTTATATGTTTTGTATAAATTCTATGAAATAAATTTAAAAAATTGTCACCGCTTTCAAACATGAAAAAGTTGCAAAAAATACGAGCATCTGACCGAAAGATGCTAACGGGCCCAACCCCCATGTAATGCTTTACGGACCAACTGCCATTCAATTAGCCCTCAATATTTACAATATTTAAAAAAACAAAAAAAAAAATTCTATTAGTATTATGTTTTTATTTGTTTTTGATAAATAGCATGAAATAAATTATTTCTTTCAATCATGTCATCTTAGGCAATGATTTTTCATTTATTTAAAGTTAATTTTAAATTTGAATATTTGTTATAGTAAAATGTATTTTTATGCCGGGCATATTTGTAACGATGTAAATGCTCTGATAATAAACAAATTAAATATTTTTCTTATCTTTTATTTTTACTTATTAGATCAAGCCAAGTGTTAAAATTAAAAAATAAAATTATAAAAATGATTTAGTGGATTTTTTTTCTTTCATCTTTCATTATTTTATACGAATAAAAAGATTGATAGAAATAAAAAATACAAGAATATTTTAATTTTTCTTAACAATAATATGTTTTTAATTTAAAGCACGTGTTATACACTTTTTTTGATTTCTAGTGTGCGTCATTCTTCTCTTTTTATTATGAACGTGAGATTACATCCTTTGTACAATTTCCATTATCTATTAAATCTATTTTTATTATTGACTTTTGTAGCGTGGAGATGTACATTGTAAAATCCATTAAAGTATACAATTATTGCTTTAAAGTATAAAATTGTTACCAAAGGGAATATTGGCATGCTATTAGATAATATTAAGTCATCACCTTTGTTCAAGATGCATGATCAAACACGTAAATTCATCGATGGCATAGATTATGGGGGTGCATGATTGTGTTTGGAGTGTTCCACACTACACCCATATATCATTAATCTACAACTAACACATAAACTAGAATAAAAAAAACAAAAATCAAACATAGAATAAATTATACCAAGTGATAATTAACTTACACAGATGGTTAATAAATATATAAGGCTATTTCCATACGTATCCCTTCCATTTTTTGATTTACCTCTATGTGAGTGGGTATCTTATTTTTTATTATTTTTATTATTATTTTTTTATTAATATTATAAGTCAAGGGTACGTATAGTAGCATCTATATATTAAAAAAAATGATAAAACTATAAACAACTAAGTCAGCCGTGTTAATAATATTGAAATAGGAGTAAACCGTGATGTTATCACACTGAAAATTGAATTTTTTATGATATTGATACCAATTCTAGGTGTAAAACTAATATATTACATGTGTTAATTAAAAAAGATAAATATAAAGGTCTAAACATGTAAAAACATTGGATTTATAAAACAAAATAAGAAAAAATAATGAATTATTAAAATTAATTTTTTTATCTTTTAAATTTAAATAAATAAACAAAATAAACTAATGAAATTTAATTTGGAAGTTTTTAAAATAAGAAGGTAAGTCTATTAATGAAATTGATATTTATTTCTTACTACATTTATTGTAATTATTATATTAAAGTATTATGTGGAATTTATTAAAATAGAAAAACCTATAAAATAACATGTGAAAATAAATTAATTCAAAATAATCACAAAATGATATTTAGCAATTTAAATTAAAGTGTGACATGTGATAAAAAAAATTCATTTATTAAAATAGATCAGGTACTAATAGGATTAGATATTGGTTACTTTGTTAAAATTCATAAATATACCAAATATAGTTTGTTTTCTATTGAGTTTAATTAAAAGATAAACGAATTAATATAGTAAATTATTGGACTATGTTAGTAGTGAGCATGGAAACCTATTATACATTTTTGGAATCTGAATAAATAAAGGATCGGAAATTCTGTAACCAAAACCAATAAGGCCGGTTTCAAATCTTGGTATTTTGGTGTCGCTACTCGTTACATACGGGCCATATATCGCTACTCGTTATATATATATATATATATATATATATATATATATATATATATATATATATATATATATATATATATATATATATATATATATATATATAGGGTAAAGTGAATATACCTAACAACCTTATACAAGCTTAGGTACCTAACCTCATCAAACTACATCATTTTACATTATATTTTCATTGCAATCATCCAAGGTTCTTAAACTTCATCCCTAAACTTGATTTACTTCAAATAAATTTGGAAGTTCATCATTATATTTCACCTACATCCTTTCATTTGTAGCGGTAGGATATGAAGCCCATCAGGTGGTATTCGATAGAAAGACGTGATGTAAAAGAAATATATTGTTGAAAGTCCAAAAATTTTGGAAGTAATCAAGTTATGAGGTTGAAGTTTAAGACCCTTAGGTAATTACAATGTAAATATGATACAAACTGATGTAGTATTATGGAGTTAGGTACCTAAGCTTATATAAGGTTGTTAGGTATATTCACTTTACCCATATATATATATATATATATATATATATATATATATATATATATATATATATATATATATATATATATATATATACATATATATATATGTGTATATATATATATATATATATATATATATATATATATATATATATATATATATATATATATATATAGGGAAAAGTGTATATACCCTTAAGGGTATATAAGCTTAGGTACCCAAACACACCATAATACGTCGTTTTGTTTGATATATTCATTATAATGTTATTAAACTTCAACCTCTAACTTTATTTACTTTTAAGGTTTTCGAAATATCACTATTACCTTCCTCTTACATCAAATCTTTTTGCCGACCATCTACTAGGTTATATATATTGTAGTTAAAAATGAAAATTATATAAGAGAAAAATAAATATCTAATTTATAAAAATCATGGAAGTAAATCAAGTTAGAAATTAAATTATAAGAATAGTAGACAATTAAAATGTATTATATGATACAAAACAACGTGTTATGGTGAATTTAGGTACCTAAGCTTATATACCCTTAAGGGTATATTCACTTTTCCCATATATATATATATATATATATATATATATATATATATATATATATATATATATATATATATATATATATATATATATATATATATATATATATATATATATATTGTGAATATTACTAAATATGTTAAAATCCTAATATTTGCCTTTGTGGTAAGAAAATTGCAAAATTGTAATTTTTTAGTGTAATATTTTCATTTATACATTCATTCCGTATTTTAGCACAAAAGTTATGTAAAATACAACTTTTTACAGTTCATTAATAATTTAATATATAAAATTCACAACTTAATACAATCTATTTTTACACTAAATCAGAAATTCAAAGAAGTCAAACCCAATTTCTAGTATCACCACCGCATATGCTACATATGCTAGCTTTGCAATCATCCTTCCTTGGAAATCATATCTATAGATAAAGTCATGCAACGAGAGGTTCAATAATATACTCATAATTTAATAAACATATTAATTCACTCATTTTGAATTTAATATAAAACAATTATACATTGTTATGTATTAATACATACATACATACATATATATATATATATATATACACACACACACACACAAAAGAACATTAATACAAAAGTTCATACATAAATAATTTATATTTTAACACAAAATTTATAGAAAAGCTCACGGTAAAATGTTGTAAATTCACAACTTAATATAGTCTATTATCATTTAATATATAAAATTTACAGCTTAATATAATAAATTAACAATTTAATACATTGAAATGTCATATTTGTTAACTTAAAACATACATTTATACTTTCAGATCTGAAGGCTAGTGCTTCAGTCAAAATTTCATTTACATAATATTCATAACTTCAATTTTATGTAATTTATCTAAAATTAGAAAATATAATATGTGTATAATGATTCTGTCTTTTTATAATTCAGAAACAAAAACAATATTCATAAAATTTATAGCTTAATACAATCTATTCACAGCTTAATACAATTTATTCACAGATTAATACACAAAATTCACCATATAATACACAAAATTCACCATATAATACACAAAATTATTTATTCACATCCATTGTAACATTTCGTTTAAAATAAAATAAGTGATTAAATAATAAATAAATAAATAAATAATATTTAAAACTTTGAGATGTAATTTTTATATTTTATTTTTTATTTGCCCTATATCATATTAATTAGCGGGGTGTACACATTGGGGTGTTAAAAGCTATATTATAAATATTGGGGGTTAAATTGTAACTTTTGGACTTGAATTGTAATGGAATATGAAAGTTGGGGGTTGTTTGGTTAATTTTGGGCTTGAATTGAAAAGAATAAGTGAAGGAGGGACTAGAAGTGTCATATATATATATATATATATATATATATATATGTGTGTGTGTGTGTGTGTGTGTGTGGGGGGGAGGGTTCATGCGAAAATGCAAATAGCTTGCGAAAACGGAAAAAAAAAAAACTATGAAATTGTACCACCTCAACCTTATATTTTGGACAATAATCCATCCAAACTTCGAACTACATGATGATAAACGATGATACATGAGAAACTGTTTCATATTAGCAAAGCATGATTTTTGATATTTTTATTACAAAAACATGAATTTAAAAGTGTTTAAGGACGTGAAAAAAAAAATATAGTTGTTAAAACAACCTTTAAATATGTATTATCTTAAAACAATTCAATGTAAACTTACTATCTTTAATTTATTTCTATTAAATTTAATTTTTATAGTCAATGTATTTGATTTTTTTAAGATAAAATATGGTTTACAGTTTTCGCGAAATATTTATGTTTTCGCATGAATCTACTTGTGTGTGTGTGTGTGTCTATATATATATATATATATCTATATATATATATATATATATATATATATATATATATATATATATATATATATATATATATATATATATATATATGGTGATGTTCAATCGAGAACCATCATTAACAAAGAACCAAAGAACCAATTGTGAGCGTCAAAAATTATAATGATCAACGGCCAACGAAATACATGTACACTTGTACATTGGACACACACACACCAGATTATACCAAAAAATGCAGATGTATGCCAAAACACTCACTTCTTTTTTTCGTTTAAAATTTTTTTATGCCATATTTTTTATCGAAAAAAAAAACGTTATCAATTTTTCGTTCTCTTTCCATAGAGATTCATGTTGATATATAAAAAATGATTTTTTTTTTTTCGAAAAAACCAACTTCATTTTGTTAGTTTGTTCAATATTTAAGTTTATTTTTATCAAAAAAAAAATACAATTATACAAAAAAATATTATTTTTTTGTAGTCTATTAATAAACATCACCACCGACTAAAAAAACATCGATTAGTGTAGCTTCTCACTATGAATCTAAATTGTAAATATTTCAATTGTTAACATTCACAATGTGAAAAAGTTCGATTAGTTCATATTCACATTGTGAATCTGACTTACTATTATGGACACTGTGAATGTGAATATGTTCTCAATATGAATATGAACATATTCACAATGTAAATCTGAACTGAAATATCGATTTTTTTTAACATCATTATGAATCTATGTTTAAAGAGTACCAAAAATTATGAATGTTGATATATTTATTAATTTTTTTTCTATAAAAAATACACCTAGTTTTCAACAAACAAAGAAAATGAAGTAGGTTTTTAAAAAAAAAATCATTTTTATATATCAATATGAATCTCTATGGAAAGATGACGTAAATTCACGAAAAACTGTATATTGGTTTTTTTTATATAAAAAACATGGCCTAAAAAAATTAAATTAAGAAAAAGTAAGTGTGTTTTGTTATAATCCGGTGAATGTACGTCCATTGTAAAAGTCTACAACCCTTCCTTTTGTCGTTGATCGCTTTATATTTCGACGTTTTAGGTTGGTTCATTGGTTCCTTTATTAATAATTGTTCTCTATTATTTTTGGTCCATGTACACTTAAAAAGATGAATATGCCCTTATAATTTTTATTTTTCATTTTCTTTATAAATACAAAAATAATTTAATTTATATTTTTTTAACTTACAAAAAAATAAAAAATGACCCACCTACCATTTTCTCTTGCGTCCATCTCAACATAAACATACATATACACTCACTAGAATCATCACCCCTAATGGATGCCAACCACCATCATTCGCCACCAACTACTACCATTCTCCTCCAACCACCACCATCTGCCACCAACCACCTCCATTTTCATCACCCGTACCCCCATCTCTCAATTATTAAACCAGTAAAAGTTCACCAGCAGCCACCATACCATCGTTCACCACCACTATTTTTCATAATCCACCCCACCCATATCGTCCTTTCTCACCCTGCCTCGCCGGAAGCCACTAAGAAAGTTGAAAACCACCGTTAACAACTCATTTTTCCTCCTTAGATCTAAACTGAGTGATCATAAACGTACTAATTGCCCAAATTACTGTATGGGGTGCTCAAACCCAAAAATTAAACCCCACCCCCAACATCATTTGTCACCACCATTCGTCGTCAACCACCTTCATCCCCCATATCCACCCTCACATCTCTTTCCTTAAGTTGATGATCCTCTACCACCACTATTCGTCGAGCTTCACCATCTTCTCAGCATTCACGGAGACCTGAGTTTGCATCCCATCCCAATCTAAATCGAACATATCAACAGTTTTAAAGAATAGATCGGCGGCGCTAGGTTGTCGGAAATGTCCGTCGATGACTATCCCTAGCTGGTACCATCACATCCCTATGGAGAACCCTAACCAGACCTCGAACCAAAACCCTTATCCAAGGGCGGCGACATTAGGATTTTAGAAAATGAGAATGGTGGCGGTGGAAAGAGATTTACAGAAGTTGAAAAATGTGGTGGTGGCGGCAAAAAACCCTCATCACTGAAAGATGAAGAACGACAACTGAAAACTCAAAAGCTTCGTCGAGCTACACCATCTTCTACCACGACATCATATCCCATTTTTCTGACTTTCCATTACATATCTCATTTTTTCCGAAAGGGATGCTAGGTCGTTTGGGTAAGTGAGGGTGTCGGTGGAAGTCTAACTGGTGGTGGTGGTTCAATAACGATGGTAGTCCACTCTCCAACACAATGAAGAGAGAGAGAGAGAGAGAGAGAGAGAGAGAGAGAGATTTAATGTCTTTAAGAGTGATGAAATTTTATTTTATACTTACTTTTTAGTTATATAGTAAGAATACAATTAAAAGAAATCAAAAAAAAAAATAGTTAAGAGTATTTTTGTGATTTCAGGTAGGTTATAGACCGAAACTGTACAAAAATATCAACTATAAAAACCAAAAACACATGAGGTATTTAAAATTGAACCACTGATTTACCATCAAACTTTTTTTAACCATAATCCTACAATTTTAAGAAACACCCGAACATTTTTGCAATTTTGTCAATATTGCAACTGCAAACGCTGAAACGCATGATTATGTACCGGGCGTTTTCCATGAAAAGTATGCAATGTACGGGAATGCCCCAATTAGCACACAAAGTAATTTATGATAATATTTAATTAATGTAAACGTGCAAAAGAAGGAGTTGCTAGCACAGTTTTAAAAACAATATAAGTTAAATAATATCAAAAAAGAAAAAGTTAGATGTGACTAAAGAAAACAAATCGTACTGTTTACTAATAAAATGACGTATAAAATATAATTAAAATTCCAAGTTAAAAATAATTAATAAAAAAATGAGAATCATTATAAAAAGACCAAAGTTTTAAATAATATAATGTCAAACCTGAAGTTTTTTCAAGCTTTGGTGAACTATACCATTTGTAAGGTTGGTCGGTGACCAACATTTTTAGATAAAAACAAAGAAACGACGTTAAACGAAGATGAGAATTTTGTATATAATTAATATTTTTATATGTATTTTCAACTATTAATCATTTTTATATTCATATATAAGTCAAAACGGCAGGTACAAACATTAGAGCAATAACACGCAATATCTGAATCGTGACGAGTTTTTTAGAACCTAGAAAAAAAAGATAATATAGCATGATAGTTAAAATTATTAAATTAAAACAATAAAAAAATATAAAAGGAAATAAAATTATAAAAATGAGCTGTAAGCGTATGGCAAGTATAACAAAAAAGATCTGTTAAGCAATCCTTAAAAAGCAATGGAAAAAAAATCCACGCGTAAATAAATAAGTACTATTTATATATTAACTAGGTTATAAACCGTGAAAACCACAATGCATATAATTAAAAAGTTTATATAGACAAAAAAAATTAATAACTATAAAAAAGCATCAGATTCTCAATTGTAAGTAATCAAAATTAATTTGATAAATAAAATATTTCAACATAGATTTTGAAATACTTCTTTGTGCATAACATTGAAAATATTATTAATTAAATGAAACAATAATTTCAATCATTCTCTATTCTTTACTATGGATAAAACAACATATAATTGACCTATGAAAAAAAATGGTTCTCACAAAATATTATTAAAAATACAAATACCTCATGTAATTACAAAATATTACTAAAAAAACAGATTAATAGTTATTAATCATACATTTCAGAACAGTTGTTTGTACTTGTTTGTACAAAATGTTTACATATCCATTAAATTTTGAAACGGGTTATGTACCTTGTACAAGAGTTAAAAAAATTTATATATTTTGATCATTAATAACAAAAAAAAAAAAAAAAAAATTTAAAAATCATTAAGTAGTATTTGCAAATTGTTTGTACTTGTTTGTACAAAATGTATACATATCCCTTAAAATATGAAATTCGTTAAGTACCTTGTACAAGAATTACAAAACTTTATATATTTTGATCATTAATAACAAAAAAATTAAATTTAAGAAAGCCGATTAATAGTTATCAATCATACATTTCAGAATGGTTGTATGTTCGTATTTGTTTGAATAAAATGCTTACATATCCTTTAAATTTTGAAAACGGTTACGTATTTTGTACAAGGGTTACAAAATTTTATATATTTTGATCATTAATAACAAAAAAAAAAAAAAAAAAAGATCAATAAGTATGTTTTGCAAATTGATTTTGAATTTATCTTGTTTTGATTCGTGTTTTTCAACTTAATTTTATAACGCGTAACAAACCTATAACCGTTTACAACGATATAATCTAATGATAAGATTTAAAATCAATGAGTTAATTGCAAAAGAAACATCATTAGAAAATGTAATTAAATTATTTAACTTAGGTTATTTATACGCAAATTATTAAGGTTATGTATACCCAAATTATTATAAGACTAGTTTATAACCCGTGATAACCACGGTTATAAAATTAATTAAATTTTTGTATTAAAAAATCAAAATTATTAATCAATTATTTTAAATAAATTATTATCTAAGAGATATTTTTTAGTTATATATTATTATAATCATTGATTTATATAAATATATGGAGTTATATCATTTTATATTTTATATTAATTTTATTTTATTTTTTAATCTAATGTTATTAATTTAATATAATTAAAGGGATAAATTTTAAATTTTGAAATTTAAAATGAAAAATCAATTATTAATTTAATAAAATTAGAGTGAGAAATTCAAAATTCAAAATTTGAAACAAATAATTAATAGGTTGACAAGTGGCATGATAAATGATATATAAGATTAGTGAGGGATTCTAATTGGATAAGACTTGTCAATATGAGATTAAACCTATTTTTTTATTAGAATAGAAATGTGTAATATTGCAAATGAGCATAAAAAATCCAATTATATTGGCACATTACGATTTTTCCCCTTAGGTACTGTACCCTAAATGAGGTTTGAGATTCTAATGCGAGCACCCTATCTGAATATTTGTTCTGCCGGTAAAAAGAAGCTCCTCTTCAATTGGTAAATCAAAATAAGCAACGTATTACTTCTAACGATGTAATATGAGTCGTACTTTCATCAAATGGTTTTTAATCTCTATATCTCCGATTTTCAAAAATATTTTAGAGGTTTAATTTTAGGGCTGATCTTGATAAAGGAAGCATGCATGTCCGATTATTTTATTAGATATAAGTGAAAGAGTATACATGGAATCAGATGAAATACGATCGAATTTTTTATGAAGATAAATGGTGAAGATGGCGGTGTTGTGGTTGTGATTTTGCTTTGAAGTGGCGGTACTCATGACATATTATCGAACTTATGAATTTTAGGCGAAATGAAGAAAACGTAAAATCAGATTTTTTGCTATTTGTAGAAGATTTGGACATTTTCATGCTTATGTAATTTCATTTTCAATAGGTTTCCTGCTTTGTTTTATTTCAAGAATGTTACAATTTTGGAGTGCTTATTTAGAATCGGTGAAAATTTAATCTGGGGGTTAGTTTAAAGTTCAATTCTATAAAAAATTAAATTGTTTTGTTACAAAGGGTAACACAACAGTATTTTTATTGTTTTTTAACATGTTATAAAAGTATTTTTACTTTTATTCAACAAAGTACTGAGATTCAAGTACGATTCCTTTTAACATGTTATAAAAGTTAGAAGGTTGTAGTTAGAAGAAATAAGTATGTTGAAGGTTAAAAATTAATATAATGCTACAATATAAGCATATGAATATTTAACTAATGCCATTTAGCTGTTATATGTAACCAAAAAAATGACCAAAAGATAAAATAAAAATGAATATTTTTTATAAGAAAAGTAAGAAAATAAACCTAAAAATAGCAACGTAGTTTGGTGAAAATTTATAAATATGTTTTATTTAGATATTTTCCAAAGTAGGTTGCTAATTTTACACATTTCCATAGTTGGAATATATTAAAAAAACAAACAAAAAAAAAAGTAACTAACTTTTCTCTAAACTGAATGATTTCATCAATTTCCTTATGTATTTGAAGATTATAAAAATATAAGTTTTGTATGAAAGTAGGATGCTAAAAAATGAACATTTAAAAAAAATCTTTGAAAGTTATACCCTTTCTACATCCTGTTACTTCTAAATCCCTCCATTTAGTAGCAACATGGTATAACAATGGGATAGATATACCAAAACCATAAATAGATACATACACACTAACATAAACATATACGAATAATAAAAATTACTCTTTTACCCTTAATGCATTCAGTTTACATGAACAAATATAAAATATAAGTAAGCTTTTTTTACTTTCATTTTGTTTTCTGTATCATATTTGCAATCTACAGTTACTGCAATACACATTACTGCAAGGGATACTTCTACTTTTTTTTTAAAGCATCTTTCTAAAATTTTGTAGAAAAAGGAGTTATGGATTCAATGTAGGATTTGATATTGAGTTTATTTATAAAGAAATTGAAGCAGAAAACTACTGAGTCAAGTAGGATGTATTTCAATAAACATATAAGAACAACTGCTAATAAGCAAAAATCTTGAGTTTATTTTCAGAAAAAGGTTATAAGTATTGGTTTTTGAAGATGAAAACAACTACTAATAAGCAGAAATCTTGAGTTTATTTTTCGAAAAAGGTTATAATTATTGGTTCATGATGATGAGCTAACCCGATTTGTTATGATGTCTCCTCTGCAGAAATCATATTCTTGAATATGAGGAGGCACAGTAAATTCGACAACTGGAATGAAAGTTGAAGACGTGTTACTGATATGAAATATAAATGGAGTCAGAAATATTTATTTTTAGAATATTAATTTCAAAATGCTGATTTTTTGGGATTTTTTGAAAATTTGAGAAGATTCAAAATTAGATAAGATTTGTAACCAAACAATTTGAACTGAAATTGCTATTGTGTTCCAACAAACATGGGATTTGAATGTTATTTGAAACAGAGAATCCAGTAATTTGATAAAAAAGAATCGGGGTTACAATTAATGTTTATTGAATTATGATTCATTTAGTAGGAATTATTCATAAGGGTGACACGTGTCATTGTAAAATGGTAGAATAGGGACATGTGTTAGAATTATGGTTTTGTTTACCAGAAGAGGTAGATTTCAAATTTTAAATATGATTTTGCTTTTATATATATATATATATATATATATATATATATATATATATATATATATATATATATATACATACATAGACACACACATTAGTGGTGTATCCGCACAAAACGACAATATAGATGATTTCCTTTTGATAAAAGAGCCCAACAAATAATTTTCTTTTGGAAACATGTTGTATACATTGACAAAAATAAAAATATTATATGATTATAAAAAATCAATATATTGTTTACAACCTAAGATGTTTTCGCTAACATCAAGCATACAAAAATAAACATGAAATCTATTTGATTTTTTTTCTTCTTCATCACCATTACTTTCAACTTTAGTAGGAACTTCTTTTTCTTCGGTTTAAGTATTTCTTTTAGTCTCTTTTGCTTGGGCTGTTTTTTTGGAAGAAATAATAGGTTAAAAACTTTTGTTTGTTTCACCGCACCAATGTACATATTACATGTTCAGATGATGTCAGTAAGTGTCAAGTTGTGTCCAACCAAGAAGGTATTTGAGGCAAGATATATTTTTATGGTACCAAGAGTTCTCTTTAATCCAACAATTGAAGCATCATTTACCTTTAATGTGTGTTATAGAAAGGACGTCATAACTAAAGAGGGTAAATTGGTAATTGGTAAACTACAAATAACCAGAGCAACATATTTAGTATCAACAAATCTAGGCATTAACCATTTTATGAATTTATGACATTCTAGTTAAGAGATATCAATTCATTGCTCGATTTGTCTCTAGAACACATTAAATGAAGAAAAATCTTTAAGTACACGAATTTTAGAAAAAATAATTTATCAAAAAATGATGAAACTTACATATTAAATAGGTGAACATCCAAAAAGAGAAGTGTCAACCTTCCAACAGACAACTCTGATAACAAAAGATACCAGAATAAGTACTACAACCATAGAAAATATAAGATTTCAAAATAATGTTATATTAATTAGTTTTAATTATATGCTAAAGCTCATTTAAAAAAACAAAAAAAACTTTTCAAAACAAGGAAATATGGTACAAGCATTATCTCTTAATGTATCAAACAGTGTTGGTGGTTCGAATAGAGCACCGATACTTGTGACAAATGAATATCATCACTGATCCCAGAGAATGGAAAGATATTTAAGGATACTTGGTACAGACGTATGAAGATCTGTTGAAGGGCGTCATGTTCCTGTTCTTACTCTAGTACAAGCCGATGAAGCAACAACCAGACTAGGAGGAGGTTAACCAGCGTTGAATCGTCCCACCAAAGACAATCTTGACAAAATGGAAAATGACGCTATTGCCTTATATGAGATTTTGTGTGGAGTTGCGCCTGACAACTTCTACATAATCATAAATTGCAAGTCCGCAAAGGAGATCTGGGATGTTCTTAAAAACCTGTATGAAGGAATTGAACAAGCTCAAGACAAAAAGCTTACTACTGTACTAAATGAGTTTAATAACTTTAAAGCTCATGCGGGTGAAAGTTTCGAAGATTCCTTTAAGAGGTTCAATCTGATAGTCACAAAGCTATCCAATGTTGGCACGGTCCGAAGCAACCATGAAACAAATCTTCAGTTTCTAAATGGTTTAGGAAGACACTTGACGACTGCCAAAATGATTGTTCAAGGGGATAGAAAAATTCATTCTCTGTCTCTCTATAAGCTCTACGGTGAACTGCAAGCCCAAGAATCTACGGTACTCAAAGATTGTGCAGACTTTGGTGGTCCACTTGCTCTCGTAGCAGAATCTCCTCATTCTCAATCATACTCCACCGAATATGACAACCCTCCGCAGTCATATGAAGCAGACTCAGAGTATGACGACGAAGAAGGTGGTAATCGGTTGAATTGTTGGCTGACAAGAGCGATTGCATTCTGAAATTCTTCTTCGTCATCATACTTCCGGTATATCAACAACCTGGTTACAGGGGAACTTGTCCGAGGTCTCCCTATTCTTAAGTATCACAATGACACTCTTTGCCCTACATGTGAATGTAGCAAACAGTCCAAAGCAAGTCATCCTATGGTGATCGACTCCTCAATCTCAGAACCACTGGAACTTCTCCATGTTGATCTCTACGGTCCATCCACTGTAGCCAATCTTCATCACAATAAATTCATTTTGGTTTTAGTAGATGACTTCACACATTTCACATGGTTTTTCTTTCTTAGACTCAAGTCAGAAACACCGCAGGCACTCATCAATTTTATCAAGGAGTTAGAACTTCAAATCAAACTACCAGTTCGTCGCATCCGCAGTGACAATTGGAACCAAGTTCACTAATCATCATCTAAATAGTTTCCTGATTTCCAAGGGCATAAGTCAATACTTTTCATCTCCATACACACCATAGCAGAATGGAGTAGTAGAGCGAAGGAATCGCACTCTGGTAGAAGAAGCTGTTGGATAAGGTGTCTAAGTTCATAACTATTTCTGGTATGTACTTGACCCGACCCGACATGATCCATTTGGGTTGCATGGAACCATGCATTGGATAAACTAAATGAGAGAAATAACACTTATGGTTTATTACTATATTATAAGTTTTGATATATTAATAATATTTTTTAATTAGTTTGATCAAGAATTAATTTAGAAGTAATTGAGTGATCAAACGATAACTAATTAAATATATAGGTTGATTATGTAAATCATCCTTAACTTATATAGTGGGCCAAAAGGATCCATGGATTATCAAGTTGGGTTCCACCCATAGGAAATTCCATGGATGCTTCATGGAGTTAATCCATGGGTCATGGAAATGAAGAGTCATGTTACATTAGGGTTTACCTAATGCAACACAGTATATAAACCATGTGACATCACCCAAAATCGGTTACACTAAGGAGAACAAGAGGGCTAGAGCCGATTTTTGAGTGTTATACTTTCTCTCCAAGTTTACTCCATAGCATTTGGTGTTGTGTGAAGCATTTAAGGCATCACACTTGGGGTGCTAGGCTCACAAGGTTTCAAGGAATCAAAATCAACAAGAAGGTATGTTATTCTATCTATCATTTAAGTTAAAATGTTCCCCGTGTATGCTAGATAGGATCATGAACCTTGGAAATCAACTTTGCGTGAATCTTAGAAAAACATAGATCCAAGGTTTATTAGGGTTGCATGTACACTTAGGAAGTGTTAGAATGCTCTAAACCCATCAGTGGTATCAGAGCCTAGGCTTGTTTGCTTGTTATTTGTGTAAAAATGCGTTAAAAATCGAAACAACTTGCTGTTTGAGTGGTGGACCCGCCGAGTCTATGGGGGAATCGACGAGTCCAAGTGATCGTTCATCCTACTCGTCGAGTAGGTTCATGCACTCTACGAGTAGGAGGCCCTGATAGTAGATTTTCAACTTTTGTTGTTGGAAATGGACTAGAAACATTACCCTAAACTGTTTTGGTGTTTTAAAACTTGTTTTAGATGGTGTAATGTTTATTTTAATCCATTTACAATGACAATTATAGAAAATTACAAGTTTTATGAGTAATTTATGATTCTTGGAATGTTCATATTCATGTTCTTGAACTTATGAAGATTAGATGATCATAGGAATTGTTTGTAACCTACTTGGTATTTTAATTCATGATCACCATGTGTTTTAATGGAGTCTAGAACTTGTCCTCAAGTTACGGAAAACCAAAGGTCACACTATAATAAAAAAACCATTAAAAGAACACAAAGTGTTGAAGATTAATGTGTTGCGTCTTGGGCCCTTTTGTTTTACAACCGGTTTGGGCTTGTCAATCCATGTTTATCTAGATTAGCTTCCTTTTTCTTAGATAAACTGTAAGGGTTTTAATATAAATATATGCATGCATGTATGTGTGTAGGGTAGAGTTTTCGTCATTCTCGTTGTTTACTGTAAACCCTAAATCCTCTACAGTTGATGTTCTTTATCGAGCTCTTCTGAGGATTGTTTATTAGTCATTCGACACCTTTTGATCCATTTGCTTGTTCTTATTGTTTATCTGGTTATTTCTCTACCTGTTTCATAGATCTAATCGATCTTCAAGTTTATTTTAAACTTATCAATTGGTATCAGAGCAGGAGGCTGTGTAATCGATACACTTCTTTTCTGTGAAAAAGCTTCGATTAGGGTTATTCCGCATTCATTGATATTTATTGAGCTGTCATCTCATAATTGACGTATCTCGATATTTATTGTTTTTGCCCTAATTTGATATATTACAAGTCTGATCTTTGAACAGGTTATTCGATCAATTATGGACGAGTCGCAATCCAATCCCATCAATATTTCAAACAACATTGGATCAACAACGAAGATTCCCATCCTGTACACCCATGATTATGAAGTCTAGGCGAATCACTTTGAAGATTATGTCATAGGATCTGAGGATAATGGATACCTCATCTGGGAAGCAATCATCTCTGGACCTTTTTCTCATTCAGCAACTTCAAGGATTATTAAAACTCAAAAGGAGTATAAAGATCTTCTGAAAGATGTTAAAGATATAGCGCAAGACGAAAAAGATAAATTTCAGTGCAATATCAAAGCGTTAAGATTGATCAGATTTGCTCTTCAATCCGATACTTTTAGGCTGGTAAGTTCATGCACGACTGCAAAAGAGATATGGGACAGGCTACGTGAACTGTACTCTACAGACGAAGATCTTGAACACTCCATTCAAACCTTACTCTTGTCTGAGTTTGGTGAGTTCAACCAAGGAGCAGAAGAAACGGTGACTCAAACGTTCGATCACTTCAATCATCTTCTTAGCAAGATGATCAAACATGACATCGAAAGGAAGATTATTAAATAGAAGGTTACGTTTTTGAACAGACTCAGATCTGAGTGGAGAGCAGTTGTGTCCACAGTTAAAGCGCACGAGCAATTCAAATCCTATTCTTTGGCAAAACTGGTGGGCATCCTAAAATCTCAAGGAAAGATCGTATTACAGGAGAAAAACGTGGTTTCATGTCTAGGTTCATTGGCCCTCCTATCGAAAAGCAAAGCGGTGATAGAGGACGAAGATCTCAACTTGGATGATTATGATCTCACGTCTGAGGACTATGCTATGATGGTGTCAAACCCCAAGAGATTCATCAAGAAGAGATTCCCCACTAACAGGAACCGAAACTGGCAAGGGAGTTATAGCTCTGAAAAAGTCAAAGATGAATTGAAGGCTGAAGAGTCAAAGAAGGAACCGAAGGCTGAAGGAGATTCGGGAGTGAGCTGCTATTATTGTGGAGGAAAGAACCACTATGCAAAAGATTGCATCCTCAAAAAGATGGCAGAAAAGGATGAGGAAAATGATGAAGAAGCTGTGTTGCTGAAAAAGCTTGATGAATTAAGGATGAAGAAATCTGCTGCTAACCCACCTATGAATGCTTTAATTGTGCAGGGTTCGGTAGCTGATGATGAGTTCGGTGGTGTGGAGGTCTGGTCAACCGACTCCGAAGATGATGAAGTGAGGAAGCCTTCACATGGAAAGGCTTATGTAGTGAAAGAAGAGAGCAGTGGAGGAAGATGCTTAATGGTGTCCGACGTATCTCAGATGAGGGGATACAACACTGATGGTGGGAATGGTGGCACAAAGGAACAACAGAATCTGTGCTTTATTGCCAAACCACTCAGCGTGAAGTTCAACGAACTTGATGAACTGATCAAGAAGGTACAATCAGTTTTTGTCTCATTTAAAGTCCCACAATGCTCATATGAAAAAGAATTAAAAAGTGTTAATTCAAGAATCTCTCATCTAGATAGTAGTTTAACTCAAACTCGGGTCACCAATTCTAACCTAACTGACCAATTAAGCAGGGTGTCTTCGAAGAGCGAGGAACGGCGGATGTGGATCGAACTGAAGGAGTCGGAATTAATCAAAATAAAAGATGAAAAAATTTATTTGCAAAGAGACAATTTAAAGCTTTTGAAACAGCGAAATGTTTTTTGTTTGATTGCCAAACGTCTTTATACAAATATTACTCAGCTTCATTTGAATTGTGAAATAGGGCAAAAGATTCATCGCATGATTTTACCCTTTCTTGAGTTTAAGGAAGATGAAATTGATGCTGAAGCATATAATTGTGAGAGTGTTATTTCGTCTGAGGATGTTAATCCAACATATATGTATGGACTGGACAAAATAGAATCTTTCATTAAATCCAAGGACCACAAGAACATGCTCAAAAACCTTTTGGATGAAAATGATAAACTGAAGCTAAGAACCGAAACCATACAAAAATTTGACTCATTGAATGTCAACTTAAGCTCAGAAAATAAAATTGATGTTGAAAATGCATTTGAGCTTAATGAGGACGATAATATGAGTGAAATTTCTGTAGAGGACACGGTTGATTGTTCAGAATTTGTCAAGAACGAACCCGAGAACCATAAAAATCTCATTTCAGAAAATTCTGTGGAGTTTGCTCGGATGTCCCAACAAAAGTCCCCGATCCTTGTAGAGAAGGCAGTCGTATACCAAAAAGTTAGAACCATTCCAAATAAGGTGTACAAGGTCACAGGTGTAACCGAACATCAGACTGCTGAACTCACACCTATTGTGAACGAAGACAATGCTGATGGCTGTGACGAGTTCTTCTGGTCAGCTCCCATTGACAATGCTGATGAAACGGTAGGTTTGTCTGAAAGGACTTCATGGAAAAGCAAAGGCAGATACGTACCAAAACCTTTGAATAAACCTGATAGCTTCAACGTGGCAAGTACCAGTGGTACAAAAGATGTCACTTGATATGTGCATAATTAGTTAATTATTTAGCATATATTATTAGTTATTTTTGATTATTTATGTGAATAATGTGGACAAAAGGTACTTAAAGTGTTGTGAATTTTGTTTTCAGTCCAAAAGATATGCTTGGAAGCAAAAAGGAGAAAAGGGAAGCAATTGAAGATCAAAGAGTGAAAGAAGGGGATATACTCGGCGAGTAGATCGACCATACTCGGCGAGTACGTGAGGGTATTCCAGAAGATAAATACGACTGCTAATTCAAGACGGATAAGTATGGATCTACTCGGCGAGTTGATTCTGCTACTCGCCGAGTACACTCTGTTTTGGGATATCTATAAAATACGAATCCTTATCTCATGGGAGGAGACCCTTGGCGATTTTTGAAGGTTTAGCTGTTACTAAGAGACTCAGAAGACGCTAAGGAACCCTAAGCTTCAATATTTGGAAGAATTCAAGCAATTAGGTTAATTCTACCACTTAGACTTAGGAATTGAATATGTTTGCTTTAGTAAACTTTGTTTTTATGTTTGTTTCTACTGCAATTATGAGCTAAATTCGTTTTTGTTTATGTTTGGGGAATACCAAAGAACTCCTATGGTTTGATTATTGATTCTTGCTTAATTGTCTATTGGTGATTTATTAAATTAAGTTTGTTAAAGAACCTTATGTATTAATCACTACTATTTTCTGTTAATTGGAAGGCAATTAGGTTGCATGAACATCACTTAATTGTTAACCTCATATGTCTATGTGAATGCTAACCCATATGCTTAGAAGTAATGATTATGAAACTAAGATTAATAAGAAAATAGGAAGGTTAATGTGTGAGCTTGTTTGAGAAACCATCAACTAGAGGTTAATTGAATTAATAACTTAATTGACCATTACAAATCTTATTTAATCCAAATAATTAATCTAGGGAATTAATTAGTTTTTAACACTTGATCAACGCTTAAATTAGTTAATTGTCTAAGGGTTAGGAGTAATGAATATGAACCTAACTATTATAATTGGTAACCAATAGCAATTAATCTACCATAAACTTAAATAACCATAGGAGTGAATTGGTTGAACCTAAATGGAAACATCTTTATCAAATTTGGTGAATAGTTGTTGCTTTAGTTAATTAGTTAATTTAGTTTGTCTAAGTTTCTAGTCTTGCAAAACTAGAGAAAAACCCTTTACTTTTATTATTTGTTTTAGTCAAAATTAGTTATTAGTTTAATTTTCCGTTCCCTGAGTTCGATACCTTACTTATCAATCTATACCACTTAAAGACAGGTTCACTGCCTTTGTGTGCTCAATTTATTAATAAAAAGTAGGGATAAAACTAGTTGATTTTACACACATCAAGTTTTTGGCGCCGTTGCCGGGGAACGGTTCTAAATAATTAAGCTAATTCCTAATTTTTTCGATCCTTTGTGTGAGTTTACTTGCATAAAGTTCATTTATTGCAATTTTGTAATTAGTAATTAGGTTTTAGTATCTGCTTTAGTTAGTTTAAAACTTAGAATTTTTTTTTTAAATACCACTTATACTCGCCGAGTGCAATCGCACCTACTCGGCGAGTAGCAGTTTAGTCAGCAGTAGATTTTCTTTATTTTTATCAATCTTTTTGTTCTTTTTACGCTTTTTATTTGATTGATTTCAGGACTTTCATGACCAGAGGAGCAAACACACCACTGGTACCCCCGTTTGACGACCCCGAATCCGCATTGAAAAGAAACAAAGGGAAGGACGTGGAGAGTTCAAGCATACCAAAGAAATCACCATTATCCAACTTGAAGATTGTTTTTGGGAAAAAGAAGAGCAGTAAATCAGGAGCTTCTAGCGCTTCTTTGATAATTGAGGAGCCAATTCAAGAAGATATTGGGTACGAGACCAAGGAAGAAGAAGAGGCAACGTACGAGCAAGAAACCGAGTCAGAGGAAGAGTTAGCATTCACTATGGCTAACATTGATGAAATCCCCATGGGAGAATGGAAGAAGAGGATGCGCGACGACCATGGCCCGGGACTTGTGCAACCCACAATTCCCGCGACTGCTACCTTCGAGCTAAAAGGTCATATCCTAGCTTCACTCAAGGAAATACCTTTCTATGGGAAAGATCATGAAGATGCCTACAAACATTTGGATGAAGTCAATGATGTTGCTGATTACTTCAATATTCCAAATGTAACCTGCGAAACTCAACTACTTCGTATGCTTCCGGTAACCTTCAAGGGTGCTGCTAAAGACTGGCTCAAGTCACTCCCCCCGGATCAGTCACTACTTGGGCCAAGATGAAGGAAGAATTTATTGATCACTTTTGCCCACCATCCAAGATAGCCAAACTGAAGAAGGCCATTGCAAACTTTGAGCAACAAGCTGGAGAGTCTTTATATGAAGCATGGGAGAGGTACAAAGGTCTGCTAAGAAACTGCCCACACCATGATCTAAACAGCCAGCAAGAAGTTTCCATCTTCTATGATGGAGTTAATGTCACAACCCGGCAGTTGCTAGACTCGCAAGGCCCACTTACAAAGAAGCCACCCCCAGTGATTAAAGAATTGATTGAAGAATTCTCTAAACACTCTAGAGAATACCACAACCCTAGGAATGATGTCACGAGGGGAGCCGCGTATGCTGCTACTGAAGATTTATCCGCGGTCATGGCCATGTTAAAAACCATGGATAGGAGAATGGACAAAATGGATCAAACTATCCATGCTATTCGGGTGGGTTGTGAAAACTGCAATGGACCTCACCTCACTAGAGATTGCGATTTGGATGAGAATGGCAACAAGAAGGCAAAAGCATGTTATTCGAGCGGTGACCGGTATGATGAGGACTGGCACAAACAAAAGAAAGAGTGGCTGCCTTACGAAGAGTACAAGAAGGCCAAGGAGGAGAAATATAGACAAAAAGGGAGAGGCTTTTATCAAAAGCAGGAGCCGGTGCAAGAGAGGAAGCCAAGCTTGGAAGATATGCTTACTAAATTTGTGGCTGCTTCCGAGAAAAGACATAGTGACCATGATGTTGCTATCCAAGAAACAAGAATCATGCTCAGGAACCAGCAAGCATCCATCCACAACATAGAAATGCAGCTTGGGCAACTTGCTCAACAACTAAACCAAAGGTCACCGGGTGAGCTTCCTAGCAAAACCGAGAACAACCCACGAGGCGCACAAGTAAACATTGTCACAACGAGAAGTGGGAAGATCATCACTCCCCTGGCCCCCATTCGAACTGAAGCAACTAGGGACTCGCAGAAGGAAGGAACGGAAGAACAAGCAGAAAACCAAGATTCACAATCAGAGAGTTTTACTCGCCGAGTAGGGCCGATGGACTCGGCGAGTACCCCAGCAAAATCGAATGAACAGCCTCCTTTGAAGCCATACCAGCCTCTAATGCCATACCCAGCCCGAGCCAAGAAAGAGAAGCAGGAAGAGGAATATCAGAAGTTTCTAGACCACATTAAAACTCTTCAAATCAACATTCCTTTCATTTAAGCCGTCATGCAAATGCCCAAGTATGCTAAGTTCCTTAAGGAGCTCCTCACCAATAGAAGAAAGATGGAGGAAGTGCAGAAGGTAGTGCTTAATGAGAACTGCTCCGCCGCAATGCTAAACAAGTTACCAAAGAAGAAGGGTGATCCGAGGAGCTTAACTTTACCTTGCCAATTTGGCAACTTGGCTGCAATTCATGCCTTAGCTGATTCTGGAGCAAGTGTGAACCTTATGCCATACTCGTTTTTTAAGAAGCTAGACCTCCCGGAGCCAACGCCAATTCGAATGGCAATTCATTTGGCAAACAAGACTGTCACCTTCCCAAGAGGCATTTGTGAAGATTTGCTAGTGAAAGTGGACAAAGTTTTCTTCCCGGCTGATTTCATCATTCTAGACATGGAGGCGGATCCGCAAGTGCCAATTATCCTTGGAAGGCCTTTCCTCAACACAGCTAGCGCTGTCGTAGACATGAGAGATTCTAAGCTCACCTTGCGAGTTGGGGACGATTCAGTAACATTCGGGGTAGACCAAGCCATGAATTACTCTAGGAGTAGTGACGACACGGCATTCTCAATCGACATGCTCGACGAACTATTGGAGGAAGACATACCTGAAGATTCCAGCATGTTTGCAGCTTTGGATGAAGCATTTGACCCAGAAAAGGAATTATTAGAGATTGAAAGACTATTGGAAGAAGCAGAGTATGAAGAAATAATAAAGCAATCTGAGAGCCCTACTCACCGAGTAGACCCGATCTACTCGCCGAGTACATCTGAAGAAAAGCTAGAAGTCGTGAATGCAGCTGCAAACTCACTGAGTACCATACCTGCACTCGGCGAGTCCGTCACTAAGAACAACCAAATGGAGCTTAAAACATTACCTGACCATCTGGAGTATGCCTTTCTGGAAGAAGGAAATCAGAAGCCTGTGATCATAGCCTCGGATCTATCCAAGACGGAAAAGGAAGAACTTGTACACGTGTTGAAGAAAAGGAAAAAAGCCATTGCATGGAGAATCTCTGACATCAAAGGAATAAGCCCATCCTATTGCTCTCACAAAATCAATTTAGAAGAAGGAGAAAGGCCGGTGGTGCAACACCAAAGACGATTGAACCCGAACATGCAAGAAGTCGTCAAGAAGGAGGTGGTCAAGCTCTTAGATGCAGGAATCATCTACTCCATTTCCGATAGTCCATGGGTGAGTCTGGTCCAAGTGGTGCCCAAGAAAGGAGGAATGACGGTCATCACCAATGAAAAGAACGAGTTAATTCTGACGCGAACGGTAACCGGTTGGCGAGTGTGCATCGATTATCGAAAGCTAAACGATGCCACTCGCAAAGACCATTTCCCCATTCCTTTCATAGATCAAATGTTAGAGAGACTATTGGGCCATAACTATTACTGCTTTCTAGATGGGTTTTCAGGGTATTTTCAAATACCCATAGACCCAATGGACCAAGAAAAGACCACCTTTACATGCCCAAGTGGGACTTTCGCCTATAGACGCATGCCTTTTGGACTATGCAATGCACCTGCGACATTTCAAAGGTGTATGACCGCCATATTCCATGATATGGTGGAAAAATTCATGGAGGTCTTTATGGATGACTTTTCTGTATTCGGATATTCTTTTCATGACTGTCTCACAAATCTTGACTCAATGCTTGCTAGGTGTGAGAAAACCGACTTGGTCCTAAATTGGGAAAAATGTCACTTTATGGTCAAGGAGGGTATAGTTTTGGGACACAAAGTCTCTAAAAAGGGAATTGAGGTGGATCGGGAAAAGATAGACACCATTGCCAACTTACCCCCACCAACTAATGTGAAGGGCATTAGGAGTTTTTTGGGACACGCAGGTTTTTACCGGCGTTTTATAAAGGATTTTTCCAAAATCACCAAACCTCTAACACAATTATTACTAAAAGATGCACCCTTTAATTTTACTAAAGAGTGTTTAGAGGCATTTGAATTTCTAAAGGAAAAATTAACTAATGCCCCGATCATTATAGCACCAAATTGGAACTTACCCTTTGAGATCATGTGTGATGCTAGTGACTATGCATTAGGAGCGGTCCTTGGTCAAAGGGTTGATAAGCACTTGCAACCCATCTATTATGCTAGCAAGACCTTAAACCCCGCCTAAGAGAATTATACTACTACTGAAAAAGAATTGTTAGTTGTGGTTTATGCTTTTGACAAGTTTCTCCCTTACTTGGTTTTATCTAAAACCACTGTTTTCACTGACCACTCGGCTATCAAGTATTTGTTTTCCAAACAGGATGCCAAGCCAAGACTAATACGATGGGTGATGCTTCTTCAAGAATTCGATATAGAAATACGAGACAAGAAAGGAATGGAGAATGTAGCGGCCGATCATTTATCTAGGCTCGAGAACCCGCAATTGCAAGAAGATAAGGATGGAGACAACTTTCCGGATGAATACATTATGGTGTCCGTGGGAGAGGAGCCATGGTTCGCAGACATAGCTAACTATTTAGCTACAAATTATGTCCCGAAGGATTATAGTAGTCAACAAAAGAAGAAGTTCTTTGCGGAGATCAAATATTACTTTTGGGACGATCCATACCTCTTCCGAAGCTGTGCGGATGGAATTATAAGAAGATGTGTGTTCGGGAAAGAAAGCCGACGAATACTAGAACATTGCCATAGCGGGCCCACGGGAGGACATCATGGAGCACACTATACCGCAAAGAAGATCTTTGACATTGGGTTCTATTGGCCTACAATCTTCAAAGATGCAGCCCAATATGTCAAAGAATGTGATGCTTGTCAAAGGGTCGGAAACATTTCATCTCGAAATGAAATGCCACAACATAGCATTCAAGTGTGCGAGGTGTTTGACGTATGGGGCATCGACTTCATGGGACCTTTTCCCACATCCAAAGGAAACAAGTACATATTGGTGGTGGTCGATTATGTCTCAAAATGGGCGGAGGCGCAGGCTTTACCTACAAATGACGGAAGGGTAGTAGTACGATTCTTAAAGAAACTATTCTCTCGGTTTGGTCTTCCGAAGGCCCTAATTAGTGACCGAGGCACACACTTTGCCAATGATCAATTGGAAAAGGTGCTCAAGAAATATGGGGTGACCCATAAGTTCTCCACATCATACCATCCACAAACGAGTGGACAAACTGAAGTGACCAATCGAGCCTTGAAGTGTATTTTAGAGAAGTCGGTGGGAAGCACCACAAGGAGTGGTCGGATAAATTGGATGACGCGCTATGGGCATTTCGTACCGCTTTCAAAACACCTATTGGTACTACACCATATAGGTTAGTTTATGGGAAGCAATGCCATTTACCGGTCGAGATCGAGCATAAGGCATATTGGGCTTTAAAGAGGTGCAACTTCGATATAGAAGAATTGAAGACCAACCGTTTGATGCAAATGAATGCCCTTGAAGAACTCCGAAATGATGCTTATTCTAGTTCGTGGCTCTATAAAGAAAATACCAAGAGGTGGCATGATAAAATAATCAAGAGCAAAGACATTCATGAAGGCCAAAAAGTTTTGCTTTTCAATTCCCGATTAAAACGTTTCTCAGGCAAACTTAAATCAAGGTGGGATGGTCCCTTTTTGGTCAAGACGGTGTTTCCACACGGGGCTATAGAATTGATATCAAGAGACGGCACACCATTCAAAGTCAATGGTCATAGAGTGAAGAAATATGAAGAAGGTGTCCCCCGAAATGAAGGATTGGAGGAGCTGCTACTGTGCGGAATTGCAAACACGTAGACGGGGCGGAGTCCAGCTAATGACTCCATCAAAAGAAGCGCTTCTCGGGAGGCAACCCGAGTTTCAAGTTTGCATTTTCTTTCCTTTTCTTTATTTTTCATTTTGTTTTTTTTTTCATTCTTCTTCGTTTATTCTATGTTTCTAAGTGCTTGAGGACAAGCTATGCTTTAAGTGTGGGGTGGAGGGGCTAAACAAATAAATTGATACATTAAAATTGGCCAAATTACAAATTTTTTCAACCTGTGACATCTACTCGGCGAGTATATCGACTATACTCGGCGAGTAAATGCCCAATTGCAGCCAAAAGTTGATAACACGCATGTCTACTCGGTGAGTAGACCCATTCTACTCGGCGAGTAGCCGGTTCAAACCCAGTAAAATAAAACCTGCAAAAAATGTTATTATTCACCAATTCATCCCAACACTCGCCAAGCACTTCCTCTCAGCCGCCTCTCTAAGCATTTTTCAAGATCTCTCCAAATTTCTACTTCTTTCTCTTCATTCAAGCAACAAGGTAACATCTTTATCCTTTAATTTCATGAAAGGTTCGATCTTTATCACAGATCTGCCCATATTTGATGTGATTTCGGATTTGGGGAGTTTTTCCCAAATTCTAAGGTTTTGATTTAGTCATGAATTAGATGTTGTTAGGAGTAATTTCTTCAAGATCTATGGTTAGATAAGTAATTACAACAAAACCCTATGAACAATTTGGACTATTGCACAGATTACACAGATCCGATCTCGATCTGTCAAGAAGTTCATACTACTCGCCGAGTAGGTTCGTGTACTCGGCGAGTAGGTTACAATCAGATCGTATATTTTCTTGTTTTAATTACTGGGTGTTGTTTGTTGCTGTGTTCTTGATTTGTGTATGCAGGTAGCATGGAAAGAAGAGGTCAATCTTCACGTGGGGGAAGCCATGGTGATATGCCATGGTTAGCCTTTCAACAAATCACCTCCAAATCATCCAAAACTTGAGCCCTAAACAGGTTGGAAGCACTTCGACAGAAAGAAATCCACCTACCAAATGCAGTGGATTGGGGATGGATGGGCAATGTGGGCTTGGAAGAAGAACTCACCCCATACTTGGTGAAAGATTGTAACTTGGGCTATGCCAACATCACTTGTGATGGTTGGTTGCAATTGTTCAAAATCCAAGAGCCGGTATACGCGGAGTTGTGCTGGGAATTCTTTGCTACCATCTCATTCCGAGGTGGTAGTGAGTTTTACAATCCTAACACGATTTCGTTTTCTTTGGGTGGGGAGCTGCGACAATGCAGCATGGTTGAGTTCTCTTGGCGGTTGGGCATCTACGACCAAGACATGGCGATGACGGATTATTTTGAAGCTTTCTTGGAGAATACCTACAAAGAACTTCCTGAGGAGGTGGTGGCATCGACATGGTGGAGTATAATTGCTAACCGAGTCTACATACCTTCCACTGCTCAAGAAGGTCATATCCATTCTCCGATCCACCGACTCATTCACCGGTTTGTTGCAAGCACGATCAATATGCGGAAGGATGGGGACAAAGTTCCCACCCTTGACATCTTCTACTTGTGGAGTATCATCACTCCCGACGTCTTCTGCAACCTTCTGTACTGCATTGCTAAATTTCTTGCGGAGGGGGCGGTCAAGGAGAAGATAAATTCGAAGATAAATGGGGGCATATTCATTACTCGGCTTGCGAAATCATTTGGGATCTTGGATTTGCCGCAAGCTCAAGCGCTAACGATTATCCACTCTCCTCCGTTCAACACTGCACTTTATAGGAGGGCTCAGATAGTTGAAAATTTTGGTGATTCCTTTACTATTCCGAATGAAGATGAGCCGGCGGTCCCCAAGGAGCCGGGAAGGTGGGTTCGGCCAAGGAGCGAACGGGTACGGGAAGACCCACCGGTTATTCCGGTGGAGGATAACGAGGGTTGGAACCAAGTAGAGTACCGACACTACTTGGATGATATTGGGCGAGGGGTTAATTACACCAATCAATCGTTCGAGTATCTTTTCCAACAAATGCAAATTGCCCCGCGACCTGGACCTGGCTACCCTTATATCATGGATTGGGACAAGAGGATGCGAAGAAGGGGTGGAGAAGGAGGTAGTGGAGCAGGAGGAGTCAGAATGGAAGAGGAAGATTGAAGACTTTGCTTTGTTTTTTTATGATGTTTTGTTTTAAGACAATTGTGGACATGTTGGATTTGGTTATGTGGTTGAAATATTAGTGTTACTGTTAGTTTTCTTTTCAGGTATTGCAGCTAGGAAGCATGCTAATTAGGAAGGGTCAAGAGAGGAATGAGAGACTTTATGAGTGATTATGGAGTCTTGTTCCTAGGATTGAGTCCGTACGAGTTAGGAGTCTTATGGAGTGTTGCTGCTTAGGAAATTCGCGTGAGAGTACATTTATATTTCCATTTCAACACTAAAGTCAAGAGAGACAGCAGTTCAAAAAAAATTCTGGAAATATACGCCCTACTCGCCGAGTGCACTAACACTACTCGGCGAGTACATCTGCTTTTACACGCACTGCTTTGCCATCGAGTTCTACTCGCCGAGTCTTCACGCCTACTCGCCGAGTAGCCTGCGGCATGAGAAGTTTCTGAATTGCTCTGGCTGATTTTTCTACACCATTCATATACTCTTTATGAATTACTACTGAAGATTGTTCAACAACCCTTTTCCTTGGAGTTTTTCGAGCTATCAACCACACGAGACGTATGACGCCCGTGCCATGGATGAGCTGTTCCCATGGTTAAAGTCAATAGAAAAAGGAGCTGAAGAAGAGAGTGTCAACCTAGCGACTGCTACCCCAGGGGAGTTTGTTCCAACTTTCTCTCTATTTGCATTTTTAGTTGGTATAATATGCAATGAGGGCATTGCATAAAATAAGTGTGGGGTAGGGGGTTAGTCACATCTTAGAACACTTAAAATCTTAATTTAGGCTAATTTTTAAAAAATTATTGCATACCAAAAATGCTTAGGTCTTAAATTAGAAAACTTTGGTAAAAAAAATTAGGATTCCATATTAGAATTGTGTTAATAATTGCATGAAAACCCAAATGTTTAGTTGAGCCTATATACGTTCTAGTGCATTTGTGGCTTCCTTATTTCAGTGAAATCATGAGACAAAAACACGACCTTGCTCAGCCTGAGGGATGCAATATGTTTAGCAGCCTAAACCTGAAATGTATCCAGGAAAGTTTTTATCATTAGCCAATAAAGGTTGAGATTGAGCGCCCCTGCTTAAGCATGTAGGGATTTGAGTGAAAAAAAATTGAGAAATACATGAAAAAATTACTAGAAAAAGTTATAAGAATTTTGAAGCAAATGAAGTGAACATCTAAAGATCAAAATTCCAAGAAATCCAAAAAGTTGAAGATACCAAAAGTCAATACAAGTTGGTGAATTCAAAGATATCAAAGATCAAATATTAAGAAAGTGAAGAATTCAAAGAGCTCCATAGTGGTATCAAAAAGTTGTAATTCTAGAATATGTATGCTTGGGTTGCTCAATTAAAAATACCTTGAAGGTAAAGAGATTTTCTGAGGATGGATTTGGAGGGTTGCATAAAATGAGCATAGTTCGGGGTGAGTGGGCAAATGTTTATGAGGATTGTGAGTATTTGAAGTATGGGGGGTTTTTAGGAAATTGTAGACACAAATGCATGCGTTGCGGTCTTGACATAATGGCTGGGTTAGATTGGAGTTATTATATGTGATTCTAATATGTTTAAAATTTAGTTTTGCTTGGGGGCAAGCAAAAGTCAAGTGTGGGGTATTTTGATATGTGCATAATTAGTTTATTATTTAGCATATATTCTTAGTTATTTTTGATTAATTATGTGAATAATGTGGACAAAAGGTACTTAAAATTTTGTGAATTTTGTTTTCAGTCCAAAAGATATGCTTGGAAGCAAAAAGGAGAAAAGGGAAGCAATTGAAGATCAAAGAGTGAAAGAAGGGGATATACTCGGCGAGTAGATCGACCATACTCGGCGAGTACACGAGGGTATTCCAGAAGATAAATACGACTACTGATTCAAGACGGATAAGTATGGATCTACTCGGCGAGTTGATTCTGCTACTCGCCGAGTACACCCTGTTTTGGGATATCTATAAAATACGAATCCTTATCTCATGGGAGGAGACCCTTGGCGATTTTTGAAGGTTTAGCTGTTACTAAGAGACTCAGAAGACGCTAAGGAACCCTAAGCTTCAATATTTGGAAGAATTCAAGCAATTAGGTTAATTCTACCACTTAGACTTAGGAATTGAATATGTTTGCTTTAGTAAACTTTGTTTTTATGTTTGTTTCTACTGCAATTATGAGCTAAATTCGTTTTTGTTTCTGTTTGGGGAATACCAAAGAACTCCTATGGTTTGATTATTGATTCTTGCTTAATTGTCTATTGGTGATTTATTAAATTAAGTTTGTTAAAGAACCTTATATATTAATCACTACTATTTTCTGTTAATTGGAAGGCAATTAGGTTGCATGAACATCACTTAATTGTTAACCTCATATGTCTATGTGAATGCTAACCCATATGCTTAGAAGTAATGATTATGAAACTAAGATTAATAAGAAAATAGGAAGGTTAATGTGTGAGCTTGTTTGAGAAACCATCAACAAGAGGTTAATTGAATTAATAACTTAATTGACCATTACAAATCTTATTTAATCCAAATAATTAATCTAGGGAATTAATTAGTTTAAACACTTGAACAACACTTAAATTAGTTAATTGTCTAAGGGTTAGGAGTAATGAATATGAACCTAACTATTATAATTGGTAACCAATAGCAATTAATCTACCATAAAATTAAATAACCATAGGAGTGAATTGGTTGAACCTAAATGGAAACATCTTTATCAAATTTGGTGAATAGTTGTTGCTTTAGTTAATTAGTTAATTTAGTTTGTCTAAGTTTCTAGTCTTGCAAAACTAGAGAAAAACCCTTTACTTTTATTATTTGTTTTAGTCAAAATTAGTTATTAGTTTAATTTTCTGTTCCCTGAGTTCGATACCTTACTTATCAATCTATACCACTTAAAGACAGGTTCACTGCCTTTGTGTGCTCAATTTATTAATAAAAAGTAGGGATAAAACTAGTTGATTTTACACACATCATCCCTCAAGAGAAAGAAATTCCTGCAAAAGAAGTCACATCCCCAAGTGAAACTTCATCAGTTCAGAGTGGATCAGCCAACGAAAACCAAAAACATAAAGCTAACATCCATAATCAACCAAAGCAGATGAGAAATCAAAAACGAGAAAGGAATCAGAGATACAGGAAGAATCTCTCAGAAAGAAAACAATTTTGGCAATCGCAAAATACCTATTTCTCACATCAAGACAGGAATTTAAAAACAGAGAAAAATCCTGTTGGATCGACAGAGACCAATAACAACCGAAAGCAGAGGTTCGGTTCAGAGCAAAATAACAACCGAAAGCAGAGGTTCGGTTCAGAGCATAACAACAACCGAAAGCATAGGTTCGGTTTAGAAAATGATTTCAACCGAAAGCACAGGTTTGGTTCGGAAATCAAAAGAGATCAAAACTCTAGGGTTGGTCCTACTGTTGATCAAAAGCAAAAGAGTCACCTAGAATCTTCAACCAAAAAGTCATACCAATCTGAGCTATCTCATTCTAACTCTTCTAACTCTTCAAAATCTTGTATCTCTTCTCCACCTTGTCCTAAATTCCACTCTGTTCCTTCTAAAAAATCTCAGTCATCAGCTAAACAAAAAGGAAAACAGAAGGTTTCAGATGTTGAACCAGAATCAATACTAAAAGCGTCAAATCCAAATAAAATCAAGAGTAAATTACACGAATGGTCCCTATGGTTTAGGGTAATTTGCGTGTTTAGTCCCTAACTTATTTTTTTAACTCGGAAGGTCCCTACTGTTTGTTTTTATTACGCGCTTGGTCCCTATCTTACCTAAATATACTATTTTTCCCTTGATATTTTAATTTATTTAAGTAAACACACCCCCAACCCTACCCCACTCACTTTACCTTACCTACCCCACAATTTTTTCTTATTTAAATAATAGTCGCTTTAGGTAAGACAGGGACCAAGTGCGTAACAAAAACAAACTGTAGGGACCAAGCACATAACAAAAACAAACCGTAGGGACCTTCCGAGTTAAAAAAATAAGTTAGGGACCAAACGTGCAAATTACCCCAAACCACAGGGACCATTCGTGTAATTTACTCTAAAATCAAAGTTTTCACCATCAAAAAGAAAGATGAAACAACACTAATAAAAAGAACATATTTAGTTGACATCTCTCTTACTATTCCTGTTCCTGTAAAAGGCTCACGTGGACCCAAGAAGCTCTGGGTTTCTAAATCTGCTTAATTTTTGCAGGTTATCAGTGACGAGCAGTTTGACGAAGAATGGTACATTGATAGTGGCTGCTCGCGTCACATGATAGGAAGGAAGGAAGAGCTAAGGGAATTCAGATCTCTTTCAAATGGTGGAAATGTCAAATTCGGGAACAACTCATTCGGCACCATAAAAGGCTATGGAATGATTACAAATGGTGATTTCACAATAAGGAAGGTTGCATATGTGGAAGGATTACAATATAACCTCATCAGTGTATCTCAACTTGTTGGAGGTACCGGTCTTCAAGTCTCATTCGACGATGAAGGTTCTGAGATAATTGAGAAGAAGACGAAGAGTTATTCTCAAGTCGGAGCGTAAAGGCGAAATGTTTCCTTTAAATCTCAAATCCATCAAAGGAAACCCATCCATCTGCTTGTTATCCAAAGCACAATCTGACGAAAGCTGGCTATGGCACCGAAGACTCTCTCATCTCAACTTCAAAGATATCAACAAACTTGTTACTGGAGGTCACGTTAGAGGTCTTCCATTGCTCAAGTATGATAGAGATCATTTGTGTGCTGCATGTGAAATGGGGAAGCAGAGTCGTCAAAGTCATCCATCTATAATAAACACTAAAGTTGTTGAACCACTAGAATTACTTCATATTGATTTATGTGGTCCATCTTCTATCGAAAGCATTGGTGGTAGCAAGTATATTCTTGTTATTGTTGATGACTTTTCACGTTTTACATGGGTGTTCTTTCTGAAGCTTAAATCTGAAGTGACTCACAAGCTAAAAGTGTTCATCAAGCAGATTGAAGTACAGCTGAAGAAGGTCGTTCGCAACATCAGAAGCGACAATGGGTTAGAGTTCAAAAATAAAGAATTTGAAGAATTCATGGAAGAAAAGGGAATCAGTCACAACTTCTCAGCTCCCTACACACCTCAACAGAACGGAATTGTCGAAAGACGAAACCGATCCTTATGTGAAGCTGCCCGAATCATGCTTAGTTTTGCTTCCTTACCTTTATATTTTTGGGATGATTCTATTTATGCTGATTGTTTTACACATAATAGGTCGTATCTTAACAAGCGCTTCACTCTCACTCCTTATGAGATCATCAACAACAGGAAGCCAAATGTGAAGTTTTTCCATGTGTTTGGTTCCAGGTGTTTCATTTTCAATTCTAAAGAACACCGCAACAAGTTTGATGTCAAAGCTGACGAAGGGATATTTCTGGGCTATTCTCTTACTTCCAAAGCATACAGGGTGTTAAACAAGCGTTCAAGGAAAATAGAAGAAACTTACTACGTGACTTTTGATGATAGCTATGTCAAAAAGCTAAAGGCCAACGAAGACACAGCTGGAGAAATCTTTCCTCAAACTGGCCAAGTCACAGCCTCGATCCCTAATCTATTCGAGAACTTCATGGAGCTTTTTGATGAACCAGAGAAGGCCACTCTTTCTGAAGCCAGTGCACCAGACAACAGGGTAGATCACTTGAAGCAACTTGTTGACGATGCTGCAAGAAGAATGAATGAAGAAGAATCAGGTTCAAAAGACCCTCCCCAACACAATGCGTCAGTCGAGGGGAAGTATCCACCATTAGTCGAGGGGGAGGATCCACCATCATCATCCCAGCCGAGCTCACAAGTTGAGGGGGAGATAAGGTCTCAAACTTCAACTGAAAGCACATTGCCAACCGACAACACTTCGCCAACCGAAAGTGCCTCACCAACCGAAGGTGCATCAATGCCCGAAAGCCCAGCACCACAAGAAACCACTGTAGCTCAAGATTCTCAAGACATTCTTGTAAGATCATTTGTCGAGAGGGAGCATGCTGATATGTCATACGACTTGGACAGTCTGTCCGAACCAGAAGAAATGATAAATGCTGAATTAGATCCATCTTTTGATCCAAACTACCCTCCTCTCACCAAATGGACCAGAGATCATCCTGTCTCTCAAGTTGTTGGTAATGTATCAGATACAGTTCTGACTCGATCACAACTCAAGGCAAAACAAACTTCCTTGTTCTCAAAAGTCGAATTCTGCATGTTTAACTCATTCGTATCAAAAGTTGAACCAAAGATAGTTAACACTGCTCTTGATCACTCCGATTGGGTTCAAGCTATGCAAGACGAACTGAATGAATTTGAAAGGAACAAAGTTTGGCGTCTTATTCGAACTCCTCCAGATGCCTCGGTTGTTGGTCTCAAATGGGTCTTTAGGAACAAACTTGACAAGGAAGGGAACGTTATAAGAAACAAAGCACGTCTGGTCGTAAAAGGATACTGTCAGGAGGAAGGCATTGACTATGCAGAGACTTTCGCTCCTGTAGCTAGGCTGGAATCAGTGAGAATATTTCTTGCCTATGCTGCTCACAAAAACTTTGAGGTCTTTCAAATGGACGTCAAGTGTGCATTTCTCAATGGCGAACTCGAAGAAACTGTGTATGTGGAGCAACCTCCTGGATTCGTGAATGAAAAGTATCCCGATCATTGTTACATTTTGGATAAAGCCGTGTATGGTCTGAAACAAGCACCGAGAGCCTGGTATGAAACGCTGACTAAAATTTTAAAGATGTCCAAATTCAAACAAGGTTCGGTTGACCCAACCTTCTTTCGCAAAAAGGAAGGTAACCACCTTATGATCGTTCAAATTTATGTCGATGATATCATCTTTGGCTCAACGAATCCGAGCCTAACAGCTGAATTCAGAAAGCTGATGGAGACTAAATTTGAAATGAGCTCGATGGGTCCTATTAACTTTTTCCTTGGTTTAAATATTAGACAGGGACCTGAAGGCATCTTTATCAACCAGGAAGCTTACACGAAGACTCTCTTAGCAAAATTTGGCATGATGGGGGATTCAAAGGTCAAAGTTCCAATGGCGTTCGGCACTAAGCTCACTCCATCCCTGGATAAACCGGCTGTTGATCTTACGCTTTATCGTCAAATGATAGGCTCTCTAATGTATCTTACTGCTAGCAGGCCTGACATAATGTTTTCTGTTTGTTACTGTGCTAGGTTTCAGGCAAATCCACGGGAGCCTCACATACTTGCAGTGAAGAACATATTACGTTATCTCAGGAGAACTACCTCTTTAGGTCTGTGGTACCCTTCTAACTCAGGCTTCTTCGTTCAAGCCTACTCAGATGCAGACCTTGGTGGATGTGGCCTCGATAGGAAAAGCACCACTGGCGGCTGCCAATTCCTCGATGGGAAGTTGGTTAGCTGGCAGTCAAAGAAACAAACGTGCGTGTCTTTGTCTACAGCTGAAGCAGAATACATTGCCGCTGCTTCCTGTACCTCTCAAGTGATTTGGATCCAGAGTCAACTCCGAGACTATGGACTCAATATGAAAAAGATCCCACTATATTGTGACTCTGAAAGTGCAATTAGGATTTGTCATAACCTAGTGCAACACTCCAAGACCAAGCACATAGCACTGAGGTATCACTTCATCAAAGATCACGTGGAAGATGGAAACGTTGAAGTACACTTTGTTCGAACCACTGATCAGTTGGCTGATGTCTTTACCAAAGCTCTTCCTGAAGCGACCTTCAACAAAATTCTACAAGGCTTAGGTATGATGGTAGGAGAGTCGGTCCCGAATCCTCAAATCTCTATCTAAGAATCAGGAACTGAAGCAGGCAGACCGCTCGGTCTCTCTCTGCTCTGGAGATTTAATGGAACCAAAATAGACAGACCGCTCGGTCCCTCTCTGTTCTGGAATTTTAATGACACCAAAATAGACAGACCGCTCGGTCCCTCTCTGTTCTGAAATTTTAATGACACCGAAATACACAGACCGCTCGGTCTATCTCTGCTTCATCATTTTTGATTAAATTCTGTTGTACATTTTATCTTTTTGTTTTTATTTCTTTTTCAGAAAAATTTCAAAATCACAAAAACATTTTATCTTTCTGTTTTTATTTCTTTTTCAGAAAAATTTCAAAATCACAAAAACATTTTATCTTTCTGTTTTTATATCTTTTTTCAGAAAAATTTTAAAATCACAAAACCATTTTATCTTTCTCTTTTAGAAAAATCTTAAAATACAAAAATATTTTCATTTTTGTTTTTATTCAGTTTCTTACTTAATTCCACTACTCGTTAGTTCTGGTTGGTGTAAGCTTTGCACAGGTAAATACAAGTATCACCTTCGATAGTGTTCAAGCAGGTATGTTTCAATTTTCTCTCAAACTAGTTAGAAGTCCCTAGAAGCATGCTGCTGTATGTTGTCACAAGCCTCTATGATCTTGAGTAGGCCTTAATGATTCGATCAATACCTGTCGTTTCTTCCCAATCAGGCTATTTTCCAACACTCGGTCTAGAGCTACCTTACTCTTCTCATTTGAGACACGAGTTGTTCTGCTTTATCACACTTCTATAGCAGAAGGTACATTCGGTTTCTTAACCACCTCCTAAAATTCTACATTTACCTTCGATTCCCTAAAGTAACCCTTGATGCTTTCGGTCTTTACCACTGAAGTTTATGGTTACACAACATCTGTGTTTATGATCTTGGATTCGATTACCATGTTCTAAGTGAAACCCAAAATCCAATACCTAAAATGAATTGACGGTGAGTGATATACTCAAGTTGTAACTTGGAAATCTCATTTTGTTTTTGCGTGATCTTTTATGAAATCGTCTATACCTCAGACATTTCTTCCCAAAGAGGTCCAATTTATGTTTTTTGAGATTTCTGTTTATCCCATGCTTGTCACAAGATAATTCCCACCTATCTGTTCAACAGATCATCTCGGTCTCACAGGTACCTCTGCCAATACTCAGTTTTATGTTGAGACTTGATGTTTGGTTAGAGGACAGCCACCCAACGGCCTATGATCAAAAGATGCCTTTCATTGTTTATTGACAGACAATTGATCGTATTTCTCGGGAAGCCACACAAGCACTTCAAGTCTCTCTTGGCTTTGAAGGAAGTGATTCTTGCCCGGAATCCTCCGCCTTATGTCTTCTTCATAGACATCACTCACATCTCAAACACCTTTTATTTATTTCTTTATCTTCAACACTCTTATGCACGGAAATTAATTTTTCCAACATTCTTATTGCTGTTTGGTATGTGGTTTTAAGTTTCAGCTGTAACCAAACAAGGGAACAAGGAATTTCAAACGGTACGAAGATATGATTTGGGTGCGTGAAGTTGATTCGTTTCACACCCACGTGTGCTAACGTTTTCCTGGGATACACCATAACATCCAATCGCGCTTTTTCAGGCGATGTTTTCGTTCCATAATCATCACGATTTTCTCTCTCTAGGGAACGGTATAAATAGGGGTGATCGTGTTCTTTGTCATTTACCAAACACGTATTTTCTCTCTCTGAAAAAGTTTCCACTGTTCATCTTCTTCTTCGATTCAACAATGGCGACTTCTTCTTCTGCGCACGATCGAACTGCAACTTCATCTTTGCTTTCCATCAAGCCTAATTAGAATATGATTATCGAGATGACTCCTTTTCTGTATGATGCGTACATGCTCCATGTGGTGGAATGTCTAAAATATTCTCCATTGCTGTTGGCTCTCACGCGGGTGGAAGCGGTTCCGATGTCCCTGCTTTCTCAAGTTTATACATCAGCGAGTTATGATAAACACAAAGATCGTATCTACTTCACCATCCATGACAAGAAAACCTCCATCTCCAAAACCATGTTTTGTTCTCTTTTAGGGCTTGCTGTCGATTCATCCGTCATCTCACCTGATTTTGTCTTGACTGCACAACTTTTCTCGATGATGTACGACATGGGTTATACCGATGTACTTACGACAATCGCAAAGGTCAAGAAGTCTTGTCTCCCTTCGCAGTGGAATGGCTTGCTTACCCTGTTAATCAAGGGTTTAGCAGAATGCTGTGGCGGTTCTGATACCACAAGCAAAGGATTTCTCACCATTCTCTATGGTCTTTACAATGGCATCAACTTAGATTATGGCTCCATAATTTGGTCTCAAATTGTGCAGAGTCTTAACACCACAAGCCGGTATTCTGAGATCTCCTGCGGACGTTTCTGGACGCTCATCACGAAGAAAGCCATGGATTCTCTGGAAATCCCCGTGATAAAGGATGCTCTTCTGGCTTCAATAGCTTCTTTCCATACTAAGAAGATTATTGTCTCCGACCCGAGTAAGTTTCGACATTATGGGTTAATTCCTGAATCCATGTACAGGTGTGTCACGCCTCATAGCCAGGTCATGGCCGATTACAGCACCAGAACTCCTCTGCCTCCAAGGGTTCTGACTGATGAACAGAAGGCTGCCTTGGAAGCCCTAGATCAACCTGCAAACCGTGGCAAGCGGGCTGGTAAAAAGGAAAAAAAAGAGAAGAAGGAAACAGAAACGAAAAAGGAGAGAAAGCCAAGATCCTCTAAGAGAAAACATGGTGCAGAAGAACCCTCTCAATCAAAATCTTAGAAGATTAAGAAGATGGCTAAAAGGGCCAAAGGATCCTCTTCTCCTGGATCTGCTCAAAATGAAACACCAGAAGCAGAGGCTGCCGCTCCTCATGCTTCACCAAAAGAGCCAACTCCTGCTTAGTCTCCTCAAAAACCATCCTCTCCTACAGATACTAATATTCCCTCTCCACCAGTATCTCCCAAAGTCACAAAACTACCCACTCCTCCACCTTCTCCTAAAATTCCTACCCCACCCCCATCACCGAAACAGAAGGTTTCACTTTTTGTTCCTATCATCATCACTCCCACTACAACAGAACCAACCTCTTTACCCACCTCAACCATTACTTCCTCTGTCCCTATCCCTACATCTTTGATCCCCACTCCAATCATCACCGAATCCGTTACTACCACCCGTTCCCAACCACCAGTAACAGTCAATGTATCTGATACAAGGGCTACTACTGTGGTTGAAACACCTGTAATTCACATACCACCATCACCTTCTGCATCCTCAACCTCTGGTGCTACTTTGGGTGGTGACGATGAAGAGTATGATTCTCTTTATTATAGCCCATACCGAATTCCCACTGATACTGATGCAGATACCCCCATTACCAGTCAGCAGCTTCAAGACATTCATGATAAACTCGATAGTCTGTTGGCTGATAATAAAGCCTATGCGGGTGTGGTGTTGAAAGCCTTTATCGAATCTGCAATCAAGACGTATACTGATGCTCTGGATCGCTCCACTGATGCTATTGACAAGTCAGACGCTTCGTGCTCCAAAGCCACAAAGGAAGTCCATGAGGTTGTACACACAACTCAGATTTTTCTCGATTCTCTCAAAGCACATGCTAATGCTAATGCGGCCAAGTATCAAACATCTGTGGACTCATTTTCGGCTACCCTTCAGGGTGAAACTTCCAAGTTCGAGGCTTTGCGTGCTGACCTCAAAACTGAATCCACTTCTTTTCTTCAATCTTTGGATTCACGTATTGCTTCTCTAGCAGCAGAGAGTACCTTAAAAGAAGATCTCGTAAAGCATCAGGCAACTATTGAACTTCAGAAGATCCAACTGGCCTAGGCACAAGAAGAAATCTCTTTATTGAAAACTCAGCGGGTTGTTCTTCAAGGTTGTGCTGGTGATGTCAAGAACATGTTGACTAATGTCCTTGAAACTCATGATCCCTTTCTTACCCTTACCATCCGACAGCATCTCCAGGCCAAAATCCTTCCTGCAATAACTATTCTAAGCGAGATGAAGGGTGTCTCGGAGAAGCCTGTTCTTCCGAGACAGGGGGGAGAGGAGAGTGTAACAAAGACAGACACGAAGGATAATTTAGCTTTGGGTTCTGGAAAGCAAATACTTGTTGAGAGCGAGTCAGACACCGATGAAACTATTGCTGAAGCTCTTCAACGAAAGAAAAGAGATAAAGAGCTGGATGAAACTCTGAAAATCGCTCAAGAGGCAGAGGCCAAAGAAAGAAGAATTAAGGAGGATGAGGATGCTTTAAAGACTAAGAAGACTCTGTTTCCAGAATGGGACAGAGACACACTCATTAATCAAGCGATTGAGTTTACCTCCATGTATTGGTTGGAACCGATTGCATCTTTTGAGTGTGAGAATACCAAAGACTCGCAGTTTGACATGCCGATCACACGAAAGGCTTTTACGTTTCATTGCTTCGATGTCACTGCTGATGTCCCTCATCCAAACTTAAAGGTTGACAAAGAATTGATAGATTTTTATTTGAAGAATGGTCAACCACAGTACTTGACATGGAGTGCACAGAAGATTGTAAAGGTCAAGGTACTGAAACTAACACCGGCTGGGAAATTTGTGAACGTTAATTTCAAAGTCAACAGAGGAACGGCCAACACAAAACATTTTATTTCTCTGGCAGATCTTCCCAGTCTGAATCCTCATGATTGGATTCTTCTATACAACATTCTTCTCTCAAATCAAAGGGAGTATGAACCGATTCTGAAACATCTCAAAAGAATGTTGGCTTCCTATATCCATGAGCTTACCACTATGGATCAGGAAATAGCAAAGAGAATGAACAAGAAACCGACCGTCAAGCCTACTTCCAAGATAGGAGATGTGCACAAAATGAAGTTAGGGCAAATTGACTCTACAAATCTGACGGTCATGTTCCCGAAGGGCGATAAGCACAAGTCTCTGTTTGCTTTGGTAGACAAGCATCAGTTTTCAACAGATTGCCTGGAGCATATCATAAACATCGTTCACCGATGCAAGCAGAACTCTACAGCAGACAAGAAGAATTTTACAGATATGCTTCGGTGGTATATCACTTTCAGGCATCACATTCTAGCCATTATACCGAGGATATTTGAAACGGTGAAGAAACCATCTACTGTTAAAAGGGAATGAAGCCTCCGTGCCAAAGATGCAAAGGGGGAGATTGTTGAAGATTAATGTGTTGCGTCTTGGGCCCTTTTGTTTTACAACCGGTTTGGGCTTGTCAATCCATGTTTATCTAGATTAGCTTCCTTTTTCTTAGATAAACTGTTAGGGTTTTAATATAAATATATGCATGCATGTATGCGTATAGGGTAGAGTTTTCGGCATTCTCGTTGATTATTGTAAACCCTAAATCCTCTACAGTTGATGTTCTTTATCGAGCTCTTCTGAGGATTGTTTATTAATCATTCGACACCTTTTGATCCATTTGCTTGTTCTTATTGTTTATCTGGTTATTTCTCTACCTGTTTCATAGATCTAATCGATCTTCAAGTTTATTTTAAACTTATCACAAGGGTTATAAAAATGAAGAGTCTTCATTTTTAATACTCAATTAATTCATAAGTTACAAGAAATGAAAAGTTTTGAAAGTTTACAAAACTTTCCCTCAAGTTTTGGAACAAGTAAAGTCATGATTAAAACTTTAGTTCCAACTCTTAGAATTTTAAAAGTTAAAATTCAACCCTTATACTTTATAATATTATAAGTTAATAACATATATATATATATATATATATATATATATATATATATATATATATATATATATATATATGTATGTATGTATGTATGTATGTATGTATGTATGTATGCATGTATGTATGTATAAGAGCAAGTCGTCTTACCGCTAGTACGCCTCATTCACGAAGCCGGTCTATAAGGGGGGTATAAGGTTGTTGCCTATAAAATGACAACTTAATGGGTGTCCACTCTTACTTACCACTTCCTTGATCGGTGGAGGGTCGTCAGCCGAACGGGTAGGATAATGACTTATAATTTCTCATTAAAAGTATAATGATAATTATAAAGTAACTAAATGTTTTAATTAAATTCTCAATCTTAGTTACTTTAGGAAAATGTGAATAAAGTGCTAATCCATGAAATTACACTCTACTCTTTGTTTAAGTCGTTAGTGGAGTGTGTGTGGTTAACCGACACACTAACTTTAACTTAACAAGGTAGGTAAAGGGTGACTTAAAGTTTATTATAGGTCGGTGGAGCGTGTGTGGTTAACCGGCACGTCGATTGAGTAATAAACATTGAGGGTACCAAGTGATTTGCATGGTTACTTCACACCTTGTTTTGTGATCCTCGACATCCTAGTCACAAAACTTGAAGAGCACACTCGAGATTGAAACATGCCTTTAAAAAGTTCACTGAATCTCAAAAGAATCTAGGAATTTCTAAGAACCAAGTTAAAAACTTAATATACTAATATTTTGTTTTGGTGGAAATTGGTGAAATGTCATTCATTTACCTTTCAAATATGTTATTACTTAGATTACGACATACCTCTTCTAAGTATAATATATTGTGATTGGGTCCTAGCCTTAATAATACATTTGGGTGTTTTATTAAGGACAAAATTAATATCTAAACTAATCACGTCTTTCTTCTTACTTAGATGTCATCAAATAATGTTGCTTCTGTCTCTAATCCTAATGGCTCATTTACCCTTATGAACATGTGTGGGAAAGTCACTTTTGATGGATCCAACTTCAATGAATGGATCAGAAACAGCAGGATGATTACCCGCTATGAGGACAAGGAATATGTCCTCGATAAGGAGCTTAAAGAGATTGCTGAGACTACTACAACTCCTCAGGAGATCGCGGACTTCCAGGCACATGAAAGGGATGCCACCAAAGTAGCATGCATCATGATTGCCACCATGACAACAAAACTCCAAAAGTCCTACGAGGACTTCTACCCTTTTGAAATGCACCAAGACTTGATGGAAAGATACCATCAAAGTGCCCAACAAGAGAGGTATGAAATCATCTCCTCCATGATAACAACCCGAATGAAGGATGCTGAACCCATCATAGCCCACATGCAGAAAATGCAAAGATTTGTGCACCGTCTACTGAAGCTTAATGTGAACTTCCCCGAGGAGCTTGCAATAGATATCATTTTGCACTCCTTACCCTCGTGCTATGATCAATCCCACATGACATATCACATGAATAAGGAAGAGGTCACACTCAACAGACTTCAAGGACTCCTAAAGACCACGGAAAGTGGTCTTCAGGGTAAGTCGGTTGTTACTCCTACTCCTATCAACTCCACCCCTGTCTTGGCAATCAGGAAAGTGAAGGGTAAGAAGAGGAAGAGTCCCTCGAAGGGTACCAAGGGTAACACCCTTGTAGGCTCCTATTCAAATGGAACCAAGAAAGGTTTTGTCACTCCTCCTGCTGACCCAAAAGAGGCTGAATGCTTCTATTGCCATGAAAAGGCACATTGGAAGCGGAACTACCCAAAATACCAGCAAGATGTGAAGGATGGGAAAGCTAAACCCAACCATGCATGTATTTACACTATCTTATCTAATAACTCACCCTATTGTAAGTCTTGGGTCCTTGATACCGGTTGCGGTATTCATATCTGTTCTGATTTGCAGGGACTAAGAAGAAGTGAGAATGTGGAGCATGGAAGAATAAACTTGATCATGGGGAATATGAAAGCTTTACATGTCACCAACATTGGAGTTTATACTTTTTTGCTAAGTAGTGGGTTTAGTTTAGATTTGAATAAATGTTGTTACTCGCCAGAAATGGCAAGAAATATTATTTCCTTTCATGCATTGTATAAACAAGGTTTTACCTTTTCATTTGATAATGAAGTTGGTTCGATTAATGCTTTCTTTAATAATGTTCTTTATTTTAAAGCATTACCTTGTAATGGTGTGTATGAAACTGTATTTGTTTTAGATAACTTAGGAAATAATGTATTGTGTATTGATTCTGTTAATGATAATAACTTGGATAAATCATCATTATGGCATTGTCGTCTTGGACATATAAGCAAGAAACACATAGGCCAACTCCAAAAGGATGGAGTCTTGGAATGATTTGACCTAAAGTCATATGATAGTTGCGAATCATGCTTACTTGGAAAAATGACAAAGTCTCCCTTCATGGGTTCTTGTGAGAGGGGTGAAAGTTTGTTGGATCTTATACACACAGATGTGTGTGGACCCTTCAAACATGCCACAAGGGATGCTAATCGTTATTAATTGACTTTTACTAATGATGACAGTAGATATGGATATGTCTACTTAATCAAGCATAATTTAGATACTTTTTTAAGGTTTAAAGAGTTTAAACAAGAAGTCAAGAATCAATTGGGCAGGAACGTTAAGATGCTTCGATTCGATCGAGTTGGTGAGTATCTTAGTTCAGAGTTCCTTGACTATCTTAGGGAATGTGGATTGTCTCACAATTGACACCTCCCAGGACACTGTAGTTGAATGGTGTAGCTGAGAGGCCTAATCAAACTTTGTTGGATATGGTTTGTTCCATGATGAGTTGAGCTTTGCTGCCAATCTCATTTTAGGGGTATGCCTTAGAGACTGCCTCCCATATCCTTAATCTAGTCCCTACAAAGAAAGTTGCCAAAACTTCTCATGAGATGTGGACTGGTAAAGTACCCAAACTAGACCACATCAAGACTTGGGGTTGCGAGGCTTTTCTGAGACGTGAGACTATCTTAAGGAATGTGGGATTGTCTCACAATTGACACCTCCCAGGACACCACAATTGAATGGTGTGGATGAGAGGCGTAATCGAACCTTGTTGGATATGGTTCGTTCCATGATGAGTCGAGCTCCGTTATCAATCTTATTCTGGGGGTATGCCTTCGAGACTGCCGCCCATATCCTTAAACTAGTCCCTACAAAGAAAGTTGCCAAAACTTTTCATGAGACGTGGACTGGAAAAGTACCTAATATAGACCACATCAAGATTTGGGGTTGTGAAGCTTTCATGAGGTGTAAGACTCACGATAAGCTCGAACCTCGAAGTGAGAGGTGTATTTTCATCGGCTACCCACAAAAATCCTTTGGTTACCTCTTCTACAGACCTAGTGAGAGTGTGGTCTTTGCAGCTAGGAGGGTTGTGTTTCGAGAAAGAGAATTCATAAGCCAAGGAAACAGTGGGAGGCAAGTTGATCTTGAAGAAATTTAAGATTCAAGTGGTGAAGGAACTTCAAACCCTAGCACTTAACAAAAGGAGGAAACTCTTGTTGAGCCAATTGACAAGTCTGTACCTCTAAGGCGTTCCACGAGATTTAGGAATGCACCTGAGCATTACTATGGGTTCCATATTACTACAGAAGGTGATACACTTATTAGTGATGAGACACTAGTAAGGATGGATGAACCGAACAGTTACACGGAAGCCATGGCAGGCCCTGAGTCAACCAAGTGGAAAGAGGCAATGGACAGCGAGATACAATCCATGTATGACAATCAAGTTTGGAACTTGGTTGAGAATGTACCAGGTCGTAAGACTGTAGGGTGCAAATGGATCTTCAAGAAGAAGACTGACATGGATGGTAATGTAAACACTTATAAGGCACGACTGGTTGCAAAGGGCTTCTCTCAAACTCTGGGAGTGGATTACAATGAGACCTTTTCTCCAGTAGCCAAGATTAAGTCTATTAGGGTTATGTTAGCCATAGCTGCATTTCATGACTATGAAATATGGCAAATAGATGTCAAAACTGCTTTCCTTAATGGAAAGTTGGCTGAGGATGTTTACATGAGTCATCTAGAGGGTTTTGTCAGTACAGAATACCCTAATAGAGTGTGTAAGCTCAAGAAATCCATTTATGGATTAAAACAGACACCTCACAGATGGAATCTTTGCTTCAATGAGAAAGTCAAAGAGTTTGGATTTTTGAGGAGTGAATATGAGTCTTGTGTCTATGTCAAGGCTAGTGGGAGTATAGTTAGATTTTTGGTACTGTATGTGGATGACATACTCCTCATAGGAAATGACATCCCAACTCTACAGGAAGTTAAGTCCTGGCTTGGGAAGTTTTTCTCTATGAAGCACCTAGGAGAAGCTGCCTATATTCTAGGGATAAGGATCTTGAGAGACTGGAGTAAAAGACTAATTGGACTTAGTTAAAGTACCTACTTGGATAAGGTGTTGAAGAGATTCAGCATGTAGGACTCCAAGAAAGGAGAGTAACCTATTCAGTGTAATGCTAGATTGAGTAAGACTCAAAGCCCGAGTACTGAGGCTGAGATAGCAGAAATGAGTCGAGTACCTTATGCTTCGGCTGTAGGATCGATCATGTATGCTATAACTTGTGCTCAACCTGATGTAGCCTTTGCTTTGAGCATGGTTAGCAGGTATCAGGGGAACCCTGGCAAGGCTCACTAGATAGCGGTAAAGAATATCCTCAAGTACCTACGGATGACTAAGGACTAGGTCCTTACCCTCGGTGGGAGTGATGACTTAAGAGTTGTAGGGTACAGTGATGCTGGCTTTCAGACCGATAGGGATAATTTCCGCTCTCAGTCATGATGGATCTTTACCCTAAACGGAGGATAAATCACTTGGAAGCGTTCCAAGCAGGAGACAGTGGCTGATTCCACTTGTGAATAAGAGTATATAGCAGCGAGCGAGGCCGCAAAAGAGTCAATATGGCTGAAGAACTTCATTGGAGACCTTGGGGTTGTACCATTTATAAAGGAGCCTATGCAAATTTTCTGTGATAGTGAAAGTGTTGTTGCCTTATGTGACAACCCGAAGTTCGTTCCATCATTTGTAACCCTTCCCGTTAATAAAGTCGTCGTTTTTGAATTCGTTTCCGTATACGTTATTTTAATTTAAGTCATAAATTTGAGATTTATATTATGACTTAATGGGTGTTTAAACATGTTTAAAACTCATAATAACACTCCATATTAGTAATCAGAAAATTTTTAGAATCGACCATATCGGGTTACGACAACTTAATCGGGTGCGACCAAAAGCCACGTCGAACGTCGGTATCGGGTAGAATTCCACCGTGTCCCAAACTTGGAACATATTTAAAGTGGTTTAAGCTTCCATTTGAAGCTTTTTCTCTCTCTCACTACTCTCTCTCTAACCTCTCTCCTCCAATCCAAGTTTCAAGTCCAAAATCATCAAATTTAAGCTCCATTTCATCAAGGTAACCTCCCTGACTTGTTATACAACCTTTCTATCTTCCAAATATGAGTTCAAACTATGATTTAGGACTATTTTCACGTGTTTACGGCCCTGGAACATGCTTGGGCCATAAACACACATATAAGGGGTTTTTGAGCCTTAAAACCCTTCCAATCCACCTTTAGAGCTTAGATATGGATAAATGGCTTAATGGACTGGACTTACAACACCTTGAATCCAAATTTTGGGGAGTAAACATGAGTTTACTACCCAAGAACATGATTAGGCCGTAAACCCATCTTCATGGAGAGTAAACTGAAATTTGAGTGTTTAAATGCCACTTAAACACACCAATAGCCTTGGATTAAATTCTAGAATCAACCACAATCGATTTAGGGGCCTTAAACATGATGAAAACCCTCCCTTTATGAGTTCACGGATGTAAACCCCCATAGAATGGGTTCCTAGGCCGTAAACTCAATTACACTAGCCAAATGATGCCCTAAATTCATTCTAAGGCTTGTAAAATTGGTTTGAATCACATGTGATTGATCTAAGGACACCAAATCATTAATATAAGAAGGGTATAGGAGCTTACGGCCGTAAAATCCTAGTTTAGGGCCGTAAACTCCCTTTGATGGTCCCTTTGGCGGTTTAACTAATTCGTATGCCTTAGATTAAATCATAGCAACCCTTCCCAAGTGTTATTTGACCATTTGACACCATAATACCCCATATTCATGAGTTCACGGCTGTGAACTCATGTGGTCATAGTCTTAGGGCCGTAAACTCCCTAAGGAGTTTACTCTTGAAGAGCAAACTCATTTTCCAAAGCCCTATACGTCCGTAGATGTCACCCGGGTCACTCCACACACTTGATTGAAGTGTTTTCTCGTATTGGAGTGTATAATCATATCTAATTAGTGATTTAAAGTCTAATTAGATACATTTGTATACCATTTGATATTACATAGGAACCTCGTGCGTTATCAAGCCCCGAACCGACACATAGCATCCAAACCGACACGTTTTCTCGTCGGGTGAGTTCATACCCCTACCCATTTTCAAAAGTTTCACTGTTTTCAGGGGGAAATACAAGCAAAGTACAAGGAATACTTGTACTCAAAACTTGTTTTATATGTGTTATGTTTCATGTTACATATGCTTTTAGCACTGACAATCATAATAGATAACCGTTTCAACTTGCAGAACACATTATCATATTATTTGTGAAAAACATTATAAATTGTTGTATTTTATATTTTCACAAATGGTTTTCCCACATCATAATAGTTAAAAGCATAACATTGAACTTTGAACATGAAACTTAGAATATTGTTTTGTCCTCAGTAACACTCCACAGAGATACGCGAGTGGAGGATCGTCATTTGATCTTTCTGTATTATTACTAGTAAATTTGTTATTCCGATAAATTGGAGACACGTCCTCGGAGAACACTCCACAGAGACACGCGAGTGGAGGACCTCCCCTGTAACCAGAATCTCTTAGATAGGGAGCGTGAATTGAGTGTATAGATCTATACGGGGCTGACTACCCCGCACCTGGCTGCTAGCTACAGCCGAACCGAAAGGTTCAAGGGTGACGAAAGTCATAAAGTGAGATGGACTACTTATTGCCATATTTAGTCTATCGTATGGTTATGGAACTTGCAATTTGGATAACAGAGATTTACTTTTTAGTAATAATGTATTTCAGTAACTAGTTTATTTTATAGTTATTAGTTTTATATACGTGTTAAAACTAATACATTTCAGTATACATATTTTACATTACATTTTGATTGGTGTACTAACATACACTTTACAAGGATAACCAGGTTTTTAGTAAAGATATTTCACATTACAATTCAGATCGGTAGCTAACTTTTAGAAAAATATGGGATTTTCCTGGGATAACAGTTATACATAACCAGAACCGTGTAACATAATAGATAACTAACTTATATATAAGAAAATATGAGATTTTCTTGGGTCGTAACTTTTTCAGAAACCAAAAGGAAACTCGTACATTTTCCGAAAAAAAAAACCACTTATGAACTCACCAGCTTTATGCTGATTTTTAAAATGCTTGTATTCTAAGGTCCGCATTAGATAGGTACCCGATGATCCTTTTGATGAAGACGGAGTGCGTTGAAGACACGTCTTACTTTTGTTCATATATATATATATATATATATATATATATATATATCTATACATATATATATATATATACATATATATATATACATATATATATATATACATATATATATATATATATATTTATATATATATATATATATATATATATATATATATATATATATATATATATATATATATATCACTTGTACAACTTTACTTTTGAACAAATGTAAATTTTCATATGTAATGTAATGGTTGTTTACTTTGCTTACTATGTGCATTGGATTTGATACTCAACGTGGAGTCCACCCCGGAAATGTTTCCGCCTTGGTTTTCGGTGTGTGACAGATTGGTATCAGAGCCCTTGTTTATAGTGAATAGAGTATACCAAACCATACATGGTATAAAACTATAAACACTAAGGGGCCTAAGTGCTCTGAACTAAAAGTATACTTCAAAGTATAAGTATTTTCAAAAGTATACAAGTATACCTAACCGTTGAGATCCGTAACTACAAGTGGAACAAAACATAAGTAAATGGGTGTTGTATGCTTCGGTTAAACCTAGGCAGTTATGTAGTCGTGACTAGGATCAATATAGCCTGACCAACTATATTCATTCGAGACACGGCCAACATGTGCTTGGGAGTGATTGTGGTGTTCAGCATGCCTAAAACTTACCCTAATACCCCAAACATCGGACCATGGTCGTAGTGAATCATGAAATACTATGGGAGTATTTTTCGAGCCAATCCTTTGTAGAAAACCTCATTCAAGCGTTGTTCCCTGATCATTCCTTTAGCGATAATTTATCTGTTTTGATAACTCTTTACTGCTTATTCGCTTATTCGGAATATATATCTGTAATATCTCTTGATTCAATTCGGAGGACTTATCATCCTCACTTTCCTGATCTTATTAGATCAAGATGCCTCCAAGAAAGAGACCCAGCTCGAAGACCAACAACCATCTGTCACCACCTTCTCCTCAAATTGATCTTGTAACGCTTCAAGAAGCTGTTACTGCCACTATGATAGCCTCCATGTGACAAATGAACCCCGGTAGTTCAGGAGGTGGTCCCCAGCCCCAAAACCCAGAAGATAGCGAGGGACACTGAAAAAAGGGGTCCTATAAAGATTTCATGAACACGAAACCCACATCCTTTGATGGCACTGGAGGTGTCGTTTCCCTCACTTGATGGTTCGAGAAAACTGGATCCTGCTTTGAAATCTGTGCTTGTTCGGAGTCCGATAAAGTAAAGTTTGCCGCCTGCACCTTTATCGATAAAGCCCTGATTTGGTGGAACGGCGGAGTCAAATACCTGACACTACATGTAGCAAATGCTATGGGTTAGGAAGCCATGAAAGAACTTCTTCTAGCTGAGTACCGCCCTCGGGGCGAAATACAAAAGTTAGAGCACGAGCTCTGGAACCTGAAGATGAAGGTTTCCGATATTGCTGCATACACCTCGAGGTTTGATGACCTGGCACTACTCTGTCCGGGAATGGTTACCCCGGAGAGTAAGAAAATAGAGAGATTTATTTGGGGGCTGACCCAACCGACCAAAGGAAACGTCTTATCTGCGAGGCCGGATACTTATGATACTGCTAAAAGTTTAGCCCAGACCCTGATTGAACACAATGATGATGTTGAGGGAACAACCACCACTCCCTAACCGACCAAGAAGAGTGGTGAGAAAAGAAAGTACTGGAAGAAGAAGAAAGGCCAACCTTCTCAAGGATCCTCAAAGAAACAACAGACTGTAGCAGTCCATACTGCTACTACCCCTGTTGTTGCTGCTTCTGCTGTGGGATCCACAGCCCAAGTACCTACTAGTAGGTATGTTGGTAACCTTCCTTAGTGTGAAAAGTGAAAATACCACCATAACCCGAGCCCCTGCCGTGATCTGTCATGCACCAACTGTGGTAAAAAGGGGAATACGGTCCGATTCTGCAAGGCATCAACCCAATCTGCAAATCAATCTTCTGGAGCAAGTGTTCGTCAAGCCTGCTATAATTGTGGAGAAGTTGGGCATTACAAAAGAAACTGCCCCAAGATGGTGACAACTGATAATACCGGAAGAGTCCTAGCCATGGGACGGGAAGAGGCAGTCGTCGATCCCACCGTTATTTTGGGTACGTTCCTTCTGGACAACTTTTATGCTAGTATTCTTTTCGATTCGAGTGCTGAAAAAAGCTTTATTAGTCATTTGTTCAAACATAATCTTAAACCTAATCCCCAACCATTAACCAAAACGTTTACCATCGAGATGGATAACGGTGAGAAAGAAAGCGCTCGCGATATATTCATAGGTTGCACCCTTACCCAGACCGATCATTCTTTTCCCATTGATCTTATGCCAGTCTCCATAAAGATCTTTGATGTTATCATTGGCATGGATTGGTTGAGTCCCAATCATGCTGATATCCTTTGCTACGAAAAAGCCATCCGTCTCAATCCTCCTGCGGGTCAAACTCTCATGATCTATGGCGATAAAAAACAGGAAATTAAAGACCTCGCGAGCATCCCCGAAGTCTGTAACTTTCCTGCTGTCTTTCTGGAAGAGCTCCTAGGAATTCCTTCCGAACGTCAGGTCGAATTTCGCATTGACCTAATTCCTGGAACTACCCCCATAGCCAAGTCTCCATATCGTTTAGCTCCAGCAGAAATGCAGGAGCTATCTAGCCAACTCAATGAGTTACTCAGCTAAGGGTTCATCCGACCGAGTTCCTCACCCTGGGGAGCTCTGGTTTTATTTGTGAAGAAGAAATATGGATCCTTCCGGATGTGTATCGACTACCGTAAGCTAAACAAGTTGACCGTCAAAAACCGATATCCCCTTCCACGAATAGATGACCTTTTCGATTAACTCCAAGGAGCCAACTATTTCTCAAAGATAGACCTTCGGTCAGGGTACCATCAGCTACAAGTTCATGAGAGCGATGTTTCCAAAACAGTTTTTAGGACTCGATATGGACACTACGAGTTCATAGTGATGCCCTTCGGTCTAACCAATGCACCGACTGTGTTTATGGACCTGATGAACTGGGTGTGTCGTCCCTTCTTAGACAAATTCATCATCGTGTTCATTGATGACATGCATATCTACTCCAGAAACGAAGAAGATCACAAACAACACTTGAGGTCAGTATCGGAAACCCTTAGATCCGAAAAGTTGTACGCAAAATTTTCCAAGTGTGAATTCTGGATTCGGAAGGTGACTTTCCTCGGTCACGTGGTAAGCGGGGAGGGTATTCATGTGGATCCTTCCAAGATTAAAGCGATAGAGAATTGGTCGGCACGGAAAACACCCACAGAATTCCGTCAATTCTTGGGTCTTGCCGGTTATTATTGGAGATTCATCCAGAATTTTTCCAAAATCGCCAAACCCCTAACCACTCTAACACAGAAAGGTGTACCCTTTTGATGGAGTGAAAAGCAAGAAACAACATTCCAGACATTAAAGCAAGCCTTGTGCAGCGCGCCAGTTCTGTCCCTACCCGAAGGGACGGAGGACTTCGTTGTCTATTGTGATACGTCTAATCAGGGCTTAGGCTGTGTGCTTATGCAAAGAGGAAAAGTAATTGCTTATGCCTCAGGACAGCTGAAGGCACACGAGGTCAACTACACCACACACGACTTGGAGTTAGGAGCCGTAGTCTTTGTGCTCAAGATTTGGAGACATTATCTCTACGGAACCAAGTGTACGATCTTCACTAACCATAAGAGCTTGCAGCACATCCTCAATCAGAAAGACTTAAACATGAGACAACGACGATGGGTAGAGCTGCTCAACGATTATGAGTGCGAGATCCGCTACCATCCCGACAAGGCCAATATGGTGGCAGATGCCCTTAGCCGAAAAGTGAAGACCCTGACGATGACAATCCATTCCCATCTATCCATACAAATTCGAGAAACCCAATTAGAAGCCCGTAAACCCGAGAATAAATCAAGCAAAGCCTTGAGGGGAATGGATAAGAAACTTGAGATCAGAGGTGATGGATTTTACTGTTTCATGGACCGAATCTGGATTCCAAAGTCCGGAGGATTCAAGGAGATTGTCATGGAGGAAGCACACAAGACTAGATAATCTGTTCACCCAGGTTCGGACAAGATGTACCTAGATCTCAAGAAACAATACTGGTGGCCAAACATGAAAGCTGAGATCGCTACATTCGTGGTCAAGTGCTTGACTTGCACCAAAGTGAAAGTCGAGTATCAGAAACCCTCGGGTCTGCTCCAGCAACTCGAGATACCCGAATGGAAATAGGAGATGAGTACCATGGATTTCATCACCAAGTTACCCAAATGTCCGAGTGGGTACGATACCATTTGGGTAATTGTCGATCGTTTGACAAAATCCGCTCACTTCATCTCGATTAAAGAATCATTTAAGATGGATAGACTTGCGCGGATCTACATCCAGGAGGTAGTCCGACTGCACGGTGTACCTGCTTCCATTATCTCTGATCAAGATAGCAGGTTTACCTCCAGATTTTGGCAGTCTCTCCAGAAGGCTCTTGGAACTAAACTAGACATGAGCACGACTTATCACCCTCAGACCGACAGACAGAGTGAGAGAACTATCCAAACCCTGGAAGACATGCTTAGGGCATGTGTCACCGATTTCAGAAATTCGTGGGACACACATTTGCCTTTAATCGAGTTCTCGTACAACAACAGTTACCACACCAGCATCAAGGATGCTCCGTTTGAAGCCCTCTACGGTCGCAAGTGCAGATCCCCTCTGTACTAGGCCGAGGTAGGGGACACACAGCTAGCCAAGAGTCGATTTCCTGATAGTACTCTCACTAGTCCTGAAATTATCCGCAAAACGACCAAAAAGATCATCCAAATCTGGGAACGATTGAAAGCTTCACCAGATCGTCAAAAGAGTTACGCTGATAACCGACAGAAACCTCTGGAGTTCCAGGTTGGAGACCGTGTCCTGTTGAAGGTCTCACCCTGGAAAGGCATGGTATGCTTTGGAAAGCATGGGAAACTTAATCCGATGTACATTGGACCCTTCGGGATCCTCTCCAGGATCGGTCCGGTAGCCTATAAACTTCGATTACCTCACAAGCTCAGCAACATCCACCCCGTCTTTCAAGTCTCGAACCTTAAAAAGTGTTTATCCGATGAAACCCTCGTGATTCCCCTGGATGAGATCGAGATCAATGAAAACTTGAACTTCATGGAAGAACCAATCGAAATCATGGATCGAGAAATCAAACGCACGAAGCAAAGTCGCATCCCGATAGTGAACTGGGGACCAGAATTCAATTGAGAGCGTGAAGACTCGATGAAACAGAAATATCCGCATCTCTTCCCATATCCATGATTTGTATCTTAATTCTGAATTTCGGGACGAACTTCCCTCTAATGGAGGGATAATGTGACAACCCGAAGTTCGTTCCATCATTTGTAACCCTTCCCGTTAATAAAGTCATCGTTTTTGAATTCGTTTCTGTTTATGTTTTTTTAATTTAAGTCATAAATTTGAGATTTCTATTATGACTTAATGGGTGTCTAAACATGTTTAGAACTCATAATAACACTCCATGTTAGTAATCGGAAAATATTTAGAATCGACCATATCGGGTTACGACAACTTAATCGGGTGCGACCAAAAGTCACGTCTAACGTCGGTATCGGGTAGAATTCCACTGTGTCCCAAACTTGGAACATATTTAAAGTGGTTTAAGCTTCCATTTGAAGCTTTTTCTCTCTCTCACTACTCTCTCTCTAACCTCTCTCCTCCAATCCAAGTTTTAAGTCCAAAATCATCAAATCTAAGCTCCATTTCATCAAGGTAACCTCCCTAACTTGTTGTACAACCTTTCTAGCTTCCAAATACGAGTTCAAACTATGATTTAGGACCATTTTCATGTGTTTACAGCCCTGGAACATGCTTGGGCCGTAAACACACATATAAGGGGTTTTTGAGCCTTAAAAACCTTCCAATCCACCTTTAAAGCTTAGATATGGCTAAATGCCTTAATGGACTGGACTTACAACACCTTGAATCCAACTCTTGGGGAGTAAACATGAGTTTACAACCCAAGAACATGCTTGGTCCGTAAACTCACTTTCATGGAGATTAAACTCAAATTTGAGTGTTTAAATGCCACTTAAACACACCAATAGCCTTGGATTAAATTCTAGAATCAACCACAATCGATTTAGGGGCCTTAAACATGATGAAAACCCTCCCTTTATGAGTTCACGGATGTAAACCCCCATAGAATGGGTTCCTAGGCCGTAAACTCAATTACACTAGCCAAATGATGCCCTAAATTCATTCTAAGGCTTGTAAAATTGGTTTGAATCACATGTGATTGATCTAAGGACACCAAATCATTAATATAAGAAGGGTATAGGAGCTTACGGCCGTAAAATCCTAGTTTAGGGCCGTAAACTCCCTTTGATGGTCCCTTTGGCGGTTTAACTAATTCGTATGCCTTAGATTAAATCATAGCAACCCTTCCCAAGTGTTATTTGACCATTTGACACCATAATACCCCATATTCATGAGTTCACGGCTGTGAACTCATGTGGTCATAGTCTTAGGGCCGTAAACTCCCTAAGGAGTTTACTCTTGAAGAGCAAACTCATTTTCCAAAGCCCTATACGTCCGTAGATGTCACCCGGGTCACTCCACACACTTGATTGAAGTGTTTTCTCGTATTGGAGTGTATAATCATATCTAATTAGTGATTTAAAGTCTAATTAGATACATTTGTATACCATTTGATATTACATAGGAACCTCGTGCGTTATCAAGCCCCGAACCGACACATAGCATCCAAACCGACACGTTTTCTCGTCGGGTGAGTTCATACCCCTACCCATTTTCAATGTTTTCACTATTTTCAGGGGGCGGGGGGGGGGGGGGGGGGGGGAATACAAGCAAAGTACAAGGAATACTTGTACTCAAAACTTGTTTTATATGTGTTATGTTTCATATTACATATGCTTTTAACACTGACAATCATAATAGATAACCGTTTGAACTTGCAGAACACATTATCATATTATTTGTGAAAAACATTATAAATTGTTGTATTTTATATTTTCACAAATGGTTTTCCCACATCATAATAGTTAAAAGCATAACATTGAACTTTGAACATGAAACTTAGAGTATTGTTTTGTCCTCGGTAACACTCCATAGAGATACGCGAGTGGAGGATCGTTATTTGATCTTTCTGTATTATTACTAGTAAATTTGTTATTCCTATAAATTGGAGACACGTCCTCGGAGAACACTCCATAGAGATACGCGAGTAGAGGACCTCCCCTGTAACCAGAATGTCTTAGATAGTGAGCGTGAATTGAGTATATAGATCTATACGGGGCTGACTACCCCGCACCTGGCTGCTAGCTACAGCCGAACCGAAAGGTTCAAGGGTGACGAAAGTCATAAAGTGAGATGGACTACTTATTGCCATATTTATTCTATCGTATGGTTATGGAACTCACAATTTGGATAACAGAGATTTACTTTTTAGTAATAATGTATTTCAGTAACTAGTTTATTTTGTAGTTATTAGTTTTATATACGTGTTAAAACTAATACATTTCAGTATACATCTTTTACATTAAATTTTGATTGGTGTACTAACATACACTTTACAAGGATAACCAGGTTTTCAGTATACATATTTCACATTACAATTCAGATCGGTAGCTAAATTTTAGGAAAATATGGGATTTTCCTGGGATAACAATTATACATAACCAGAATCGTGTAACATAACAAATAACTAAACTTACATATAAGAAAATATGGGATTTTCTTGGGTCGTAACTTTTTCAGAAACCAAAAGAAACTCGTACATTTTCCGAAAAAAAAACCACTTATGAACTCACCAGCTTTATGCTGATTTTTAAAATGCTTGTATTCTCATGTCCGCATTAGATAGGCACCTGATGATCCTTTTGACGAAGACGGAGTGCGTTGAAGACACGTCTTACTTTTGTTCATATATACATATGTATCACACGTGTACAACTTTACTTTTGAACAAATGTAAATTTTCATATGTAATGTAATTGTTGGTTACTTTTCTTACTATGTGCATTGGATTTGATACTCCACGTGGAGTCCACCCCGGAAATGTTTCCGCCTTGGTTTTTGGGGTGTGACACCTTAGCTAAAGAACCTAGGGATCACGGGAGATCCATACACATCAACAGAAAATATCACTTTATCAGACATCGCATAGAATAAGGAATCCTCGTAGAAAAGAGGGTATCATCATATGAGAACCCAGCAGATCCCCTCACGAAGGGACTAAGTCGGGTTAAGCCTCTTTAGCATGCTCGGATCATCGGGCTAAAGGGTGATATTAGTTTTAGTAGTTAGATAACTTTGGAAATTTGTAAAGTGTAATTTACATTTGATGATGAATAAAAGGTGTGCTTATTTATGAGTAAAGTGTTGCTATCTTCTGTCAATCGTTTACTAGAATTTCTTTTGCATGTTTTTGACTTCCAGAATATTATGTTTTGATTTACATATTATTCAAATTTTCCACAGTCGGTCATATGTTGGAAGTAGATATGAACTAAGACTGTCATAAAGTTGGTTGTAGGTGTCAAGTTTTAGGACAACACTTCATGAGTACTCATAAGTTCTGAGTATTGGAATTTACCCACACTCACTGGTATAACTTCATGGAACTTATCTCGAGTGATCGTGAGATGGTAATATCATATAAGTCTTCAAACCTAGAGATATGACTTGTTGCCTATGAGTTGGTTATGCATTGATCGTACAAAAACGCATTGGTAAGTCGATGTTATAAAATGTACTTTTGTGTGTGATTTAACAAGTAGTAGAACAATCACATGAGTCGAAGTTTATCTATTCCTTCTTGGATTAGAAGCTGATATCTAGGCCCCTCAATGATTTTGTTTTGACCTATGTATCGGGCTCGGTCAAAACTAAGTTGATGTTTTCAATTAAGTTCTTTGTGAAACAACGGAAAAAATTGCTGGACAATAAGAAAGACATTGCTCCATGTATTTGTTCGGATGATATCTAGAATAGAGGATTATATGATCACTTATCTTAAATGGCGTATCATCATCTTCATACTTGAAGATATAGTTATTAGACTTATCCAAGTGGGAGACTGTTGGATAAGGTGTCTAAGTCCATAACTATTTCTGGTATGTACTTGACCCGACCCGGCATGGTCCATTTGGGTTGCATGGCACCATGCATTGGATAGACTAGATGAGATAAATAACATGTTGAAAAATGTTCTTATGTAACCTTGTATGTGACCATAACTGAAATAAGATGAACTGTTTTTATACAATCTAACAAATATTATCAGTTATTTCACGTTGCATGAATGCGTGATAAAACGGAAAATACGAAAGCACGCGCATAGACGAGAAAATTAGCTGTGTGACTAAAAAGTTTCACCAATATATATATATATATATATATATATACGTATGTATATATATGTATTATATATATGTATGTGTTATATATATATATATATATATATATATATATATATATATATATATATATATATATATGTATTATATATATAGATATGTATATGTGTTGAATAAGTCAAACAAAGGAGGAAGTCAAGAAAAGTCAAGGATGAAGAAGCCTAAAACCTTCCAACGTTCTTTGCTCCTAGCTCTACATCAACTTGCATCTTTCAACTTACACTCAAGTGTACTACTACAAGATATTTGTTTCTCATATATATACATGTGTATGTAGTGTGTGTTTAGTGTTAGTGAGAATAGAAGAGACTAAGAGAGATTCATATGTTATAATGAATTTTCCTTTGTAAAACCACACCCTCTCAATCTTCATCCCTGGAGATAACCAAGAACATCAAGATCAACAACAACCAAAAATGAAGAACATCATCAACTATCTTCATCTTCTTCATTCAAACTCAAGGTGTTCATCTTCAACCCATCAAACATCATCATCTTCATAAACTTTCACCACCTTATATCAACCTCATTCTAACCTACAAACAACCTCAAAATACTCTCCTAACACCCTCCAAATACCATCCTTAAACCTCCTCCAAAAAAACCCCTTTCAAATAACCACAACCATCACCACTTGCTGTTTTTCGACAGCAGAATCTTCAAGTCAGAAACGAAGACAACTGGGCTCGGTACAAGCACAAAAAGACTAGGGAGAGTTTCACCATCAATTCTTCAGGACCTTAACTACATCTAGAAATTTTCGTGGACGATTTTGACCACGGGAAACCCCAAAGAGACGCGAGAGAGAATTGGCTATCCAGAGAGATTTCTGTTTTCAAGTTCAGAATCTTCATGTTAGAAAACAAAAAACCGAGCACAACACAGCCAAAATACTACTAGGGAGATTTTCACCATCAATTCTTCAGCACCTTACCTACATCTAGAAATTTTCGTGGACGATTTTGAGCACGGGAAACCCCAAAGAGACGCGAGAGAGAATTGGCTATCCAGAGAGATTTACTACGAAAATATACATTCATCACCACCCAAAGCTCTTTCAATATCACCATCTTTGCTACCTTACACCAACAAAACTACAACATTATTACACTTCCTACCACCCTCCAAATAACCACTCCAACCTCATCAAATCTCCTCAAAACACCCAATACCCGTATACAAATACATGACTCGTGTACTTTGCACTGTTTTGTAAACAACCCATTTACATGAAAATGAACTTTTTACTACTTATCAAATGCCGAATTGATCATTGAACAAATATCGACCAGTCGCTCCAAGAGTCCCAATATCGACCAGTCCATTCAAATAACAAATATCGACCAGTCGTTCCATCAGTCCAGTTCAGTCAATTTATTGACGAACCTACTTGATATATATTTATATACTTATATACTTTATTATAGCTTTATGTCATTTAAATATAGTCATTTATATTATTTATAGCTTTACGTCATTTAAATACAGTCATTTATATTATTATAGCTTTCAGTCATTTATAGCTTTTATATTTATACTTATTCCGCAATTATTATTCTTTATATATATATATTTACATCTTATATCTTAAACTTATATATCTATCACACAGTAACTGGTAACCGAGCCTTTTGTTGTAGTGGTCAGATTTTTATATTTCCAACCATCGGTATCTGAGTTGATATATAAAAGGAATAATATCCAACAATTGGTATCAGAGCTTGTGTGATTTACCTTGAAATTTTTGTCGAAAAAACTTTTGGTTATAGCGTTTATAAACCTTCCATAAGCTTTTCTTTAAAAATTTCATTTTAATATCACTTGTTCAAAATCCTTTCAAAAATTAAAAAAAAAAAATGTCTTTGGCAAATTACTTCAACATGAACTCTGTCTCCATTGCAAATAGCTTAGAATCTGGTTCACGGGCACCCATACTTATTCCTGAAGAGTATAATTCGTGGGTTGGCCGTATGAATCTTCATCTTAATGCTATAAATGAAGATGTCTGGAAGTGTGTAGAAGGAACATTTGTTACTTCAGAAAATATGACTACTCTTGCTACAAATCAAGCCACTCAAGCTGAAATTACAAAAAAGTTGGAACTCCAAGCCAAAAAGGAACTTGTTTCTGGAATACCTCACAGTATTCTAAGTCAAATGGATGACATTATACTGTTAACCGCAAATCAAATTTGGGAGAATTTGAAAAATCGTTTTTGTGGAAATAAAAGAATCATCGGAAACAAAAGAACATCTGTTTTGAATGAATTTGATAATTTCAAAATGCTTTCATCAGAAACCATCCATGATGCTCATGATAGGTTCAATTTGATTATGGTTAAAATGAACAATTTGGGTATCAAAAAGACACAACACGAGATAAATCTCAAGTTTTTAAACAATCTTTTCGAAAGCTGGAAAATGGTTAAACTCATTATTCAGGGAAATCCAGCTATTCATACTGAAACTTTGTACAACTTGTATGGAGAACTTCAATCGTATGAATCCTCGATTGACCCACCAACCACTGTAGCTTTTGGAGGACCACTTGCACTTGTGTCCACAACTTCTCAAAACCAAACACCTTTCAATGATCAAAACTTTAATCATTTTAATCAGACTACATCTTTTCAAAACCAAGCCTTCCAGTCTGATTCAAATGATGAAGCAGATTATCAACAACTGTGTGCGTTGGTTTCAAACACAAATCTCCAGAGATTTATCCCAAATCATGGTCAATCAAATTTTAGACCAAATTTTCAACCAAGACCATCTTTTGGACAAAATAACTCAAGTTTTCAACCAAGGCCATCTTTTGGTCAAAACAACTCAGGTTTTCAACCTAGACCTTACTTTGGACAAAATTCTCAAAGACCTTCTTTCCAAAATAACTCAAACCAAGGTTTTCAAAACCAGGGATTTCAAAACGATCCCAACTCATGTCATAATCACAATCCAAACAACAGTTTTCAAAATCAAAACAGAGGTTTCCAAAATCAAGGTTACAACAATCAAAACAATGATTTTCAAAACAACCAAAATTTTGGATTCCAACAAAACCATTCTCAACCTTCCCAACAAGCCCAAACTCAAACACCTGAAAGACTTCCGATTATAAATCAAAAGGATGATAGTGATGAAGAAGTGATCATTTGTCACAACTGCAAAGGAACAAATCACTATGCTAGAGAATGTCGAGCCAAAAACAAAACCAAAATCAAAGACTCAGCATACTATGCTCAAAGAGCCGATGAATTGAAGAAACTGGAAAACCAAGAAAAGCAAAGAGCATTGATGGCAATCCATGAACCAAGTGTGGAATACTGGCCAACTTCTGATGATGAAGCTGAACACGAACCAACACAATCAAACTTCTGCTTTGTAGCTGGTGTTGAAATACCTTCAAGAGCTCCAAACGTCATAGAACAGGTATGGTCTATGATCTCTGAACTTGGTTTTTCCAAAACAATTTTTGAGTCCCACATAACCAAAATTGAGACTAGTCTGGAAGTTGATCTCAAAACATATCATGACACAATGGTCAATTATGATATTTGCAAATCTGATTTACAAACCTTGCAACTCGAATTTGGAGAATCAACAAGAACGAAAAGCAAACTGGAAAGAGACATTGAAAGAAAATCAGAAGATTATAATCACGTCTTGGAACAATTAAATCAGACCCTAATTCAGAAAAGGGATTTGGAACTAAAAAATCAGTCAGTCATTTCTTCTGAAATAAAAGATGTTTTAGAAATGGAAATCCTTCAATTGAAACAAGACTTTCAAGAATCAACTGAAAAATACAATGTTTTAAATGAAAAGCTGACTGATTCTTTAAAACAAATCAATTCTCTTGAAACCGAGAATAAAAGACTGAAATGGAATATGGATTCTATCAAAGTTGCCAGAAAGCTAAGTGATGATATTTTCACCAAGGCAAACACCTTGGGAACTGGCAAAATTGATACGAATTATAGACCAGGAATTGGAAGAGAATCCTTTGAAATTGAACAAGAAAAACAGGAAAACATGACGAATTGTGAAAAATCTGAATCTACTCTACCTAATCTTTTCACATCTATTAATGAGGAAGATTCAGATAACGAAACAATTATCAACTGTAGTCCAGATGATACAGCTTTCAGTGTTTCCAAAAAGTCTTTCAAAAGAGTTGTAAATTCTGAAACAGACTCTGCAAGTTCTTTAACTCACCAAATCAAACATACCAATGGAACCACTAAACTCAAAAACTTTTTGAATGGAGAAAATTCCTCTTATGAGGATGGTATTACTTCTATACCAACTGCTTTTCCTACAATGACTTCATCAATTGTTGGAAAAACTAGTCTGGGACAAAAATACTCCAAGAAACAACAAACAAGCAAAAAATCCATTCAATTCAACAAAACCCCACTAATCAAGCCAAACATTTTTGAAAAACAACCAAAGAAACCGGTTAAACCCTACGTCATACCTCATAAACAGGTTTCCAAACAAAAACCAAAATCTTTTCAAAAACCTTTTGAAAACCGCTTTCAAGATATTACTTTTAATCATTCAAGGAACTTTCAAAAACCATCACATCCGAAAGTTTCAAACCATCATCATCAAAAAGCTTTTCAAAATCGCCCATCACATCCCAGATATGAAGAAAACTTTTCAAACAAACCTTCACATCTAGGATATCTTTCACCAAATCACAGATCTTATCAACCCACAGGTTTTCAAAAACAAATCGCATTTTGGGTAAAATTGATAGATCAAATCAAACCTCAACCATTCCATCGTCATAAACCAAACCATTACAATAATGTGAGGTCAAATGATAAAAGAAATTCATCAAGCAAAGCACCCAAAATAACAACTGACAAACCAGGACCCATTCAGATTTGGGTACCTAAAGTTTCTGTCTGATTGTAGGTACTTAATGCTGGAGAACCCAATGATGATACTGTTGGATTAGTGTCTAAGTCCATAACTATTTTGGTATGTACTTGACCCGATGGTGCATGGTCCTTTTGGGTTGCCTTCACCAAAGCAACTTGATTGGAGAAATGAATAAAGAGAGAGAGGATAATATGATTTATTAATATGTTATAAGAATAATATATTAAAGGAGAAATCATATTTGTTTAATTAATATTGGTCAATAATTAATTAAGAATTAGTTTTGTGATCAAATGTAATTAATTAAACTAGAGGGGCTGATTTGTAATTATGTGATAGTTACAAAATAAGGTAAGAATTATCTTATATATATGGTGAACAAATTTGAGGTGTAAATCCCTTAGAATTAGAGTATGATAAGGATTCAAGGATTATCTTATTGGTTGCTTAATGGATAATCAACTAGATAAGGATAATGACTGAAACCCTATCTCTACACCTATATAAACACCCCTAGGGCCATGAATTCGTGTATCCCTTCCCAAGAGGTCCTAGATACGAATTCTAACCTCTCACTTCTCTCTTTATACCTTCTCCATTTGCTTATGGTGTTTGTAAGCCATTAGAGGAGTGACACTTGTGACTCTAAGCATTCCAAAGTCAATACAAGGAGGAATTGGGATTGTTATTGCTACATAACAATCAAGGTAACACTATAAACTTATTCTCATGTTAATATGATTATATGTATGCTAGAATTAGGGTTTATAGTCTTGGATTCAAAGCATGTACAATAGAGAAACCTAGATCCAAGCATTAGGGTTTGTATGAGCACATAGTATGTCTTATGACCAAAACCCATCAGTGGTATCAGAGCCTAGCTTGGTTTCAATTGTATTGATGCATATTTAATCGTCATAAGCACTGAAAATCGATTTTTTGAGTTTTGAAGGTTTGACTCGCCGAGTCACTTGGTGAACTCGCCGAGTCAGCTGGACTCGACGAGTCCAAGCCCAGACTCGACGAGTCAAAGTGTCTGACAGCTCGGTTTCGTGATTTTCTTCCTGTTTTGGTTTTGGATAATTACCATAAACTCGTTTTTGTGATAAAATCCGATTTTTTTCATTATTATGTGATTATCCTTACCTAAATAGAAGATAATTGTCAAAATTTAGATAATCACTTGTTTTATTAGATAAAGTTTGATTATTTGTAATTTAGATTTGAATTATCTTGTGAAATAGTTTCAATTTATCCCTTTAGGTTTTATAGTTTAAATTTGAACCCCAAAAGTTTTGTTGTTTTGAAATTTAAATAGCTAAAACCCTAATGTTTGAAATATTTCAAAACTTGCCCTCAAGTTTTGGAATTTAAAAGTTGATTAAAAGGTTTAATTAGAAATGTTAAATTCTAAAACTCTAGTAATGTTTTGAAAAGTTCAAATCACACCCTTATGGTTTTATTAATTAATTAAGGAGTATAATTAAAAGAGGTTTAATAAATCCATAAAAGTTTAGGTTAACCTTTTAATTGAATTAAAAGTGTAATTGTTAAAGTTAACCATATAGTATTTTAAAAGTATAAAATACACCCTATACTATATATAACATTAAAGGTATAACATTATATATATGTATGAGTAAAAGTCAGTCTTACCGTTAGTAGGCCTCATTCACGAAGCTGGTCTATAAGGGGTGTTTAAGGAAATTGCCTATAAAATGGCGATTGAATGGGTATCCACTCTTACCCACCGCACTCTTGACTAGTGGAGGGTCGTTAGCCGAACGGGTAGGATAGGACGAAACCTTCCATTATAAGTATAATGAAATACAAAGTAACTAAATGTTTATCAAATTCCCAATCTTAGTTACTTAGGCAAAAGTGAATTGATGCAATTCCATGAAATTACACTTTGTGCCCTTGCGAAGACGTTAGTGGAGCGTGTGTGGTTTACCGGCACACTAAATGGTTCTAAGCAAAGGTAGCAAAGGGTGACTCAATGTTTGTCATAGTTCGGTGGAGCGTGTGTGGTTTACCGGCACATCGAATAGGTGATTGTAACATGTGAGGGCACCATGTAGTTTGCATGGTTATTCACACCCGCTTTGTGATCCTCGGCATCCCAGTCACAAACAAGAGGGGCATATCGAGATTTAAACATGCCATTGAAATGTTCAATGAATCTCAAAGGATCTAGGAGTTTTCATAGATTTAAAACTTAAATTTCTTTTTCGTTTTTCATGGTGGAAATTAGTGAATCGTCATTCACTTACCTTCAAATGTTCTGCGATTTGGGTTACGGCATCCTTCTCCCGAGTTGTAGGATATTGTGTTGGGTCCTAGCCTTGGAATTTCATTTGGGTGATTTACCAAGGACTCAATCAATCAACTAACTTGAATTCGTTTTTCTCCCGATGTCAAAGTTCGACAACTATGGTCTTCTCAAAACCCGTGGAACAAGTATTCCACATGAAGATGATATTCCACGATTCGATCGAGGAACAAGAAATCATGCTTCACTTCCTCCTCCTCCTCTAATTATTCTCCCTAACCCACAAGATTGTAAAATTGAAAGGTTCAATATCACTCAAGCCCTTTTGGCAAGTAAACATAAAGAGGGCAAGTCGGTGTGTGCACACGTCTTAGCGATGAAGTCACACATTGATAGATTAAGAATGATGGGATCCGTTGTCGGTGAAGCGATGGCTGTTGATTGGCTTCTTCAGTCACTTCCTAACTCATATAGTGAGTTCGTAAGAGAGTACTATATGATGAACCGCGACGTGACCCTTATAGATCTCACCTATATGCTTATTGCTGCTAAATCAGCAATGGTTTGGCGCAATAGAAAAGCAAAGTTGATTGGTGAATCTGCCTTCAAGACCTCTATGGATATAGGCAATGGCAATGAAAGACATGCAATGATCAAAAAGTTTGATCATAAGAGAAAGGCGATGTCTGAAGTAGTTCCATGTGTTGTTCCAAAGGAGTCAATTTGCTTTTATTGCCAAGAGAAGGGGCATTGGAGACGAAGTTGCCCTATTTACCTAAGAGATCTAAGAGATGGGAGAGTCGAAATGTATGGCTCTAATTTAGGTAAAATCCATTGACTAACTCTTTTAAGCTTCATTCTAGGTTCTGAATACATAATGTGATAAGATTACAATTGATGTTAAGAAGGATCAAAGAAAAGAAAAGAAGCTTAAGGGAAGAAGTGAGCAGAATCTAACCGTGAAGGAATGGATTTCGATTGCGTTTCTCGAAGATTAGATTCTTGAGCTACTACTTAGAGTTAGAATTAGATTGCTAAGAAAGATGTATTCGCATAAGTTTTTCAATGAGTTGCATTGTGAAGGACAAATTTTTCCGCAATAAAATAAATTTTGATTTTAAATTTTATTTATTTATCCTTACAATGGCGTTAAAATTATTAGCAATAATGGATTTGTTTCTTATTGTGTTATGGAAAGTCAAGAATTTACCAAATAGGGAGAGTTTCTCATCGCCCAAGTTTCAATTGGACAGAAACTTGGAATCATGCAACTTGGTTGCATGATGAATGAGAAATTTCATATTTGATAATTAGACTAATTCGTTGACAAAGTGTCAAGTGAAGGACTAGGAGATCGAGTACACAAAGTTGTGTGTTGATCAAGTTCACCATAAGAGTAATAAAGATATTCGTCATCATTTACTAAAGGTTTAGTAAATATGATTATACTTACGAGATTAAGTGTAATTTTGAATTGATTAAAGGGTTTAGATCAATAGCAAAACGAATTAGAAGAATCAAATAGGCAGAAAGATAAGAGTTTCTCCATTCTAAGAAGAAGGGAGAGTGGCTTTTATGCTTTATGATAGGTCTTAATGATTAAGAACCATATCTTAATTGATCCTCTAAGTGAGTCTTGGTACAATTGTATGTCCAAGAAGAGGAATCAAAGATTGATGAAATGGTCAAATCAAGAAGACAATCATACTTTGTTCCAATAACAAGTCTTAAAGTTAAGATTGTGACAATGAGTAAAAAGTATTAAAGGTTTATAACATTCATCAAATGTGGAAAGTTGTGATGTCTTGGATAAGACAAAGACCAACTATGACCAATTTATGAAGTGTTTTGATACAAGCTACACTAACTCTTGAAAATTTGTTTGTCAAGAAATGTTTATTGACAAGAGAATCTTATATGTCAAGGAGTCAGTGGGAGTCTTAATGGTCTTGAAAGGTTTCAAGAACAAATCAAATAAACCTTATTGATCATCACTAGCACACGAGTTGAGGTTTACAACCTATCGTAAAGACATTATTTTGTTTCTGTGCCAATCCAATCGAGTTAATTATGCATGTGAGTCCTATGAGTTCTCATTTGAATGCGTAAAAGGCAAGGACCTTGATCAATGAAAGGTACATTGATAGGAAAAAGGTAAGATGCTTAACTACTTGGAAGACGTGGTGGGCAGCTGTGCTACCATAAGGCAAGAAATCAAGATTAAGAAAGTTCGATCCATATGAGTTTGAATTTGTCGTAAACTTTGGTTTTAACAAATTCGCATGGATAGGAACACATACACCGTTTAAATCTAAGTGTCATAAGATTTCCTCCTTCATGAAAATGATTGTGAGAAAAATGCTTTCACTAAGAAAGATTTTAAAAGATAGTGATTGTAAAATTGCATTCTCAAATTCGATCATGGTTACGGCATCCCTTTCCATAATTTGAATTGTGAGGTTTGGCAATTAGTCTTAATTGTTAAGACACACATATGAACTATCTAAGGCAAAAGTGTATAAGTTCAAGAAGCCTTGATAAAAGATTATCAAAGCACTAAGTATTAGAAACATGAACTTAAGAAATTCAATAAGTATTGTTTTTCTGGAAGTTCAGATGTTTATGAATACATGTCGAAGCTAGTGGGAGCATAAGTGTTATGTTTTATAATAATCATCATGATAGTGGGAGCATAAATGTTATGATTGTATGATTATTAAGGCACGTATTGCATAGTTGGCAATATTAATTATAGAAAACAAGAGTCATACTTTGTGAAGTTGTAAGAGTTGAAAGGTTGTTTTGCTATAATTAAGGGAGAGAATATTATACTTCATTTCAAATCTAAAGGATTAGGTTGCGAAATGTTGATAAATTTAGTCAAAGGTACATAGTGTGTTCTTAAAATTTTGATTGTGATTACGGCATTCCTCTTCGCAATTCGAATTTTGAGAACATAGCAAATAAAACATTGTGCATCATGTCCCTTACGCTTCGGGTATAGGATCGATTGCAAATGCTTGACCATTCTAAAATTTTCCAAATGTCTAGTGCATTTAGAGGGAAAAGGGACTAGAATTGGTTTTGACTAAAATAATTAAACAACTATCAAAGGACAATCCAAAGTTCGACGAGGATTGGTCGCTTGTGAGTAGTTGGAAGTATAGTATTGGAAATTATGGAAGTGTTTCCATATTGGATGGACAATATCGACATCATTACGAATAGATAAGATTCTATTAAGAATGAGTTGTCATATGGAAAATATGGAAGTGTGTCCATGTTAGGAAGTAAATATTGAAAATCTATGTCTAGATTAGAAACTTTTATGCAAAGGATGTTCAAAGGAATGTACTTTGAGTGAGAGACATCATATCTAAGGAATTGTCTTGTAACAATCTCCGATACAGGAATTTGTAATATCATTGGCAATAGTCTTTGAAACTTTGGTGCAGTGACATTACAAAAGGATCGTTGCATAAAGTGTTAGAATCTAGTATATTCTATAAGTAACAAGAATCTGATATTCTTACACTTATGAAAATGGATTTGGAGTTGTAAAATGAGAATGATTGGAAATGTGTTCAATTTGTCTATTTCGCAAAAGTAAGAACCATAGGTAAACATTGTGTGCATGCTAGGAGCATGGGACAAGTGTTGGAATTCAAATGCGAAGTTGATTACCCGAAACGACAAATAATGAGTAATCGATATGGTGATAAATAAAACGTGTTTTGTTTATACTCAAAGGTTTGAGGCCATATGGGATTAGTATTATTCTTGTGTTTCACCTTGCATGTTTTGACTTCCATAATAATTGAGTTTATTAAGAATAATCGAATTATTCAAACGAGCCACAGTCGTTCATATGTTGGAAGTAGATATGAATGAAGACTGTCGTGAATTGGTGTGTGGATTGTCTAGAAGAGTATTAGACATAAGCAAATGTTTGCTGCAACGTTCATGAGTGCTTATGAATATGATTTGAGCATTGGATTAAACCCACGCTCACTTGGATCACTCCATGAATTGTATCACGAGTGATTGGTGAGACGATAACATCTTATATTCTTGAAACCGAGATGTGTGAGTTGTATCTTGCAAATCGGTTGCACATTGATAATATGTAAACGCACCAGTAACTTGGTGTTATAAAACATATTGTTATGTGTAATTTGGTTAGTGAGTGCAAGCGAGCATTGTATCAAAGTTTATCCGTTCCTTTTATCCAAAGTAGGATAAAAGCGATATCTTTGGGCCCCTCGATGGTTTAGTGATGACATACGTAAATGCTCGGCCGGGCTAGGGCTAATTTGATTTGTTCAATTAGTCTGTCGTCATAAATCGGAAATCGAGATATAGTACAAAGAGAATGATTTGAAATCATATCTCATACGATATCTAGAATGGAGGAATATATGATCCCTTATCTAAGGACACGCGTATCTGATATGATCAGAGTTGACAGCGGCTTTGGAAAGCTACGATTGCAGATCAGGATCTGAAGTCATACGCAGAATAGTTTTTAGACTTATCCAAGTGGGAGACTGTTGGATTAGTGTCTAAGTCCACAACTATTTTGGTATGTACTTGACCCGATGGTGCATGGTCCTTTTGGGTTGCCTTCACCAAAGCAACTTGATTGGAGAAATGAATAAAGAGAGAGAGGATAATATGATTTATTAATATGTTATAAGAATAATATATTAAAGGAGAAATCATATTTGTTTAATTAATATTGGTCAATAATTAATTAAGAATTAGTTTTGTGATCAAATGTAATTAATTAAACTAGAGGGGCTGATTTGTAATTATGTGATAGTTACAAAATAAGGTAAGAATTATCTTATATATATGGTGAACGAATTTGAGGTGTAAATCCCTTAGAATTAGAGTATGATAAGGATTCAAGGATTATAAACACCCCTAGGGCCATGAATTCGTGTATCCCTTCCCAAGAGGTCCTAGATACGAATTCTAACCTCTCACTTCTCTCTTTATACCTTCTCCATTTGCTTATGGTGTTTGTAAGCCATTAGAGGAGTGACACTTGTGACTCTAAGCATTCCAAAGTCAATACAAGGAGGAATTGGGATTGTTATTGCTACATAACAATCAAGGTAACACTATAAACTTATTCTCATGTTAATATGATTATATGTATGCTAGAATTAGGGTTTATAGTCTTGGATTCAAAGCATGTACAATAGAGAAACCTAGATCCAAGCATTAGGGTTTGTATGAGCACATAGGATGTCTTATGACCAAAACCCATCAGATACATGGTATATTGATAGTGGCTGCTCCAAGCATATGACAGGAAACCGGAACTACTTACGTGACTTCAAACCTATACAAACCAATCAAGATGTTACCTTCGGCAACAACATGAAAGCAAAAATCAAAGGTTATGGAAACATAACAAATGGTAATTTTACCATAAAGAAAGTTGCCTTCGTCGATGACCTGAAACACAACCTCATCAGTGTTTCTCAACTGTGTGATAACAATCTTGAAGTTCTTTTCACCAAACAACGAAGCTTGATCATGGACGCCAAAACCAAAGATGTTATAGTTGATTCTGACCGTGCCGGAAATATGTATCCACTTGACATGGATCTTATCTATGGTAAACCCGATATATGTCTGCTATCTAAAGCCCCAGCAGATATTAGTTGGTTATGGCACCGCCGCCTTTCCCATCTAAACTTTGGGTACATCAACAAATTAATCGGCGATGATCTTGTTCGAGGGCTACCACTTCTGAAGCTTGATAACGAAACTCTTTGTGCTGCATGTGAAAAAGGAAAACTTTCCAAATCTACTCACAAAAGCATCTCAGAATCTAGTGTATCCGAACCACTAGAGTTGTTGCACATAGACCTTTGTGGCCCTGCCAAAACCCAAACCATACAAGGAAAGAAGTACATTCTTGTTGTCGTTGATGGTTTCTCGCGCTTTACTTGGGTCTTTTTCTTAAGACTAAAATCAGAAGCACCTGAAGAGATGATCAACTTCATCAAACAAATCGAGCTGAAGCTGAAACGACCTGTTCGAAGAATCCGAAGTGATAATGGTTTAGAGTTCAAAAACAATACTCTAGATTCATTTCTCAAAGACAAAGGAATTGAACATAACTTCTCAGCCCCATACACTCCACAACAGAACGGTGTTGTCGAAAGAAGGAACCGAACTCTATGTGAAGCTGCAAGATCAATGCTTATCTTCGCTGATCTGCCACAATACTTCTGGGCAGAAGCAATAGCCACAGCTTGCTATACTCAAAATCGTTCCTTAATCCATAAACATCTTCATAAAACACCATATGAAGTCATTAACAATCGAAAACCAAACATCAAATTTTTTCATATTTTCGGTTGTCGATGCTTCGTAAAGAATAATAAAGATCACCTTTCAAAATTTGAATCAAGGTCGGACGAAGGAATTTTCCTTGGTTACTCTTTTTCTTCAGCTGCTTATCGAGTACTGAATAAACGTACTAGAGTAATTGAAGAAAGTACCGATGTTCATTTCGATGAATTTTATGTTAGGAAATTGGATCGTGAACATTTTGGTTCACAAATGATTGAAAATATTTTTCAAAATCCAATTCAACAAACACCTTCTCCTGACATAGACATTGAAATCGATCTTGATTTGCTTTTTGAACAACCAAAAACCGCTTACAATTCTGAACTTCTAACTACTTTAATTGACCCTACAGGAACACCCAGTGAAGTAATTCCACAAACAAACCAAAATGATGCAAATCAATTCGAGGGGGAACCACCAACACATACTTCCTCTTTGGAACAAACACCAAATCCTCCTTTAAACACCCCATCCCCAAATAGCCAAAACAATCCCGATGCATCATTTATGGGGGAACCTTCAAACCTATTCCAAGATGAAACGCCTGGAGAAGAACAATGGGATACTGAAACTCCAATTATTATAGCGGAAGAGAATCGCTTAATAAAGTGGACCAAAAATCATCCAACAGACAAAATCATCGGAGATCCCAACATAGGCATTCAGACTAGAGGCGCATCCACAAATGAATGTTTATTTGGAGCCTTCTTATCCACGACTGAACCCAAAACCATACATTCTGCTATAAAAGATCCAGATTAGGTAAAAGCTATGCAAGAAGAGCTAGCAGAATTTGAAAGAAACGACGTATGGAATCTTGTTCCTACTCCACCCAATGTTACTGTTATAGGTTCAAGATGGGTATACAGAAACAAGACTGATGATCAAGGAATCATTTGTCGAAACAAGGCACGTCTTGTAGTCAAAGGATATTCACAACAAGAGGGAATCGACTACGATGAAACATATGCTCCAGTTGCCCGAATCGAAGCAATTCGCATCTTTTTTGCGTATGCTGCACATAAGAATTTCAAAGTATTCCAAATGGATGTTAAATGTGCATTCCTACATGGAGAGATAGATCGCGAAGTATACATCCAACAACCACCAGGTTTCGAAGATCCCAAATTTCCAGATCACAGCTTTAAATTGCAGAAAGCTGTCTACGGCTTGAAACAAGCACCTCGAGCTTGGTATGCCACGTTGTCAACCTTTCTCGAAGAATCAGGTTTTAAAAGAGGTTCAATTGATCAAACCCTCTTTCGTAAAATCTTTAATAAACATCTGTTAATCGTACAAATATATGTTGATGACATTATTTTCGGTTCTACTGATGAATCTTTAAGTGTTAAGTTTGCAGATCTAATGAAGAGCAAATTTGAAATCAGCATGATTGGGGAGATGACTACTTTTCTCGGACTTCAAATCAAACAGTCAACTGATGGCATTTTCATCAACCAAGAGAATTATGTCAAAAACCTACTCACTCGTTTTTCAATGGAAAAATCCAATACCGCAAAAACCCCAATGGCTTTTGGATACAAAATTGATGCAGACTTAAATGGCAAACCCGTTGACCAGAAAAGATATCGTGGAATGATCGGATCACTCTTGTACCTCATTGCCAGCAGACCTGACATCATGTTTTCTACATGTGTTTGTGCGAGATACCAAGCAAATCACATGGAATCCCATGTAGTTGCTGTGAAATGCATCTTCAAATACCTTAAAGGCACTCCCAAACTTGGCCTTTGGTATCCAACTAAATCCGATTTTCAGCTGAACGCTTTCACCGACTCAGACTACGGAGGATGCAAGCTAGATAGGAAGAGTACATCTGGTAGTTGTCAATTCCTAGGAGGTAGACTAGTGAGTTGGACTTCAAAGAAACAGACTTGTGTATCCACATCAACAGCAGAAGCTGAATATGTCGCTGCCGCTAGCTGTTGTTCACAAGTCATATGGATGCAAACTCAACTGCGTGACTATGGCTTCAAAATCTCACAAATTCCCATATTTTGTGACTCAACTAGTGCAATTTCCATTTCTCACAATCCCGTTCACCATTCCATGACAAAGCACATTGACATTCGATATCACTTTATCAAAGACAACATTCAAAAGGGTCATATCGAACTACACTTCATCAACTCCGAAGATCAAATTGCCGATGTCTTCACTAAGGCTCTCGATGAAACGAAGTTTCAATACTTCCTAGGCCGTCTAGGAATGTTAAATCCAGATAACATCCATCCTTAAACTTTTACTTTTTGTTTGTACAAAAGTGTGTTTACTTTCACTCAAAAAGAAAATTCAAAAACATTTGAAAACTGCTTTCTTTTCAAAAAAAACCAAAAACATTGAAATAACCAATATTTCCAAAAACATTCAGAAAAACAAATCTTCAAAATATAATAAAAGACTTGCCATAATAAGCTTTTATAGAACCTTGTGATTAATCGTCTTTTGACTTAATTTTCAGATGCTTATGCTCGATGAAGATTTTAAGTCATATTGATTCTCAATTGGAGTGAAGGTTCAAATCTCCTACTTTTCATAATGTACATAACTTTATTTCCTTCAATTTTATTTCATTATTGATGATTTTAAAAAGGGACATAAGGTTAAGAGGTTCAGATGAAAACAAAAACCCATGTGAGAATTTGTGCCTCATCAATCTGAATCATTGTGGAATTCATTTCTTGTGAGCTTAGGTGTGTCACTATTGCTTATAAGGTATATCCGATTATACCTTGTCACGGTCTCATTTTTGCTTAGATATCAAAATGACCAAGGATGATACATTCATTTCTTACATACTAGACAAACTGTCTTTTATACCACTAATCCCTACCTAGATATAAGCCAACCAAAAATGATGTCTTGAGATCCCGTGATCCATCAACAAGAAAAGATGAAACAAGATAAAGAAGAATCAACAAGAAAGCCAAATCATTCACCGAAGAAATACCAAAAAAAAAAAAAAAAAAAAAAACTCTACATTTGGTATTTTCAAACAAAGTTCAACCAAATGGTTATTTCAAAGCAAACATCAAAAGATCTCGTGATCTGTTTTTAACCATTTTTCACAAAAAGGGATATCTTAATCCCGCAAGATAGATACTCTCAAAAATCCCAAATTTCTCAAATGTAGCAAATTCTCGATGCTAAAACAAAATATCCTTTTACAAAAAAAGGATATTGATCAACAAAAAGGATACCATCAAAGAAAAAGCTGCAACAACAATGGATTTCCTGGGATACTGTATCCTTCATCACTGAAGATTCTTAGTTGCAAACTGCACTATGAAAATTGCTAAACCCCTCTACATGTATTTCCCGACGGAGAGAGAGTGAAAGTTAATGGCATGAATGAAGAAACCCGCTGAGTAATGCCGAAACCAGTCTTATGTGATTGATTATCTAATAATGATACTAAGTGACTTTCAGGAAAAGCATAGCTGAACACCTCCAATATGAGTGTGAGTCGTTAGAGAGAGATATCACTCGTTTTTAGTGATCATTAACTTGTTCTGCTGCCAGAACAACCAAACACCCAAGTGAAGTGTGAGCTATACCTATGAGCGTTCATCTGAATCGACCTGTTAAACCACTTGTCATCATTAATAATGCTATAAAATCTTAAGAAATTTCTTTAGATACATATATGGCTACCCTTTGATAACCGAACCTGAGACTTTGATTCGGAAACAAATTTCTGAAAATCTTTTGCATAAGATATGTTAAACCAACTCACAAACTTTCAAACCAATTGCTATGGTTTTATATATATCTTATCTATTGACAAATCTTTTATCTCGAATCTTCAAAAGTTAAACTGTCAATATGATTATATCATACCTATCCTTATTTCAGCAATGATCACATAGGGGGAAATTGTTGAAAAATGTTCTTATGTAACCTTGTATGTGACCATAACTGAAATAAGATGAATTGTTTTTATACAATCTAACAAATATTATCAGTTATTTCAGGTTGCATGAATGCGTGATAAAACGGAAAATACGAAAGCACGCGCATAGATGAGAAAATTAGCTGTGTGACTAAAAAGTTTCACCAATATATATATATATATATATATATATATATATACGTATGTATATATATGTATTATATATATGTATGTGTTATATATATATATATATATATATATATATATATATGTATGTATTATATATATAGATATGTATATGTGTTAAATAAGTCAAACAAAGGAGGAAGTCAAGAAAAGTCAAGGATGAAGAAGCCTAAAACCTTCCCACGTTCTTTGCTCCTAGCTCTACATCAACTTGCATCTTTCAACTTACACTCAAGTGTACTACTACAAGATATTTGTTTCTCATATATATACATGTGTATGTAGTGTGTGTTTAGTGTTAGTGAGAATAGAAGAGACTAAGAGAGATTCATATGTTATAGTGAATTTTCCTTTGTAAAACCACACCCTCTCAATCTTCATCCCTGGAGATAACCAAGAACATCAAGATCAACAACAACCAAAAATGAAGAACATCATCAACTATCTTCATCTTCTTCATTCAAACTCAAGGTGTTCATCTTCAACCCATCAAACATCATCATCTTCATAAACTTTCACCACCTTATATCAACCTCATTCCAACCTCCAATCAACCTCAAAATACTCTCCTAACACCCTCCAAATACCATCCTTAAACCTCCTCCAAAAAAACCCCTTTCAAATAACCACAAGCATCACCACTTGCTGTTTTTCGACAGCAGAATCTTCAAGTCAGAAACGAAGACAACTGGGCTCGGTACAAGCACAAAAAGACTAGGGAGATTTTCACCATCAATTCTTCAGGACCTTACCTACATCTAGAAATTTTCGTGGACGATTTTGACCACGGGAAACTCCAAAGAGACGCGAAAGAGAATTGGCTATCCAGAGAGATTTCTGTTTTCAAGTTCAGAATCTTCATGTTAGAAAACAAAAAACCGAGCACAACACAGCCAAAATACTACTAGGGAGATTTTCACCATCAATTCTTCAGCACCTTACCTACATCTAGAAATTTTTGTGGACGATTTTGACCACGGGAAACCCCAAAGAGACGCGAGAGAGAATTGGCTATCCAGAGAGATTTACTACGAAAATATACATTCATCACCACCCAAAGCTCTTTCAATATCACCATCTTTGCTACCTTACACCACCAAAACTACAACATTATTACACTTCCTACCACCCTCCAAATAACCACTCCAACCTCATCAAATCTCCTCAAAACACCCAATACCCGTATACAAATACATGACTCGTGTACTTTGCACTGTTTTGTAAACAACCCATTTACATGAAAATGAAATTTTTACTACTTATCAAATGCCGGATTGATCATTGAACAAATATCGACCAGTCGCTCCAAGAGTCCCAATATCGACCAGTCCATTCAAATAACAAATATCGACCAGTCGTTCCATCAGTCCAGTTCAGTCAATTTATTGACGAACCTACTTGATATATATTTATATACTTATATACTTTATTATAGCTTTATGTCATTTAAATATAGTCATTTATATTATTTATAGCTTTACGTCATTTAAATACAGTCATTTATATTATTATAGCTTTCAGTCATTTATAGCTTTTATATTTATACTTATTCCGCAATTATTATTCTTTATATATATATTTACATCTTATATCTTAAACTTATATATCTATCACACAGTAACTGGTAACCGAGCCTTTTGTTGTAGTGGTCAGATTTTTATATTTTCAACCATCGGTATCTGAGCTGATATATAAAAGTAATAATATCCAACATAACACTTATGGTTTATTAATAAATTATAAGTTTTGATATATTAATAATATTATTTAATTAGTTTGATCAAGAATTAATTTATAATTAATTGAGTGATCAAAAGATAACTAGTTCAATATATGAGTTGATTATGTAAATCATCCATAACTTATATAGAGGGCTAAAAGACTCCATGAATTATCAAGTTAGGTTCCACCCATAGGATACTCCATGAAGTTAATCCATGGTTCATGGAAATGAAGTGTCCTGTTACATTAGGGATTACCTAATGCAACACACTATATAAACAATGTTACATCTCCCAAAATCAGTTACACTAAGGAGAACAAAAGGGCTAGAGCCGATTTTTGAGTGTTATACTTTCTCTCCAAGTTTACTCCATAGAATTTGGTGTTGTGTGAAGCATTTGAGGCATCACACTTGGGGTGCTAGGCTCACAAGGTTTCAAGGAATCAAAATCAACAACATGGTATGTAATTTTATCTATCATTTAAGTTAAAATGTTCCCCCATGTATGCTAGATAGTGTTGGATATAGTGTCTAAGTCCATAACTTTATTTGGTATGTACTTGACCCGACCCGGCATGGTCCATTTGGGTTGCATGGCATTGCAATACTTGGATAGACTAGATGAGAGAATAATGCACTTATGATTATTAATATATTATAAGTTCTAATATATTAATAATAGTATTATTTAATTAGTATTGATCAAGTATTAATCTAGTATTAATTTGGTGAATAAAGTGAGACTAATTAAATATATAGGGTTGATTATGACAATCATCAATTCTTTTATGGTGGATTAATGATCCATGGTTTATGGGTTTGGTTGTAACCATATGGAGCTCCATGGATAGTCCATGGGAGTTACAAACTCATGGGCCATGAAAAATGAAGAGTATTCATGTGAAAACCCTAATTGTGACAACACTATAAAAGGAAACCTTTGGCTAGCAAAATCGGTGCTAGAGTGTTTCTAGGGAGGGCATAACCGATTTTCATGTGTAAGAAGTATTCTCTCAAGTTATTCCAAGTTTTGTGGTGTTGTGTGAAGCATTTGAGGCACAACATTTGGGGTGCTAGGCTCACAAAGTCTTGATGGAATCCAAGCAACAACAAGGTATGTATTTCTACTAGTTTTTATGTTTTATATATATTCCCTATGCCATGCTAGTTTGGAAATAACCTTGAAAAAGAAATTTCCATGTATATAGAGAAAACATAGATTCCAGGTTATTAGGGTTGCATGTACACTTAGGAAGTGTTAGAATGCTCAAAACCCATCAGTGGTCTCAAAGCCTACGATTGTTTTCTGTATACTTGATGCAAAACTGCTTAAAAATCGAAAATTTTGCACTCTGACGACTGGACTCGCCGAGTCCATGAACAAATTATCCTACTCGATGAGTAGAATCATGCACTCGATGAGTAGGAGCGTGCTAGGCAGTTTTTTTCGTGTTTTGTTGCTGGAAATGGATTAAAATTATTATCCCAATCTGTTTTGGATTTGTAAAATCTGTTTTTCGAACTGATAATGATTATGTTAACCCATTTTACATGACTTTTATCAATTTTCATGTATTGTATATGTTTATATGATTTCTTGAAATTGCTTGATATGAATTTGTGTTCTTATGAGTTTTAGAAGATCATAGGAATTATGTGTAACCTCCATGTGTGTTTAATTCATGATCTTAATGGCAATGATGGTGTCCATAACTTGTCCTCAAGTTATGGATAACCAAAAGTCACTTCTTTAAATTGTGATTAAAGAACTAAAGAGATTTCATAAAATGAAGAGTCTTCATTTTTATAAACCATTAAAACTCATAAGTTACAAATTGAAGAGACTTGGAATATTTTCAAATCTTGCCCTCAAGTTTTGGAATTTGAGAAGTCTTACACTTTAATACTTTAATTCCAAATTAAACCTTAGATTTTTTAAAAATATTTAAAAATCAACACGTATACTATTATTATAATTTTAATATATAGATATGTATAAGAATATGTCATTCTTACCGTTAGTAGGCCTCATTCACGAAGCCGGTCTATAAGGGGGGTATAAGGTTGTTGCCTATAAAATGGTGACTTAATGGGTGTCCCCTCTCACCCACCGCTTCCTTGATCGGTGGAGGGTCGTTAGCCGAACGGGTAAGATACGACTTTAAATACTCATTAGAAGTATAATGAATTATAAAGTAACTATACATTATAAATTCCCAATCTTAGTTACTTTAGGAAAATGTGAAATTGGTGCTAACCCATAAAATTACACTTTGTGCCTTACCAAGTCGTTAGTGGAGCGTGTGTGGTTAACCGGCACACTAACATGGACTAGTAAGAGTGGAAAAGGGTAACTTGACTTTATTATAGATCAGTGGAGCATGTGTGGTTAACTGGCACATCGATTAGGTAATATTGTTGAGGGTACCAAGTCAATTTGTATGGTTATTCACACCTTGTTTGTGATCCTCGGCATCCCAGTCACAAACTTGAGAGGGCACAATCGAGATTCAAACATGCCATTGAAAAGTTCAATGTATCTTAAAAGACCTAGGAATTTCAAATCCAATAAAACCTAATAATAAAACATTTCGTTCTTATGGTGGAAATTGGTAAATCGTCATTTACCTACCTTCAAATATTTTATAGTGTGGATTACGTCATCCCTCTTCCAACTATAAATACTTTGTTGGATCTTAGACTTAATATTTCATTTTGGTGACTTATTAAGGACTCTTAATCTAATGAAACTTGTCCTTCTTTCAGATGTCTTCCAATAACGCTGTTGGCTCAAACCCTTCAGACTCTTTTTCCCTAATGAACTTGTGTGGTAAGGTCATCTTTGATGGATCCAATTTCAATGAGTGGATCAGAAACATCAGAATGATTACCCGTTATGAGGACAAATAATATGTCCTTGATATGGAGCTTAAGGTTGTTAATGAATCCACTGCTACTCCTGAATAGTTTTCATAGTTCATTGCACATGAAAAGGATGCTACCATGGTGTCCTGCATCATGATGGCCACATTGACTCCGGAACTCCAAAAGTCTTATGAAGATTTCCACCCCTGTGAGATGCACCAGCTCTGATGGGAAGGTACCATCAGAGCGCGCATCAAGAGAGGTATGAAATCATTTCCTCCATGATAACCGCAAGGATGAAGGATGGTGAACCCATCACCGGTCACTTGCAGAAGATGCAAAGGTTCGTTGACCGATTGTTGAAGCTAAATGTTGATTTCCCCGAGGAATTGGCAATTGACATCATTCTCCATTCCTTACCTCCAAGTTATGATCAGTTTCATATGACTTATCAGATGAACAAGGAGGAAGTCACACTTAGCAAACTTCAAGGACTCTTAAGGACAGCTGAAAATGGACTTAAGGGTAAAGCAGTTGCTACTTCTACTCCTTCAACAGCCCCTGTTCTTGCAATTTGGCAAGGGAAGGGTAAGAAGAGGAAAAGCCCTTTGAAGGGTACCAAGGGTAAGACTCTTGATGGTTCCTCTTCAAGTGGGACAAAGAAAGGTCCCATTACTCCTTCTTCAAACCCAAAGGAAGCACGGTGCTTCTATTGCCAGGATATGGGACACTTCAAGCGAAGCTGCCCCAAATATCTGCAAGATGTAAAGGATGGGAAGGTTAAACCCACCCATGCAGGTATTTACACAATATTGTCTAACAACTCATCCAATTCTAATTCTTAGGTGCTTGATACAGGTTGTGGTATTCACATTTGTACTGATTTACAGACACTAAGAAGAAGTGAGCAAGTGGATCACAGGAAGATAAACTTAGAAGTGAGCAAGTGGAGCATGGGAAGATAAATTTAGTCATGGGCAACAGGAAAGCATCACCTGTTACCAAGATAGGATTTTATTCTTTATTGCTTAATAATGGGTTAATATTAGATTTGAATAAATGTTTTTACTCGCCCGAATTGGAGAGAAATATTATTTCTTTTCACGGCTTGTACAAACAAGGTTATTCATTTTCATTTGATAATAGAAATGGTGCTATTAATGTTTATTACAGTGATGTATTTTACTTTAAAGCATTACCTTGTGTTGGTGTATATGAAGTTGTGGATGTTGTAGACAATCTAGAAAATAATGTGTTGTATATTGATTCTTCAGATAGCTTGGATAAAGCATCCTTGTGGCATTGTCATCTTGGACATGTTAACAAGAAGCACATTGGCCAACTCCAAAAGGCTGTTGTCTTGGAATCATTTGACCTCAAGTTAGATGATAGTTGCGAGTCTTGTTTACTTAGAAAAATGACAAAGTCACCCTTCACAGGTACTTGTGATAGGGGTGAAGGTTTGTTGGACCTTGTACACACGGATGTGTGTGGGCCCTTCAGAGTGGCTACAAGGGATGCTAATCGCTATTATGTGACTTTTACTGACGATTATAGTAGATATGGATATATTTACTTAATCAAGCATTAAGTCAGAAACCTTTGAAAAGTTCAAGGAGTTTAAGCAGGTAGTTGAGAAGAAATTGGGCAGGAACATCAAGATGCTCAGATCCGATCGGGGAGGAGAGTATCTTAGCATTGAGTTCCTTGAATATCTTAAGGAATGTGGGATTGTCTCACAATTAACACCTCCCAGGACACCGAAGTTGAATGGTGTGGCTGTGAGGCGCAATCGAACCTTGTTAGATATGGTTTGTTCCATGATGAGTCGAGCTTCGTTACCAATCTCTTTCTGGGGGTATGCTCTAGAGACTGCCGCCCATATCCTTAATCTAGTCCCTACTAAAAAGGTTGCTAAAACACCTCACAAGATGTGGACTGGGAAAGTGCCCAATTTGGACCACATCAAGATTTGGGGTTGTGAAGCTTTTGTGAGGTGTGAGACTCATGACAAGCTTGAACCCCGAAGCGAGAGGTGTATTTTTATCGGCTACCCACAGAGATCCTTTGGGTACCACTTCTACAGACCCAATGATAATGTAGTCTTTGTAGGAAGAAGAGGAGTCTTTCGTGAGAGAGAATTCATAAGCCAAGGGGATAATGGGAGGCAAATTGACCTTGAAGAGCTTCAAGAGTCAAGTGGTGAAGGAACCTCAAATGCTATCAGCCAACTTGAGGAGGAAACTCCTGTTGAGCCGATAGATGAGTCTGTACCTCCAAGACGTTCACTAGGGTGAGGGAACGCACCTGAATTTTATTATGGTTATCACATCACCTTTGAAGGTGACACATTTATCAGTGATAGTACATTGATAGGTTTGGATGAACCTAATAATTATAAGGAAACCATGGCAGGCCCTCAGTCTACGAAATGGAAAGAGGCTATGGACAATGAGATCCAGTCCATGTATGGCAATCAAGTTTGGAACTTGGTTGACAATGTACCAGGTCGTAAGACAGTTGGGTGCAAATGGATCTTCAAGAAGAAGACTGACATGGATGGGAAATTATACACTTATAAAGCACTACTGGTTGCGAAGGGCTTTACTCAAACTCCGGGAGTTGACTATGATGAGAACTTCTCACCAGTAGCTAAGATTAAGTATATTAGAGTGTTGTTCGCCATAGCTGCATTTCATGATTATGAAATATGTCAAATGGATGTCAAAACCGCTTTCCTTAATGGGAAGTTGGCTGAGGATGTTTACATGGCTCAGCTAGAGGGTTTTATCGATCCAAAATACCCTAATAGAGTGTGTAAGCTTGAGAAATCCATTTATGGATTGAAACAAGCATCTCGTAGATGGAATCTTTGCTTTGATGAGAAAGTCAAAGAATTTGGCTTTTCTAGGAGTGAGGATGAGTTTTGTGTGTATGTCAGGGCTAGTGGGAGCATAGTTAGCTTCTTGGTGTTGTATGTGGATGACATACCTCTCATAGGAAACGACGTCCCAACTTTGCAGGAGGTTAAGTCCTGGCTTTGGAAGTGTTTCACTATGAAGGACCTTGGGGAAGCTGCCTATATCCTAGGGATAAGGATATTGAGAGATAGGAGTAAGAGACTAATTGGACTTAGTCAGAGTACTTATGGGGATAAGGTACTGAAGAGGTTCAGTATGCAAGATTCCAAGAAAGGAGAATTATCAATCCAGAGTAATGGCAAGCTAAGTAAGACTCAGAGTCCGAGTACAAAGGCTGAGATAGCTAAGATGAGTCAGATACCACTTGCTTCCGCTGTGGGCTCGATCATGTATGCTATGACTTGTACTCGCCCTGATGTGGCCTTTGCTTTGAGCATGGTCAGTAGATATCAAGGGAACCCTAGCAAGGCGCACTGGATAGCGGTAAAGAACATTCTCAAGTATTTGCGAAGGACTAAGGACTGGGTCCTTACCCTCGGGGGCAGTGATGACTTGAGAGTGGAAGGATATAGTGATCCTAGCTTTCAAACTGATATGGATAATTTCCGCTCTCAGTCAGGCTGGGTTTTTTTCCTAAATGGAGGAGAAATTACTTGGAAAAGTTCCAAGCAGGAGATAGTAGCTGATTTGACTTGTGAATCAGAGTACATAGCAGCAAGCGAGGCAGCAAAAGAGGCGATATGACTAAAGAACTTCATCGAAGACCTTGGAGTTGTACCAACTATAAAGGAGACAATGGAAATTTTATGTAACAGTGAAAGTGCGGTTGCTTTGGCTAAAGAACCAAGAGATCATGGGAGATCTAGGCACATTGACAGGAAATACCATTTCATTATACATAGAATAGAAGAAGGACTCCTCATGGCAAAGAGGGTATCATCAGATGAGAACCCGACAGATCGCCTCACGAAGGGACTAAGCAGGGTTAAGCATTTACAGCATGTGAGGTGCATTGGGCTGAAGGATGATTTTAGTTTCAATAATTAGATTCCTAAAACTTGTAAAATGTAATTGACATTTGATGATAAATAAAAGTTGTTATTTATTTATGAGTAAGGTGTTACTATCTTGTGTTGATTGTTTACTATGTTTCAATTTTGCATGTTTTACTTCCAGAATAAGGCACTTATGATTATTAATATATTATAAGTTCTAATATTAATAATAGTATTATTTAATTAGTACTGATCAAGTATTAATCTAGTATTGATTTGGTGATCAAAGTGAGACTAATTAAATATATAGGGTTGATTATGACAATCATCAATTCTTTTATGGTGGATTAATGATCCATGGTTTATGGGTTTGGTTGTAACCATATGGAGCTCCATGGATAGTCCATGGGAGTTACAAACCCATGGGTCATCAGAAATGAAGAGTCATGACAATTAAGAGTATTCATTTAAAAACCCTAATTGTGAAAACACTATAAAAGGAACCCTTTGGCTAGCAAAATCGGTGGTAGAGTGTTTCTAGAGAGGGCATAACCAATTTTCAAGTGTAAGAAGTATTCTCTCAAGTTATTCTAGGTTTTGTGGTGTTGTGTGAAGCATTTGAGGTACAACATTTGGGGTGCTAGGCTTACAAAGTCTTGAAGGAATCCAAGCAACAACAAGGTATGTATTTCTACTTGTTTTTATGTTTTATATATTCCCCATGCCATGCTAGTTAGGAAATAACCTTGAAAAAGAAATTTGCATGTATATAGAGAAAACATAGATTCAAGGTTATTAGGGTTGCATGTGCACTTAGGAAGTGTTAGATTGCTCAAAACCCATCAGAATGGATCATGAACCTTGGAAATCAATTTTGCATGAATCCAGGGGGAACCTTCTCAAGCTCAAGAGGAACGTCTATCAGCAATCCAGGAGGAACCTCTTCCAATTGCTCAAGAAAATGCTAATCTCACTCCAACAATACAAGATGACTCCGCAGGATGTTCTCAAGTGCAGGGGGAACTGCAATCTCCAACCGCAGAGTCTTCCAATATTGAAGGAATCCCCTCTACCGTAGTTGTTGATCATCTGCAACCCCTTCCACACGTATGGGCAAAGGACCACCCACCAAGTCAAATCATCAGCAACCCATCCGCAGGTATCCAGACTCGATCTTCCAAGGATTTATCTGATCACTATCACTATGCAACATTTATGTCCTCGTTCGAGTCCCGAACGATCAAAGAAGCATTACTAGAACCAGACTGGATATCTGCAATGCAAGAAGAATTAGAAGAATTCAAAAGAAACCAAGTGTGGCAACTCGTTCCAAAGCTGCAAGGTCACACTATTGTTGGTACTAGATGGATATACAAGAACAAGTTGGATGAATCTAGTGCGGTCGTCAGGAACAAGGTAAGGCTAGTTGCCAAGGATATAGTCAACTTGAAGGTATTGATTATGATGAAATGTACACTCATGTGGCACCAATGGAAGCCATCTGAATCTTCTTAGCATACGCAGCTCATAAGAACATCAAAGTACATCAAATGGATGTGAAGAGTGCCTTTCTCAACAATGAATTAAAAGAGGAGGTTTATCTTCAGCAACCTCCTGGCTTCGAAAGTCTTGAATTTCCTGATCATTGCTACAAACTTAAAAAAGTAGTCTATGGTCTGAAGCAAGCTCCAAGAGCATGGTACGAGACACTCTCAGAATTTATTCTCTCATCTGGGTACAAAAGAGGAGTGATTGATCCCACCTTATTTAGAAAAGCAAACGGTAACCACCTTATGCTTGTGCAAATATATGTGGATGATATCATCTTCGGATCTATAGATTAGGGAATGGTAGATGAATTTGCAAATCTCATGACCAGTAAATTTCAAATGAGCATGAATAGAGAGATTAATTTCTTCCTAGGTCTTCAAATCAAAAAAGTTCCGCAAGGAATATTCATCCATCAGGAAAAATACACCTCTGAACTACTAAAGAAATACTCAATGGACAACTATTCCTTAGCAAAGTTCCCGATGGCCTTTGGACATAAAATCTCCGTTGATCCTACCGGTGAATCCGTAGATCACAAAACGTATCGAGGAATAATTGGTTCGTTGATGTACCTCACCGCAAGCAGAACCGATATTGTCTTTACAACAGGTGTATACGCAAGGTACCAGGCTGATCCAAAATGTTACACATGACCGAAGCCAAGCAGATTCTAAGATACTTAAAGGGTAGCAAGACTCTTGGTTTATGGTACCCCGTAGGAAATGACTTCAGCCTACAATCATTCACTAATGCAGATCATACCAGATGCAGACTAGATCGAAAAAGCACCTCCGGTGGATGTCAATTTCTTGGTGGAAGACTCATCAGCTGGTCATCAAGAAAACAAAGTTGTGTATCACTATCTACTGCAGAAGCTGAATATGTGGCTGCAACCAGCTGTTGTTCACAAGTCTTATGGATGAAAACACAACTTATGGACTACGGATATAGAATCTTGTGGATACCAATTTATTGTGACTCCGAGAGTGCTATAGCGATTTCTCACAATTCTATTCAACACTCTAAGATGAAGCATATTGAACTACGGTATCATTTCATCAAAGACCACATTTTGAAAGGTAGCATTGAACTAAATTTTGTTAATACTCATGAAGAGATTGCTGATGTATTCACTAAAGCACTCGACTCTACCAAACTCAACAGTTTCTTACAAATGTTGGGAATGATGAATCCCAATCCACAATTCTTTTTGAATTAATAGGTACCGCAGACCATCCTTGGTCTGTGTTGCGGTCATAATTGAATTTATTTATGATAGATAGTTTTGAGTATATCCTATATACCACAGTATATCCTATGTACCGCAGTATACCACATGTACCGCAACTAAATATCATATCTATCTTTCAATGGTCCTTATTGTTAGTTGTTACTAATTTTTGTTCAAGTGCTCTCCGTAGTTCTTCTACTGCAGTCATCTAACCATCCATCCGCGATGATAAAAGATCCATCCGCAATGAAGTCTCAATCCACAATCACATTGATTAATTTATCAACTACTTCATAAATTCTTGAAACGTTATGTGCTATTTAATGATCCTTCTATAAATAAGAAAAACGTTCTAAAAAAACATTCTTTGTGTAGCATATCACTGTCTAAGTTCTACTTTTCAAATAAACCTTATGTCAGACCTATTTTGGGTATGATGACAAAAAGAACAGTTTTCCATAAAAATTTCTTTTAAAGAAATCTTTTCATTAATCTGTCTATTCCTATTACCCCCAAAACGTCAAATCCGTTACATCTTCCTCCTTTTTACAACGGATTAACCCCCTCACCACACGTTCTTCATACGTGAGGTTATAGGGACTGGCATTTTATTAAACGCAACCTCTTTTGGTAAATTAAAAAAAACAATAAAATAAATCTTTTAATTAAATCATCAGTGGATGGGATTGCTTCTCCTAATCTAATTAAAAAAACCCAAACATTTTTTTTACCTTTATCCGATTCTACTTAGGGTAAAATCAATAAAGTTTCAAATCCGCCACTATAAAACCCTCCTTTTCTTCCCCAAGAAATCTTTACGCTTTTTTAAAACTCTCAAGACGAACTTCATCTTCTTCATCTTCTTGCACTCTATTTTTCTGCAAGTTCTTCAAACCTTTTAAAAAAATGGTGAAATCAGGTATCTCAAAGAAACATTCCAAGGCATCTACCTTATTTCACCTAATCGGTTCAGACTATGCTTCAAGGAACCAAACGCCAACGATTGCATCAAGCAATATTAGGGTAGTTTTCAATGTGCATTCTTTTTACAATGCCTCAATCAAGTTCCTGTCAAATCATCCATTATTTGGTCCTTTTGATGCCTTCACAGAAGTGATACCTCTATCAACACTTTACAAATGTGCTTTGTCTGCATATCATCACCTCAACAACCTTCAAGAGGTGCATCTGAATCTGGTGAATGATTCTTTGGTTATTCTGCCCAAAGAAAAATTTCTCAACGCCATCAATCTGGTAGTTCATCCTTCATCAAAGTTCTTCACCCCAAGCATGGCTGACATTCTATCTGCACTTTACCAGTTGGGTTACCAAAAGAAGTTGAAAGGCATAGGCGAATTCAATAAGAATCGGTTGCCTGCGGTACGGCAGTTCGTTTTCCATTTCGTGATCCGCAAGTTGTCTGGAAGGACCGGAGGCACTGATAACATGGGCCTCAAGTTATTACAGTTATTATGGAGTATTTTTACTGGCCACGATGTCAACTACGGTCAGATTCTGTGGGATGACATCTTGCAGTACATCCCCAAGGAAAGTCCAAAAGAAAATCATGTCGAACTCACCTTTGCAAGATTCTGGCCTCTATGCATCTCAGATCTTCATGCTGATGCAGAACTGAGCATGGACAATGATGTCAACCACTTCATCACCAGAGATCTTAAAAGGTACAACCCTTCTAAAGATCAATCTATTTTTGGACCCATTAGACATCTACCAATCTACATATTGTCTACACTTGGACTTGAAACCAATGATGTCACATATCATATAGAGGCTACGAAAGGTATTGACCCATACCTTCCTACCCCGACTCTACCTAGTTAGAACATACAAACCTCAACCGCACCCATCAATCCTGGTAGTACCGCAACTCCATCTTCCACTACTCTATCCAACTTACCATTATCAAAAAGGCTCAAGAAGGTAAACTCCACCAACAAAGGCCCCCACAACATCACCAAGAAACATGGAACCCCAAAGAAGAAAGATGCTCCCAAGAACACTGAACCATCCAAGAAAAGGAAACTCAAACAAAGTGTGCCTTCAAATGACAAATCATATGACAATGAATCTCAATCTCCTTCCATGGAACTTATGAGTGATTCTGATGATGATGCACATCCCATTACTATCCTTAAGAAAAGAAAAACCAAATCCACCGACCAAATGCATGATCGAATTGATGTCGTAGCCTCTCAAAAAGCTCTGGTAGTCCTTAGGGAGGCCGCAGAACCATTCAGTGCAATCATCGAGTTCTACTCAGACACATAAAGTGTGTCTGTTTCAGCTAATCGTGGAGACTCACCCCCAACTCACTCCCAATGGGATGGAACTGGTTCTCGTCCTAAGGTCTCTAGGGCTTCCCGTCTACATTTCTTTTCACCTAAGGAGTTGAACTCCATCCTTTTGTCAGTAACCCACACACTTGAAACATGTAATGCCCTGTTCTAGAATATTCATTTATGGATTTCGGAGGCCAAGGCCAGGGGTGTTTTAGTCATTTATGAAATATAAAGGTATTATTCAAGAGGGTTTCAGGACGGGGCGTGTTGTTAGAAGCGTAGGGCTTCTCGCCACCGTTCCGTGGATATAATGTTCATCAGAAACAGATTTAGAATGAATGAGTTATGACACTTTAAAGATTTGGAAATAATGGCTCTTATGGAGAAAAGTTCACATGAAAGGCCATGCATGCATGTTTGGAACACGCATGGGTACGCCCAGCGTAATGGGGCAACTTGGTCGCGGATGTTCAAGGCGTACACCCGGCGTACGCTAAAAGTCATAAAACCCTAATTTTGGGTTGAGCACTATATAAAGGACATGTTGGCTTCAACCCTAGCCCCATTTTTTAGCCTCCCCAACCTCAGAAGAAACCCTAGAACGTCCCTACCCTCATTTTGTGAGACCTGGACCTTGGAGAACCCATTTTTGGTGGTTTAAAGCTTGGAAGAGAAAAGAAGAAGGTTGGCAAGGAGGAACCTTGGAAACTAGAGCTTGTAGATCTGGGATAAGTGCTTCATTTCGGACCTCTTCAAGGTAAAAAGTTTTGAGCTTGATGATTAATCTCCTAGATCTCCTTTAGTTCAAGTTTATGGACTTTCTGGTCCCAAGATTGGGTCTTTGAGACTTAAGCGCATTTCTAAGACCAAGGTTGCCTCCCTTAGAGTCATATGAGTCCCATAAGCAGTAAAGTTCCAACCTTTATGGTCCTATTAAGTCCATGCATGAGATCTAGTCCCCTTTATGGAAGTAGAACATTATTTGGAGAGTTTGAGTTGGTTTGGGCCATATAAAGTCACCAAGTCAGTGACTTCATGGCTTAAGACATGGAATAAGGTTTGGATATGAGTTTTGTAGCTTCTGAATCTAGGTATTAAGCACGTAATAGAAAGTTGGCTTAACAAGATATTACGTTGAGCGTACGTGCAGATACGCCCAGCATACATGTAACGCCCGCATTTCTAGGCTAGGCATTATTTTTGATGTAATAGTCTAGGTTAACACTTGTAACTATTTTTGAAGTATTAATGATGAAATATTTGAGTATTATATGATTTATGTGTTTATTTTCTTAATTATTATAATTTGATGAACTAAGAATAAAATAAGCGTCAAAATTAAAGTGGGAGATAAGCCCAATATCTTTGCATGAAGATGTACTGGTTGAAACAATGATTCCGGATATATAAAGAATGTCAAATTCCGAGTTATAAAGAAGAAGTTATGATCTGTCTAAGTTTCACGACAGAACCGGCAACGCTGAATGACGTATATAGTGAATTTACGATGGAATGATATTTAACCTTAGTAATGTAAACGAAAGTCGTAGAATACGTTAAACTGAGAGCATGCATAAAAAGAACGCCCAAATCTGACTTCATATGAGGAAGTTATGATTTTTCGAAGTTTCGACTTAGCGGTATGCACCCTGACTACTCGATTTGAGATCGAGTGGTTTTTAGCCAACACAATCTAACGAGAATCGAAGATCTCATCGATAATAGTCCAACGGTAAAAAGACAGATAAAAACGGACGTCAGATGAAGAAGTTATGAATTTATAACGGAGTTTTCTTATCCCGACCTACTAAAAATAAATAATAAAATTAAATTCAAAATTAGCCGATGGAGTTTAAACGAAAGTTGTAGAGCGTAGTCTCACCTATGCGGGAATATAAAGAACGTTGAAAACAGAGTTCGTATGAGGACGATATGAATTTTTGAAGTTTATTAAATAATTAAAATATTAAATTTAATTATAAATTCCGATATTATCCAAAGGGGGGGAGTCAGCAACCTTATCCGGGTTACACCCAGTGTAACTAGGATTTACGCCTAGCGTAAATCGAGGATCCAACCCCCTATAAAAGGAAATCAAGGCTGCCGAGTTTCATTTGCTATTTTCATTCTTTCTCTCGCAATTTTACCTCGTTTTGCGTGCAACTTATACCCCGAAGCTCCAGTATCATTCCCGAGCCCCGAAGCAAGTCCCGAAGCCCCGAAGATCCCGAGAAGTGCAATTCCCGATCAAAAACTCTGCCCGTGAGAAGCCCGTTTTTTGTTACGATCTTCAAGATCTACCGAAGAATACAACTTCTACAAGTCGTAGTGATGTCCGATCATCTTCTGATCATGTGAGTGTGTAATTACTTTCTTCTAACGCATAATTACGAAGTATTTTATAAAAATACGTGTTATGTGTATATTTTGTTGGTTACATCTGTGAATGTATATTCACTTTCTTCTATCTCATAGATATGATTTATTTTCTATGATATGCGTGTTATGTGTATGTGTCTCATCTATTGTTTGGAATATGTATTGAATGAGAATGCTATACAGGTTTTAAACTATGTATAAAAATATATATGTTTATCTACTAATATGTTGGGTAGAACATGGGTAGATAGTTGATGTGTGATAAATAGATGAGAGACCATGATGTTGTTGTTGATTTAGTTATTCAACGGAGTATGGATAACGACCACAAACATTTTCTAGACAGTCCTGTGGAATGCTAGCAGGTTCATAACCTGTAGGTGTTGTGAACGATGTGTTCACCGGTGTACTCTATCCCCCTCATGGTTGCCTTTAGGACATCTATTGTCAAGGAAACCCCTTTGCAGTAATGTCCGTCCCGATGAAAATCCAAGATTATGTCCCTAGTAATAGATGTTGTTTTAGGGACGTAAAGTGAGGATAACGGGAATGGGTAATCGGGTTATTGTTGGTTGATGAAATTAAATATAATTATTTATTGTGGGTTGAAAACCCTATATGCTCACCAGACTCCCAAGCCTGACCCACTCAGTTTACTTGTATTATAGGAAGTGGCACGAGGTCATAAGATGGAGGAATCATCAAGTTATTTTGTTTATTAGACCAGTTGTTATATGTAACTGTTGTATGGTCTATCTTTTGTTGTTTGTGCTTTTGTGTCAGTATCGGTACATGACATCCCGAGTTTTGATTATATAATGAAAATACATTTCTTTATGAAATGCTTTGGTAAATATTATTTTTATCATATTTTATTTTTGGGAACAAATTCCGCAACTCTTTTAAATCAATGGATTTACTCTGAAATAGTTTTAAAAGGATAAATGAAACCGGTCTTTTATGGCCGTGATTTTGGGGATGTCACAGTTGGTATCAGAGCATTAGTTTAAGTGAACTAGAAATTTGTAGGATTTCTAAACTTAAACTTAGAATGCTAAGTGGATATTATGAGATGTATGCTTGTTATATTATAGACACAAGCACTAGTATATTTTAGGAAGCTGCGTAAAATGCTTTAATGTGCTAAATGTTATATGTTGCCATATATGATATTATTTGTTCGGATCTACGGTTTGTTGCCAACCAGATCTGGAAACCTTATGTGTATAGGATTCTATGCGTATGATTACGATATTAGAACTAGCATGTAAACATTTTGGAGTGATATGGAGGATTGTAATATCTATCTCGAACGAAGATCTAAATTTCACCTTATTCGGTGTATATATCAAGAATGGAAAGAACAAGAAGTGGAGTTGGAAATGCAAACGAGAACAGGAGTCAACCGCCAGTGATTGAGCAAGCACCTGTCGTAGCTGTTGCACCAGAGCCAATCACCATGGATGGAGTGCAAGCCATGATTCGGGCTATGTTAGCCGAGCAAAGGGAAGAATACGACAAAGGTTACATGAAAATAGGGACGAACCAATCATACCCATTGAGGAACCTAAACTGATTCCCGAGCAATCGGAGGAAGGAAACAATAGTCGTGCTGTGAGTCAAGTTGGGACTCAAGTTGAACGAAGGAACGATCCGGAAAGGGGAAACAAAAAGGATGGGCGAATGTACAAGAATTTCTTGGGCGCCAAGCTAACAAGTCTTTCTGGAAGCCCAAAGCCTGTTGAGATTATGGATTGGATCTCTGAAATGGAGATGGTGTTTGAAAGTTGCGACTATAGCAACAAAGAGAAGACTATCTTTGCAGTTAGACAACTGAAGACCGGAGTCTTGAGCTGGTGGAAGTTGTTGGTGGATACTATGCCATGAGGAGAAGCCCAGAAAATGTCATGGGAAGAGTTCTTTGAACAATTGAGGGTGCAATATTGTTCAGAGATAGATCTGATTGATCTGAGCAATGAGTTCCAAAATTTAAAGAAGGGGAGAATGAGCATAGACAGCTATGCTACTGCATTCACATAGAAAATGAAGTTATTTCCATACCTGGTGCCATCGAAACTCTCCAAGATTGAGAGGTTCGCTAATGGACTATCTGTCCACCTTGGCCCGACAGTAGCAGTAGAAGGGTCTTGTTTGAGTTAAGGTTGTTGGTTTTTGAGCATTCTAACACTCCTAAGTGTACATGCAACCCTAAATACCTTGGATTTATGTTTTCTCTATTATACATGCAAATATGAACATCCAAGGTATTATCCTATTCTAGCATACAAAACAATGAATATAACAAGATAGAATACATACCTTTTTGGTGTAGAATGTTCTCAAGAAGCTTGAGTGCCTAGTGCCCCAAGTGTGACACCTCAAATGGCTCACACAACATCAATTTCTTTTGGAATAACCTTGAGAGAAAATGTAGAACACTTGAAATCGGCTAGCCCTTCTCTGTCACACATAGTGGCCGATTTTTCCAAGAATATGATCTTTATATAGTGTTACAATTAGGGTAAAACCTAATTGTCATGACTTTCCATTTCCTTGGATCCATGGGTTCAAATACACCATGGAGCATCCTATGAGTTTTAGCCCAACTTGATAATCCATGGAGCATTAGCCCACTATACAAGTATGGATGATTTACACAATCAACCCATATATTTAATTAGTCTTCTTTTGATCACTTAATTAATTCTAGATTAATTCTTTATCAATACTAATTAAATAATCCTATTAATATATTAGAACTTATAATATATTAATCAACTTTAAGTGTTATTTCTCTCATTATAGTCTATCCAAATGCATGATGCCATGCAACCCAAATGGACCACGCCGGGTCGGGTCAAGTCTTACCAATTATAGTTATGGACTTAGACATTAATCCAACAGTCTCCCGCTTGGATAAGTCTAAAACTGTTATTGCGTATGACTTCAAGAACCAACTGGCAATCGTAGCTCTCGAAAGCTTCCGTCGAACTCTGACCTCGTAGATGAACTCTGACCTGTGTCAATGAATTGTCCATTAGATAAGGGATCATATATTCCGCCATTCTAGATATCATATGGACTGATACATGGATTATAAATCATTCTCTCTGTCCATTTGTTGTTTCCCGATTTCCGATTTATGATGACTGACTGATTGAACAAATCAAATCAGTCCTGGCTTGGCCAAGCACTCACATGTGTCGTCACTAAATCATCGAGGGGCCTACAGATATCGCTTTTATCCCGAAGGTATAAGGAATGGATAAACTTCGACTCATATGGCTTGTTCTGCTACTTGTTGAATCATACACAAAGACACATTTTATAACATCAAGTTACCAATGTGGTTTCGCGCAATCAATGTATAACCAACTCATAGTAACAACTCATATCTCTAGGTTTGAAGAATATAAGATATTATCGTCTCATGATCACTCGTGATAAAATCCATGAAGTGATTCAAATGAGCGCGGGTTGAATCCAATACTCAGAACTTATGAGCACTCATGAGCATTGTAGCACAACTTTGTCCACCAATTTGGACCTCTACAAGCCAACCCATGATAGTCTTGATTCATATCTACTTCCAACATATGACCGACTGTGGATGGTTTAAATAGCTTAGTCATTCCAGAAGAATAACCTAGTTATTATGGAAGTCAAAACATGCAAAGTGAAACACACATATAAATGAATCAAATATGGTATCAAACCCTATGAACATAAATAGACCACTTCTATTTATCACCATGTTGATTACTCATTATTCATTGTTTTGGTTTTATCAACTTTATACTTGAACTAAAAACACTAGGTATCCCATCCTCCAAGCATGTACACTATGTTTTCCTAAACAATAGCTTTCCCATACACCAAGTATGTACTCCATGTTTAACTATGATCCTTACTTTGTGAAATAACCAATTGACCAAACTTTCAATGATTCTAATTTCACACTCCCAAATGAAATCTGTTAGATTTTAAACTTAAATGCACTACCCTCTTGTAATGAGTGTGTACAAAGTCACAAAGACTTGTCAACAACCATTATAGGGTATTCCAATGAAGACCTACTCCATGGACACAAAGCCTTATGTTCAAAGTATGCATTCCTTTGAACATGCTTCTTGCTCAAAGTTCTTTCTAATCTTACACAGATTGCTACTATATATAGAGACAACTCTATTTCCCATTTTGACTACTACTTCTGAAAAAAAGTTACCTCTTTCCAGACTATGTCAATATGGCCCTTCCAAAATTCACACTATACTTCCAACTGTCCTTGAGCAACCAATCTTTGGTAAACCTTAGATTGTCCTCGACAATTGCTTGATCACTTTAGTCATATCCAATTCTAGACATTTTCCTCCTTAATGCCCCAAGGCATTTGGAAAATTCATAAAGAATAACTATTATAGCACATGTAATTGATCTTGTACCCAAAGTAAATGGGACACGATTCATGATGTTTCACATAAAGACATGGTTCTAGATCATTCTTTTGCCATAATAATTTTTGTTTGCCATATTCTCAAAATTTACTATGAAAATGGATGTTGTAATCATAATCGAATTTTGAGAACACAATATATAGAATTTTCTTAAGTTGAACCAATCCAACATGAAATTCATATATATATTCTTGACTAAAGGTGATTAAAATCTCAATATAAGCTCTTTAGAATGATTATAAACTCAATCTAAGCTTTTCATAATTGAAATGGAGTATAATTTCATCTCCCTTAATTATAGTAAAACAACTTTTTCAACCCATGCAACCTCACGAATTGAAACTTTTATTTTCTATAATTAACATTGCTAACTTGCAATACTTATCATAATTATCATGCTCCCACTAACATGATGATTATTAGCATAACGCTTATGCTCCCACTAGCTTTGACATGTACTCAGAACTCGGCTATTGACCTTTTTACCAAAGTTCAGATTTCTGATACTAGATTTCTTTGATAAGACTCTATCAAAATCATACACCTTATCTTAGATAGCTCACAGGTGTGTCTAAGCAATTTCAGAACTATGAAAAGGGATGCCGTAATCATAGTCTCAATTGGTTAGACCTTTCCTATTTCTCATAAGTCCATGTTAGTGTGCCTACTAAAAACTTTGAGAATGCAAAGATTACTATCTACTTACAAATCTGCTTAGTGGAAGTGTTTCCTCACTATCATTTTCATGAATCAGAGAGAAACCTTATGACACTTATATTTTTATGGTGTATGAGTTCCCACCCATATGAATTTGTCAAATCCGTATTTACAAGACACGAATAATGACAAATCCAAACACATATGGATTGAACTTGTGCAATCTTAAGTTCTTTCCATTTGGCAGCACAAGGGCCTGCCATTGCTTCCAAGTAGATGTGCAACCAATTGAGGACTCTAAGAACTCATATGCAAAGCCAACTTTAAATGGAATGGCCACAGAGATGTCAACACGATAGGTTATAAACCTCAAGTCATGTGCTTGTGAAGAATCTTAGGTTTTATTCTTGATTAGTTCTTGAGACTTTCAAGACCTTTAAGACTCCCATTTTCCTCTTGACATATAAAACTCTCTTGTCAAATATTCAAGGGATAGTGCGGATTCTTTATCAAGACAAACACTTCACACAATTGACCTAAGTTGGTCTTTGTTTGATCCAAAACATCACAACTTACCAACTTCAAATGTCCAAGAGTAGGATACTTTTACTCTTACATTTGACACATGTTTTTAAACCTTTCATTAAGATATGTCACTCAAATAACTCTAAGAATTGTTTTTAGAACAAAGTATGAATCATCTTCTTGATTATACCACTTCAACAATTCATAACTCCTCTTCTTAACTATCAGAATCCACTTAGAGGATGAATTGTGATAAGGTCTCTTAATCATTAAGATGATCATATAACATGATACTAAAGTACTCTCCCATCTTTTCAGATTTGAGAAACTTTTATCCTTCTTCCAGATTTGATTCTTCTCATTCGTTCTGCCATACATCGAGACTTTTCCATTGCTTCAGAATTATACTTAGACTTATAAGTATAACCATATTTACTAAACTTTAGTAAATCATGACGAATAGTCTTATAGATTATTTGTGGTGGACTTGATCAGTGCACAAGAATGTGTACTCGATCCCTTAGTCCTTTACTTGACTCATACATCCATGTGAACAAGTAATTAGTCTTAATTTTCCAATGCTTGAAAGTTCTCATTCATCATACTATACAACTTGCATGATTCCAAGTTTCAGTCCAATTGAACTTTGGGTGATGAGAAATTTTTCTTTATTTGGTAAATTTAGACACTACCACAAATGAAAGAATCAAAACCATTTCCCATTATTTCCATCAATGGAATCATATAAACAATAATTTCTTTCACAAATGTCATTGTAAGGATACTTAAAATAAATAAAATTAAAAAGTTTTCTTTTATTTTTAAAACTTTGCGGAAAAACTTATCCTTAAAATCCATATGAAAACCTTGTTGTTATATATTCCTAAGCAATGTGCCATTACTCCTGAGTAACAGCTTCAAAATTCTAATGCGATTGAAGTCCATCTTCGCGATCAGAAGCAGCATATACTTTCCTTAAGCTTTCTCTCTCTTTTTCTTTGACTCTTATAACATCACCATATGAACCAGTCACATCATGTGATAAGAATCTCAGAGTAGAAACTTAACAGAGTTAGACAAATGGACTTTACTTGAAATAAAGTGAAACCCATTGACTTTATCATCCTTAGGTAGGTTTGGTAGCTTCGTAACCAAAGCTCCTTCCTTTGGCAATTTAACATATGGGCCTTTTTTGATAATGGTACATGGGACTATCACAGACTTAGCATTTATCTTTACCATTTGGTCAACCGAGTTGACTATGGCCGATCCCTTTCCATTGGGAAGATAATGTTTTTCTGGATTTCCTGTGTCACTATTGTCCCTTTCCGTAAAGTTTTGGGAAGTTGATCTTCTAATCACATTTGCTTTACTAGCCTTCCAAATCATTGCTGATTCAGCAGTACCAAGCAAATAGATAAGATGATTAAGAGTCTTGTCATAGTCTGTTTCATAGGAGTCCCAAAGGAACTCACTATGTGACTTAGAAGGTGATTGAACATCCAACTTTCTCAAGACTTTGACACCCAACTCTCCCGGCTTGTCAATATGTGACTACATCTCCAAGATGTGATCACACGTAGACCTTGCCTTGCCAATAGGGCTTGAGTGACCTTGAACTTGTGGGTTAGGGAGAATAATTGGAGGAGGTGGAGGAAGTGAAGTTCCAAAAGATTTGGGAAGATCATAGATGTCTGAACTAGACATCCTTTTGGGAGATATTCAAGTTTAGTTGATTAAAAGTCCTTAATATAACACCCAATATGAAATATTAAGGCTAGGACCCTACAAACTATTTTATAACTCGGAAGACGGATGCCGTAATCCAAGCTATAAGATATTTGAAGGTAGGTGAATGACGATTCACTAATTTCCACCATGGAAAAATGAAATAATTTATTAAGTTTTAATTGGATTTGAAACTCCTAGATCTTTTGAGATTCATTGAACTTTTCAATGGCATGTTTCAATCTCGAGTGTGCCCTTCAGGTTTTGTGACTGGGATGCCGAGGATCACAAAACAAGGTGTGAAATAGCCATGCAAATTACTTGGTACTTTTAAATGTTTATCACCCAACCGATGTGCCGGTAAACCACACACGCTCCACCGGCCTATGATTAAACTTTAAGAAACCCTTTCCCTACCTTGTTAAATCAAGCTAGTGTGTCGGTAAACCACACATGCTCCACCAACCGACTTAAGCAAAGTGCCAAGTGTAATTTCATGGGTTAGCACCTTATTCACATTTTCCTAAGTAACTAAGATTGGGATTTATAAGTGTTTAGTTACTTAGTATTTATCATTAATACTTTTAATGAAGGGAGAACTTATAGTATTTGTCCTACCCCTTCAGCTAACGACCCTCCACCAGTCAAGGAAGTGGTGGGTGAGAGTGGACACCCATTAAACTGCCATTTTATAAGCAGTAACCTTATACCCCCTTATAGACCGGCTTCGTGAATGAGGCCTACTAACGGTAAGACTGACTTTACTCTTATACATATATATATATATATATATATATATATATATATATATATATATATATATATATATATATATATATATTATTAACTTATAATATTATAAAGTATAAGGGTTGAATTTTAACTTTTAAAATTCTAAAGGCTAACTTGGAATTAAAGTATTCATAAGTGAAACTTTTCAAATTCCAAAACTTGAGGGCAAGTTTTGAAACTATTCAAAACTAATTAATTCCATAACTTATGATTTTAAAGTAGTTTTAATTAAAAACTCTTCAAGTTCCATAACTTGAGGACAAGTTATGGAAGACTTTAAACTAGTTAATAAAAAAAATAATTTTTTTATTGTAACTTATGGAACTAATTAAGGTTACATTTTTTTATATTATTTATTATTTAATGAAGAGACTCTTGAACCTCCATAACTTGGGGACAAGTTATGGAGTCATAAAAGCATTTAATTAGAACTAGACTCTTCATTTTGTAACCTTTGCCAATTTTTATGAGTTTTATGATTCTTAAATGTGAATTTTCATATAACTTAGGGACAAGTTATGGCAAGTTGTATTGTTTTGATCACTTTTAGGCATGGACTCGCCGAGTCTCTTGATGGACTCGCCGAGTCTAATGATCAGACAGCAACCATCTTCGATTTTTTGAGCAGTTTTGCAAATATAACAAGAAAACAAGCCTATGCTCTGATACCACTATTGGGTTTTGAGCATTCTAACACTCATAAGTGTACATGCAACATTAAATACCTTGGATTTATGTTTTCTCTATTATACATGCAAATATGAACATCTAAGGTATTATCCAAATCTAGCATACAAAACAACGAATATAACAAGATAGAATACATACCTTTTTGGTGTAAAATGTTCTCAAGAAGCTTGAGTGCCTAGTGCCCCAAGTGTGACACCTTAAATGGCTCACACAACATCAATTTCTTTTCGAATAACCTTGAGAGAAAATGTAGAACACTTGAAATCGGCTAGCCCTTCTCTATCACACATAGTAGCCGATTTTTCCAAGAGTATGATCTTTATATAGTGTTACAATTAGGGTAAACCCTAATTGTCATGACTTTCCATTTCCTTGAATCCATGGGTTCAAATACACCATGGAGCATCCATGGAGCATCCTATGGGTTTTAGCCCAACATGATAATCCATGGAGCATTAGCCCACTATACAAGTATGGATGATTTACACAATCAACCCATATATTTAATTAGTCTTCTTTTGATCACTTAATTAATTCTAGATTAATTCTTGATCAATACTAATTAAATAATCCTATTAATATATTAGAACTTATAATATATTAATCAACGTTAAGTGTTATTCCTCTCATTATAGTTTATCCAAATGCATGATGCCATGCAACCCAAATGGACCATGCCAGGTTGGGTCAAGTCTTACTAATTATGGTAACTCTTGAGGAAAGTGTGGATAGATGTGGAAGGTATTATAGGCCGGTACTACTGAAAGCAGAGGATCTGTACTCGATTCAAGAGGGGCCAATACGAAACCGGGGAAATTGAAGAGTATGTGTGAGTTCCCTTAGCAAAAATGAGTATTCTGACAATTATTATGATATGTTTTCAGCATGGTGACATTGCGCGAGATATCAGTTGGCAGTTCAGGTGTCAGGGAGGGATCTGGCTCAGGCTCCAGAGCCGGACAGCTTGATGATCAGATGATATATGTCATTTTAGCAGAGATTATGCCCAACAACATTAATCAGACTCCTGTGATATTGTGTTCGGTTAAGGAAGCCATCGTGGAGCTTTTGGACAATCATCTTAAGGCCTTTAGGGTTGGGATGGTTTCAGGGTAGTTTGGGGCTCGTCTAGAGCCCGATTATTATGGATCCCAAGGATCCATCAGGGAGGGGGATCCCATTTTGAACTCTTGCCATCAGGGGTCGGGAGTGAGTGGGGAACTTTGTCCCTAGGAGAGTCCTCTGCATGATTGGTCGTTACGGAGGTTTCACGAGTTGTCCACGAGAAGCTACCCGACATCATCGAGAGGGTTACTGATAGGTTGACCGAGAAGCTCCAAGATCAGACAGTGGTTGTTCAGGCATTTGATGAGGATGACAAGGTAACGCAGGAGTGAGAGATTGATTAGGAGTCACAAAGGAAGAGGAAACTGGATGAGGTTCAGTGGCCCACATGTTCGGGTAAAAGAACCAAAGGGTCGAGTTTGAGAACGAAAGACTTCCAAGGTCGCAACCGATGCGGTAAGTGTGGCAAGATGCACGAGGGTGTGTATCGGAGAAGTAGAGGTGGCGATCCTGGCTGTTTCAAGTGCGGCCAGACTGGTCAATGTAGCAGAGATTGTACTACTACCATCGCCCAAGGGCTTGACCCAATATGTTTATGTTGGAGTCAGAGGGGCCACAAGAAGGCCTATTATCCGAGTTTGTATACAGCTGGGCAGGTGCCAGCTCTTGCCCCTGGGACTTTGAGAACCACTAGTAGACATCAGGGTCAGGAAAGGGCACCCACGGCTCGGAGTAGAGCATGCCGGTTGATTTCAACAAGGATTTGAGCAGAACTGGATGTTGGGGGTACGTATCTTTTACCTTCCTGTCAATTATTAATTACGATGTTGTTGTTATGTTACTGCATCGCTTTAGTAGGTACTCATATTGGAATATTATATTAAATATTTGTGAGTAAGTCATATGCCATCTGCATACCTTGATCCTAGAATGATAGTTGAGGACGTCCCTCGTAGAGCAAGTTACTTCGGATGCAGTAATTGTAGCAAGTATGAGTGAGACTCGGTGGTGTCTCGCTATTTTCAGGAAGGTGTTATCTGTGTATAGATCGATTATATTCTCAGCAGTGGTAAGCTTGAGTTTCCAGTGGAGTAACTAGAGGATGATAGGATAGTAGTTCGAAGAAGTTTCCCCCTTAAGCATAGGTTCGCAAGATGCAGTCTCTGTAGCACGATCAATCGGGGATTAAAGGGTGATTGGTTAATTGGCAAGAGATCGACTCCTTTAGACGATAGGAAGGATGGGGAATCCTTTTCGAACTGTGAGCTGTAAGAGATTAGTCGGATCAAAGAGAGGGAGAACCCTTCAAGTATTTGGGTTCGGTAGTATGATAAACTTTGAAGGGCTAGTGCCCTTCGAGGAAAAAGGGAAAGTAGTTCGAGTGGTCGTGCGGGTAAGAGGACTTCAGGAGTTGGGAGTTTGGGAAAGATCCCAACGTCGGGTTCATATATTTAGGATTAGTCTAGGAGGACTTCTTGTGTGTTAGATGAGATTGACAACATTACTATAATTACTTAGTGTGTGCATCATAGTTATACATAACTAAGATTCTATAGCCTAAGAATGTTTTATTTAGCCTTATTTCGTGTTCCTAGTACGTTGGGCGTACTCTTCATACGTTGGGCGTACGTGACTGAAGGCCAAACCCAAATTTTTAGGGTTTGGACCCTATCTAAAGATCATTAACGCCCTAAGGCTCTTTCCCTCATCAGCCTCCGGCCTCATTTCGTGTTTTATAAACCCTAATCTCTAATATAAGCATTTTTTTTACCTTGAATATGTATTTTGGTTATTGTTTAGGAGGGAGAAGGGAGTAGAATCACCTTGGGAGATCAAAGACAACCTAGATCTAGAAGCACATCATCATTTTGCACCACTTGGAGGTAAAAAAAACTCTTATCTTGATGAAGTTTTGCTTAGATCATGTTATCCATGGATTTATGTTCATTTCGGTCCCATAAGATTGGTGTTTATGAGTATGGTCTACTCTAAATCATATGCACTGTCCTTTTAGATGTTTTGGAGTGTTTATAGTAAAAAAAATATAATCTTGGTGCTTAGTTTCCTTCCATGCATGGTTTATGATCTCTTAATGAGTTAAGAAGGTCAGGTTTTTGGTTTTGGGCACTTTTCATCCATGGAAGGTCATAAAGTTAGAAACTTCATGACTTAGAATGTTCTTTTGGGACTAGATCTATATTTGGATGAAAGGACTTAGTTGACCCTTTTTAGAAGGAAAAGTTGGCAGCAGAGTACATTGGGCATACTCCTTAGTACATTGTGCATATGCCCTTAACTTGCCGATCTGGATGATGAGTACACCGTGCGTACATGTTGAGTACGTTGGGCGTACTCAGATGAATTGACTTAACTAACTTTTGATTGTTAACCTTAACAAAGATTTTGACCATGTTTGACCTATGAGTATTTTGGGTATTTTGAATAATGGTTTGAGACAGGGTCACTGTATCCAAATATTTTTTTAGAATGTGACCTATATCCAAATATTTTTTTAGAATGTGAGATGAATTTTCCTCACTGTACTTGTGGGTCAAAGGCACCAATGTGGCCCACTAGGTTTTGTGTCCTAGTATAAAGGGTGTTGCTATGCGGTAGTGATCTGTTAGATATGTATCATGGTATATAGGACGTTGTTATGTTATAGTGATATGTTAGATTTGTATCCTGGTATATAGGATGTTGTTATGTTGTATAGATATGTTAGATCTATATCCTAGTATATAGAATGTTCTTATATGATAGTGATCTATAGATCTGCCTGTTTTCTATTGGTTTTTTATATGCTTATCTGTTGCATTTATCAACATAGTACTGTTTTGGTTTAAGGATTTACTACTATGTGCATAGGCTAACAGATTGGGGTAAATCCAACCCAATGGTTGTGGTCGAATGACTGATTGTACCCGTTGTATAGTGGCATTCCAGTCGTATGACTGATTGGGATAGGGGTAATCCAGCCTGATGGTTGTGGACCCAAAGGTATTGCAATCCAATGACTGATTGGACCTAGCATGCATGATTGTATATGTTCTGGCCGTGTGTAGTACTTTGGGGGAACTCACTAAGCTTTGGTTTACAATTTCGGTTTATTGTTTCAGGTACTTCAGACGATCACGTGAAAGCAAAGACCTGATCATGCACATCCTCATGGTTTTATGATTTTTGATTTTATGTCACTTTGATTGTGACTATTACACTTGGAAACAATGTTTTGTAAACAATTGTGGTCATTGGATCGTTTTTGTAAAAATGAAAATTTTACTCTGATTTTTGGTATGTTACAAGTTAGTATTAGAGCCATGGTTTTAGAGAATTGGATGAAACATACGTGTGATTTTTAATAGGATTATATTGTTAAAGTCCGTTAAAAATTGATAACTTTCTCCTCCGACATCCCTTCTTGATTGTTATTATATCAACGGACTCCTATTAACGAGATCTCCGATTCTCATTTAGATTGTTTTGGCTAAAAATCAACCGATCAAAAATTTGATTTTCGAGTTGGATACTACAATGTTGAATCTTATAAAAATCATATCTTCCTTTGAGGAAGTCAACTTTAGACATTCTTTATATGCATGCTCTCGTTTTAATGACTACTACAACTTGCGTTTAGATCATTAAGGCTAAAGACCGATCTATCTCTGATTCACTATTTACAATATTCGTTATCGTATCAGGTTGAACATGAAACTTCACAAAATTTTCTTTTATTATATCAAATAGGTTATAATTAACGACCCTAACTATTATATCATCTTATTAATTGTGTAGTGGGAAAGACGAGCGTTACAATTCTCTTCCCCTTAGGATGATTCGGTCCTCGGAATCATGCATCAACAAACAAATGTGGATATCGATTCTTCATCTCATTTTCTATTTCCCAGTTGAGGTTTAACCCATTCAAATGTTTCCAACGTACTAGCACTAAATTGACTATCTTATGTCGTAACTTCTTCTTTTTACGGTCAATAATCGATTATGGTTCTTCGATTAACCTCTTGTCTTCAAAAATGATTATCTCTGAAAGTGGAATAATATCGGGGACTTCTCTTGCGAAATTCCTCAAATAACACACGTGGAAAGTGTTATCAATGTCATCTTGTTATTCTGGAAATTATAGCTTGGGAGCTTGTAACCTGGGACTCAGCTTTCCTCTCTTTGCAAATATGATAAGTCCCTTCCATGGCCAGAGCTTAAGAAACACCAAATATCCAAATTCGAAGTTCATTGGTCATCGCTTTTTGTCAGCATAGCTCTTTGACGATCTTAAGTTGCTAAAATCCTTTCTCTAATCACCTTTAACTTTTCATCAGTTTGATGGACTATCTCTAGTCTTATGAACTACTTATCTCCAACTTCAAGCCAAAAAGACGGACTACAACACTTATGTCCGTACAAGTCTCTATAAGGTGTCATCCTAATGCTTCAATGGTAACTATTGTGGTAGGAAAACTCTACTAGTGGTAGATGCTCATCCCAGTTACCTTGGAATTCAAAGCTACATGCTCTCAACATATCTTCTAGTTTTTGAATTTTTCTTTCACTCTGACCATCAGTCTGTGGAGGGTAGGATGTACTAAAACACAACTTCATACCCATTTCTTCTTGTAGGCTTTTTGAAAACCTAAAAGTGAAACAGTTGTCATGATCCGACACAATCGTTAGGGGAACACCGTGAAGTTTTATTATCTATTTCACGTAGACATATACAAACTTATCTATAGACCATTTCTCATTGATCGCTATGAAATGGGCATTTTTTGTGAATCGATCCACGATTACCAAAATCATGACGTGACCATTCTTCGTCCTAGGTAGCTTAATCACAAAATGCAGCGTGATGTCTTCCCATTTAAACATGGGTAAAAGCAAAGGCTCCAAATTTCCATGCGGTTTCTGATGTTGCGCTTTAGCTCTTGCATCTTAGTTATATTTTTAATAGGCTTAGACTGTTAAAGTCTGTTAACATTTCATAAGTTTCTCATCCAACGTCTGTTCTCGACTGTCTTTATATTGACAGAGTCCTATTAACGAGATATTCGATTCTCGTTTAGATTGCTTCGGCTAAAAATCATACGATCTAAAATTCGATTTTCCGAGATGTATACTGGTATGCTGAATCTTAGAAAATCATAACTTCCTTTGATGAAGTTAGATTTAGATATTCTTTATATGCACGCTCTTGGTTTAAGGACTACTACAACTTTTGTTTAGATCACTAATTCTAAAAAGTGATCTATCTCTGATTCACTATTTACGATATTACGTATTCGTATCTGGATGAACGCAAAACTTCAACGAATTATAATTCCTTTGTTATAAGTCGAATTTAAGCATTCCTTATATATTCGGAATCCTTTTCATGACACTTCAACTTTCGCCAAGGATATTCGTCTTAATTATTATTCTATCTTGATGTGTATTTTGATCCTATTTTATTATTTTGTATAAGGACGTATGCTACAAATATTTACACATAAAACATGTAATATTCACAAAATTTTCTTTTATTATATCGAATTGGTTACAATTGTTGACCCTAACTATTATATCATCTTATTAATTGTCTAGCGGGAAACATGGGCCTTACAATTCTCTCATCGTTAGGATGATTCCATCCTCAAAATCTCGCAGCAACAAAAAAATGTAGATAGTGATTCTTCATCTTGCTTTCTGTTTCTCAAGCGAGGTTAGTCCCATTAGAATGTTTCCAACATACTAGCACTAATCCGACCATCTTACATCGTAACTTCGTCGTTTTACGGTCAACAATCACTTCTGGTTCTTCGATTAACCTCTTGTCTTCATCAATCCTTATCTCTAAAAGTGGAATTATATTGGGGACTTCTCCCTAAAACTTCCTTAAATAACATAAATGGAAATTATTATGAATGTCATCCAGCTCTTCAGACAATTCCAGCTTGTAAGCTAGGTTCCTAACTCTCTGAAGAACCTTGATCGTCTAATAAATTTTGGACTCAACTTTCCTCTCTTTCCAAATTTTATAAGTCACTTCAATGGCGAGACCTTAAGCAACACCAAATCTCCAACTTTAAATGTTATTGGTCGTTGCTTTTTGTCAGCACAGCTCTTTTGATGATTTTGATATGCTAACATCATTTCTCTAATTACCTTTAAGTTTTTAGTAGTCTGATGGACTATTTCTGGTCCCATAAGATATGTTGAGATAATGTAGCATAAAATTCCAAGGTAACTCGGATGAGTATCTACCCATAGTAGAGTTTTCCTACAACAATAGTTACAATTCAAGCATTAAGATGACACTTTACAAAGCATTGTACGGATAGAAGTGTCGTACGTCGTCTTGTTGGCTTGAAGCTGGAGAAAAGTAGTTACAATGTTTGAATTGTCCTTTCACTCTGACCATAAGTTTGTGGATGGTAGGTTGTACTCAAACACAACTTCATACCCATTTCTTCTTGTAGGCCTTTCCAAAACCTCAAAGTGAAACGACTGTCACGATCCGACACAATCGTTAGGGGAACACCGTGAAGTCTTATTATCTCTTTCACATAGACATCTGCAAGCTTATCCATACACCATCTCTAATTGACACTATGCAATGTGCACTTTTTTTAATCGATCCACTATTAGCCAAATCATGTAGTAACCATTCTTCGTCCTAGGTAGTTTAGTCACAAAATCCGATGTGATGTCTTCCCATTTACCCATGGGTATAGGCAAAGGCTCCAAACTTCCATATAGTTTCTAATGTTGTGCTTTAACTCTTGCGCAGGTTACACACTCGCCCACATACTCAGTAATATTGAGCTTCATCGCCGGCAAGCAGCAATAAGGTTTTAAATCCCTATACATCTTGGTGTTTCCTGGATGAATCGAGTACATGGTCTTGTGAGATTATTCCATAAGAAGATCTCTCATTCCTCCCATCTTAGTGTTGGATTAGATGTCTAAGCCCACAACTATTATTGGTATGTATTCGACCCGAGAGTAGCATGGTCCATTTGGGTTTCACTTCACCAGAACAATTTATATGGACAGTCTTTTGAGAATACTATGTTTATGATTTATATTAATATATTATAAGCACTAATATATTAATATGGAATCATATTATTTAATTAGTATTGATCAACAAATAATTTAGAATTAATTTAGTGATAAAAAAGAACTAATTAAATATGGACTCTTATATATATAGCATGGGCCAAGTTCATTTAGGTTGGGCTAAGCTTTCATGGATAGTCCATGGTGTTTTTAACCCATGGATCCTATGGAAATGAAAGGTCATGGGTATTAGGGTTTACATGAATGTGACCCTAATCCTCCATACTATATAAAGAAGTATTTGGCACATGAAATGAAACTAGTGTGTGAGGATACAAGAGTGGGCCGATTTCTAGTGTACATTCAATTCTCTCAAGTTTTCCAAGGTGTTTTTAGTGATTTGTGATTCCACTTGAGGCTTCTACACTATTGAGGCTAAGCTCTTAAAGATCAAGACTTCAAGATCCATCAAAAGGTATGTCATCTAACTAGGCTTTTATAGTAGAGTTGCTTCATATTATGCTAGTTAGGATGAAACCTTGGAATATTGAATATTTTCATGTATAATAGAGAAAACATAGATCCAAGGTTTATAGGGTTGCATGTACATCATATGAGTGTTAGAATGCTCAAAACCCATCAGTGGTATCAGAGCCATATTTGTTTTCATTCATACTAGATGCATATTGCTGAAAATCGAAGTTTGTTTGCTTTGTGGTCAGCTGACTCGTTGAGTCCATTAAAGGACTCAACGAGTTCATGTGTAAAATCATCCAACTCGTCGAGTTGGTTCATGCACTCGACGAGTTGGACCACCTGACAGCATATCTTCGAGTTTTAAGGCTGGAATTGGTCTAGAATCATTACCTTAAACTATTTTGGACTTATAAAAACCTATTTTTGATGTGTTAATGAGTATGGTAAACCAATTTCAAGGTTATTATCAAAATTTTCAAGTTTTATGTGTGTTTATGTAATTCTTGAAATTGTTGATATGATTGTTCATACACTTATGAGTTTTTGTAGATCATTGGAATCATTTGCAAATTGTTGTTAGTTAATTCTTGATCTAAATGTGTTTTAATGGAGTCCATAATTTGTCCTCAAGTTATGGATTACCAAAAGTCATTTCTTTTAAAGATCCATTAAGAATTCATAATTTACACAATTGAAGATTCTTTTTCATCATAATTTGTCTTATGGACTCCATAACTTGTCCTCAAGTTATGGATGTTCTAGTGTCTCTTCATTAAAAGTTTTAACACCTTAATTAAATTTATAAGTTATGAAAATCCAAAAGTTTTTGAATTGTTCAAAACTTACCCTCAAGTTTTGGAATTTGTAAAGTTTCCCCCTCATGAATACTTTAATTCCAAGTTAAACCCTTAGAATTTTAAAAGTTATAATTCAAACCTTATACTATTATAATATTAATAGTTATATATATATATATATATATATATATATATATATATATATATATATATATATATATGTGTGTGTGTGTGTGTGTGTATAAGAACAAAGTCAGTCTTATCGTTAGTAGGCCTCATTCATGAAGTCGGTCTATAAGGGGGGTATAAGGTTGTTGCCTATAAAATGGCAACTTAATGCGTGTCCACTCTCACCCACCGCTGCCTTGACCGGTGGAGGGTCGTTAGCCGAACAGGTAGGACAATGACTATATTACTTTAGGAAAATGTGAATTTGGTGCTAACCCATGAAATTACACTTTGCACTTTGCTTAAGTCGGTAGTAGAGCGCGTGTGGTTAACCAGCACACTAGCCTGGATTTAACAAGGTAGGCAAAGGGTAACTTAATGTTTATCATAGAATCGGTGGAGCACGTGTGGTTAACTGGCACATCGATTAAGTGATAAATATTAAGGGTACCAAGTATATTTGCATGGTTATTCACACATTGTTTGTGATCCTCGACAGCACAGTCATAAACTTGAGAGGGCACAATCAAGATTGAAACATGCCATTGAAAAGTTTTCTATTTCATTTTTCATGGTGGAAATTGGTGAATCGTCATTCACCTACATTCAAATATTATATAGCTTGGATTACAGCATCCCTCTTCTAAGTTATAAAATAATTTGTTGGGTCCTAGCATTAATAATTCATATTGGGTGTTCTACTAAGGACTTAAATCAACTAACTTGAATTTCTCCCATTGTAGATGTCTGGTTTAGAAAATTATTATCTTCCCAAATCTCTTGTAATAAGCTTTCCTAATGGAGATGATTTCCAGCGATTGGTTCATGGAAATCATACTTCTCTTCCTCTACCTCCTCCATTTATTATCCCTAACCCACAAGCTCGAAGATTTGAAAAGTTCAAGGTCACTCAAGCCCTACTTGCAATGAAACATAAAGATGGAAGACATGTGTGCACTCATGTCTTAGGAATGAAGTCACACATTGACAGGTTGAGAATGTTAGGTGCTGTTGTCCCAAGGAAGTTGGTTATTGACTGGGTTCTTCAGTCACTTCCTGAGTTGTATAGTGAGTTCATTAAGAACAACTATGTGACAGATCACGACATGACCCTAATAGATCTATCTTATTTTCTTGTTGTTGCTGAATCAGAAATGATTTGGTGCAATGGTCAAGCAAATATGGGTGGAAGGTCTATTTCTCAAACTTCCATTGACATTGACAATGGTAATATTGGAACTCCAAAAAATCTTTCTCTTCCCAGTGGAAAGGGATTGGCCTTGGTCAATCTGGTTGACCAAAAGGTAACGGGAAAAGCTAAGTTTGTGATAGTCCCATGTACCATTCTCAAAGAGTCTATATGTTTTCATTGTCATGAGAAGGGCCATTGGTTGTGAAGCTGCCCTGGCTACCTCAAAGATCTGAGAGAATTAAGAATACAAAAGTTTAACACTGCTTCAGGTAAGTCCATTATCTAACTCTGTTAAGTTCCTAATTGGTTATTCTTAATACAAAATGTGACTCGGTTACATTTTGATGTTTGGGAGGATCAAGCAAGGGGAAGGAAAATTAAACGAAGAGTATGTTGAATCTAATCGCGAAGATGGATTTCAATCGCATGGTTCAAAGATCGGATTCTTGAGCTACTACTTAGGAGTTATGATAGATTGCTAGAAAATATGTAATAGCGTAGTTTTCATTTAAAGTTTCATTGTAAGGAGAAAGTTTTTTTCGCATTTATAAATAAATAAAATTTTGTTTTACTTTATTTTATATATCCTTGCAATGGCATTGATGGAAAATTGATGTTTGTATGTTTCTAGCAATAATGAAAATATGAATTTGATTCTTTCATTTGTGGTAGTGTCTAAATTTACCAAATAAGGAAAGATTCTCATCACCAAAGGTTTCAATTGGACTGAAACTAGGAATCATGCAAGTTGTATTGTATGATGAATAAGAATTTTCATCTTTGGAAAATTAAGACTAATTCCTGATTCACATGATATGCGAGTCAAGTAAAGTACTAAGGTATCGAGTACACATTCGTGTGCACTGGTCAAGTGCACCACAAAAGTTCACATGATTTACTAAAGTTCAGTAAATATGGTTATACGTACAAGTTTAAGTATAATTCTGAAGCATTGGAAAAGTTTCAATGTATGGCAGAATGAATAAGAAGAATCAAATTTGGCAGAAAGATAAAAATTTATCAAATCTGAAAAGATGGGAGAGTACTTTAGTATCATGTTTTATGATCAACTTAATGATTATGAGACCACATCACAATTCATCCTCTAAGGACATCTTAGTGGATTCTTATGGCTAAGAAGAGGATTCATGATTTGTTGAAATGGTTAAATCAAGAAGATGAGTCATGCTTCGTTACAAAACAGCTCTTAGAGTCATACTCCAAGATTGTAATTTGAGTGAAACATCTTAAAGAAGGTTTATTAACACTTGTCAAATGTGAGAGTAAAATGTGTTCTACTCTTGTACATTTGAAATTGGTAAGCTGTGATGTTTTGGATAAAACAACGACCAACTAAGTCTAATTGTGTGAAGTGTTTGTCTTGATAAGAATCTACACTATATCTCGAATATTTGTTTGTCAAGGATTGGGTATTGGCAAGAGAGTCTTATATGTCAAGAGGATAGTCGGAGTCTAAAAGATCCTAAAAGAGTTTCAAGATCTAATCAAGAATAAAACATGTAGTTGATCACTAGCACGCGACTTGAGGTTTATAACCTATCGTGTTGACATATTCCTATTTATGTGCTCATTAATGTTAATGTTGGATTTGAATATGAGTTCTGAGAGTTCTCAATTGGTTGCATAACAACTTCGAAGCAATGGAAGGCCCTTGTGCTACCATGTGGCAAGAAGTTAAGATTGCACAAGTTCAGTCCATATGAATTTAGATTTGTCACTAACCTTTTCTTGTGATTATGGTTTTGACAAATTCACATGGATAGGAACACATATACCATAAAATCTAAAGTGTCATAAGGTTTCTCTCCGATTCATGAAAATGATGGTGAGGAAATACTTTCACTAAGTAGATTTTCCGTAGATAGCAATTATGATATTTGCATTATCAAAGTCATTAGTGGAGCGTGTATGGTTAACCGGCACACTAACATGGACTTGTGAGAAATGGCAAAGGTCTAAACAATTGAGACTATGATTACGACATCCCTTTTCATAGTTCTGAAATTGTTTAGACACACATGTGTGCTATCTAAGGAAGGGTGTATGATTTTGATAAAGTTTTATCAAAGCATCTCGTATCAGATATATGAACTTTGGTAAGAAGGTCAATAAAGTATTGATTTCAAGAAGTCCAGCTGATTTCTAAGTACATGTCAAAGCTACTGGGAGCATAAGTGTTATGCTAATAATCATCATGCAAGTGGGAGGATGATAATTAGAATAAGTGTTGCAAGTTAGCAATGTTAATTATAGAAAACAAAAGGTTTCATTTGGGAAAAAGTTGTTTTGTTATAAGTAAGGGATAGGAAATTATACTTCATTTCAATTCTAAAAGCTTGGATTGAGATTTTAATCATCCTTAGTCAAGGATATATATATATATATATATATATATATATATATATATATATATATATATGAATTTTATGTTGGAATGGCTCAACTTAAGGAAATTATATATATTGCGTTCTCAAAATTCTATTATGATTACAACATCCCTCTTAATAGTCGAATTTTGAAAACATGGCTAATTAAAAAAATATTGTAGAAAAAGACTGATCAAGGATCATGTCTTTATGTGAGACATCATGAATCATGTCCCATATGCTTTGGGTATAGGATCGATTACATGTGCTATAATATCTATCCTTTCTAAATTTTCCAAATGTTGGGAGCGTTAAGAGGGGAAAAGGTCTAGAATTGGATATGACTAAAATGATTAAGAAATTGTTGAGGACAATCTAAGGTTTACCAAAGATTGGTGCTCAAGGAAAGTTGGAAGTATAGTGTTAATTTATGAAGGACCATATTGATGTATTCTGAAAGGAGGCAACTCTTGTTCAGAAGTGATAGTCAAAATGGGAATATGGAAATGTCTTCATAGGTGGAAGTTATTCAATCTGTGTAAGATTAGAAAAATTAATGCAAGAAGGATGTTCAAAGCAATGTACTTTGAATATGAGACTTCGTTTCCATGGAGTTGATCTCCATTGGAATACTCTGTAATGACTATTGACAAGTCTTTGTGACTTTGTTCATAATCATTACAAGAGGATCAGTGTATATAATTTTAAAATCTAACAGATTGCGGTAAATGGTAGGAATTTGGAATTCTTACATTTACAATAAGGATTTGGGATTGTGAAATGAGAATCATTGGAATTATGTTCAATTGATCTATTTCACAAAGTAAATATCATAGACAAAATTAGTGTGCATACTTGGTGTATGGCATAACTAAATGTTTGGACAAACATAGTGTGCATGCTTGGTGTATGCCATGACTATTGTTTGGATAAACATAGTGTGCATGCTAAGAGCGTGGCATGATTAATGTTTTGATTCAAGTATAAATTTGATTAGTTGAAACATTATACAATAAATAATGTGTAATTAATATGGTGATAAATGAAAGGTGTTCTATTTATATTCATAAGTTCTGAGACCATATTGGATTCGATTATTCTTGTGTTTCACTTTGCATGTTTTGAATTCCTGAATAAATGGGTTATTCAAATTCCCCACAATCGGTCATATGTTGTAAGTAAGAATGAATCAAGACTGCCATGAAGTTGTCTTGTAGATGTCCAGGGCGTTGGACATAGCAAGAGTTGCTACAACATTCATGAGTGCTTATAAGTTTTGAGTATTGGATTAAAACCATGCTCATTTGAATCACTTCATGGATTTTATCACGAGTGATCATGAGACGATAATATCTTATATTCTTCAAACCTAGAGATATGACTTGTTGACTATGAGTTGGTTATACATTGATTGCATGAAAACGCATCAGTAACTTGATGTTATAAAACGTGCATTTGTGTATGATTCAACAAGTAGTATGAAAAGCATATGATCAAAGTTTATCCATTCCTTTTACCCGTTGTAGGGATAAAAGTGATATTTGTGGGCCCTTCGATGATTTAGTGATGACACCCCTAAGTGCTTGGCCAAGTCTGGACTGATTTGATTTCTTCAATTAGTCATTCATCATAAATCGAAAATCGGGAAACAACAAATGGACATAGTGAATGATTATAATCCATGCCTTAGTCCATATGATATCTAGAATGGAGGAATATATGATCCCTTATCTAATGGACAAGTCATTTGACTAGGTCAGAGTTCGGCAACGACTTTAAGAGCTACGATTGCTAGTCGGGATCTTCGAATCATATGCAATAATAGTTTTAGACTTATCCAAGTGGGAGACTGTTGGATTAGATGTCTAATCCCACAACTATTATTGATATGTATTTGACCCGAGAGTAGCATGGTCCATTTGGGTTGCACTTCATCAGAACAATTTATATTGACAGCCTTTTGAGAATAGTATGTTTATGATTTATATTAATATATTGTCAATTCTAATATATCAATATGGAATCATATTATTTAATTAGTATTGATCAAGAATTAATTTAGAATTAATTTAGCGATAAAAAAGGAACTAATTAAATATGGACTCTTATATATGTAGCATGAGCCAAGTTCATTTAGGTTGGGCTAAGCTTTCATGGATAGTCCATGGAGTTATTAACCCATGAATCCTATGGAAATGAAAGGTCATGGGTATTAGGGTTTACATGAATGTAACCCTAATCCTCCATATTATATAAAGAGGTCTTTGGCACATGAAATGACACTAGTGTGTGAGGATACAAGAGTGGGCTGATTTCTAGTGTGCATTCGATTCTCTCAAGTTTTACAAGGTGTTTTTAGTGATTTGTGATTTCAGTTGAGGCTTCCACACTAATAGGGCTAATCTCTTAAAGATCAAGACTTCAAGATCCATCAAAATGTATGTTATCTAAGTAGGCTTTTTGTCACACCCCAAAACCGAGAACGGCAGAAACGTTCTAGGGTGGAGGACGTCATGTAATGTATCACAACAATGTAAAGTAGTAAATAAGAAACAACATCATCCATTGCATTAATAGTATAATTTTAATTACAAGTGTGATCTTTCATGGTGTAAGACAACATAATGAATAATCAAAATAAAATAGCAGTCTTGACTTCTTCGTCTTCACAAAACCTGGTCGTCGTACCTGTCTATTTGTGACCTGAGAATACAAGTTATTTTGAAAACGAGTATTAGCAATAAAGCTAGTGAATTCATAAGTATTAATGTTTCTTTGATTTGTAAAACTGGAAAGTAAAGACTTGTAAACATTTGGAGAAAAGTTTGTATAAGTATGAAAATGTTTGTAAGTACTTGAAAACATTTGAAAACCCTAGAAAATCCCTATGATTCCTACTAGTATAAAAAGTAGTCTTCTACCAAGAACTAACTGTTTTGAAAGTAGCCTTCTACCAAGACCAGACTGTTTTCAAAGTAGACTTCTACCAAGACCAAACTGTACGCCTATTACTATTATTTTCTACCTCATCGATTATGTGAATATGGCACATGGTAAAGGTATTAATAATATATTAACCGGATTTTTAATCCATTTGCAATTGTCGTATGCAAAGTGTAAGTACAATATTATTTGTAATAAGTGACTACTTTGTACTAATTTTCCTTAATTGAGGGTTAAGGCATAATGTGATGGCTAGAACCCATACTGTACGCTCTCTATAAAGAGATTTTGGGAACCAAACACGAACCTGCATTTCTGCAAGCCGTGAACATCCACATTACTATGATCATGTATACCCAATATAATAATCACAATGCAGTAGTGATTCATTGGTATAGTTAGATCCTGAACTTTTTCCATGCTATAGCACCTTGTTATGTTAGTTCTGTTACCGTGTATTGTAATCTTATTCGTGTAAGCGTATCTGTGTAAGCGTATTCATGTAAGCGTATCTATGTAAGCGTATTCATGTAAGCATATCTATGTAAACGTAGTCATATAACATGTAATGTATTAGTATAGATTCATGAATGAACTGACTCTTGTGTGATTCCTTGTACTTGGAATGGTAAGTAGTATCTCCTAACTACACCTATTATATTTACTAGTGACGTACGAGTATAACCGGAAGTATACCTTTGCTACCCAAAGGTACTGAACTGAGTAAGGGAACCTTTATACCTATATATGTATACATAATATATAACTAATATTTAGACGGCATTCGGACGAGCAACCGATGCCCTAACGCCACATCCCAACGAGGAAAAGGAAATAAAGAGAGCTAGTCGTCCTAAGTCCTTTAAAACCTTTGAAAAGTTTAATACTAAGCATAAAAGGAAATATAAATATACATATATAGGCATGCATTTTACAATATATAAGCATAAAAGAAGTTCTGTAAAACCTTTGAAAAGTTTAATACTAAGAAACGATGACTTGATGTCAGTTTATATAACGATTTGAAAGAATTTTGTTTGATAAGACAGTTTAAGTATAAGGAAAACCTTTGTTTGAAAACACATTTGTAACAGAGTTTGAAAGGAAACTTACAGTATGTAAGATAGTTTGATAAAGAGTTTTAAACATGTAAAAACATTTAAGAAAGTCATTTGAAGAAATTTGTTTGGTAAAACAGTTAACGTATAGTAAATCCATTTGCATGCTAGTTATTAATCACATGTGATTGATATAATAACTAAACATGATTCAACTTGTATTCCCCCCCCCCCATAAAGCATTTATAAACATTTAAAAACATTTAAAAGGTTAATTAAGGGGTATGAACTCACCTGCAGTGAGCGGATCGGATGGAAGTGTTGGATAAGTACTTGGTGTCAAGTGAAGACTTAGACACACACAATGATCCTAATAACATATGAAGATATATGAATATATATATATATATATATATATATATATATATATATATATATATAATTAGTGATTATAACACTAATTAAAAATATATAAACATCCTATGTGAGGAAAACACTTTGGTCAAAGTGTTAGGAGGCTATTGGGTTGCGACAAAGGAGTGCAAGGCATTATACGTGAGTTTATGGTCAATGGACCATGCTTGTTGGAGTTCACAGCCCAGGGGAGCTTACTCCTAGCCGTAAGCTCTCAATTAGGTCATCAAATTAGGCTAAAAACTATTATAACTTAAGTGATTAAGTGTTTCAAGGCTTAAACAAGAGGTTGGTTGGGTTTAAGGTCCAAGAATGACCTTGTATGGTGTTTACGGTCTAGGGACCACTTCCCCATGAGTTTACGGCTGTAAAATCATGGTAAGAAGCTCCATTTCGTGTATTGAAGTCCTTAGTTCAATGGTTTAAGGCTCTATGCTAATATCCAAGGCTTAATAAGGTGTTAGGGGCATCAAAACACCCTTTGGGGGTGTTTACGGTTTTGGGAGATTCCCAAACTGTAAACTCATGTTCATGGGGGGTTTTTGGTGTTCTTCAAGTTCTAAACTAGTTAAGGGAAGGATCTATGCTAGTTGTCAAGGTTTAGAAGGAACTAGGGCACACGTTAACACCCATTTTACGGTCCAAGAACACCTTGGACCGTAAACACCTTGTTATTGGTGTTTCTTTGATGATTTCTTGATATATGGAAGTATAACAAACCTTAATATACTCTAGGATAGAAGTACTTACAATTTGGACGAAAGCTTGAAGATCCTTGGGAGATAAATCGGGTTTTCTCTAGTTGAAATGGAAGAAATGAAGGAAAAATGGCTAAGTGCCATATATATATATATATATATATATATATATATATATATATATATATATATAGTCTTTAAGGTTTACGGTCCAAATGCCATTTGGGTCGTAAACTCCAAACTTTTAGAGTTTTGAGACTTCTAAGATGCACAAAATGCCCTGAAGTATACGTCCTATGTTTACCTCTTGAAGGGTTAAAGCGCAGAATACTCAAACGGACACCAAATGTGCTAAAAGGTAGCAGAAATGAGTTTGACTTTCTATGAAGTGTTAACTGTACAGGATAGAAAATTTCAGGTTGTCACATCATCCCCCCGTTAGAGGGAATTTCATCCCGAAATTAGAACTTAGGTAAGGAGTAGGCAAGAATAATCGAGTAAGGAGGTGGGGATACTTCCTAATCGATTGGTTCTCGCTCTCACAAGTGAATTCGGGTCCTCGGTTGGTATCCCAACGAACCTTCACTAATGGGAGGCAGTTTTGCCTTGTTCGCTTGACTTCTCGGTCCATGATTACTACGGTTCTTCCATGAAGGCGAGGCTCTCGTTGATCTCGAACTCGTCGAGTGGGATTACGAGAGTCCTGACAGAAAGGTACGTTTTCAAGTTCGAGACGTGAAGGGTGAAATGTACGTTATTGAGTTCGCGGTGTAGGTTGGGTTTTATGAGTTACAGGGCCGATTCGGGTAAGAATTTCGGAGGTCCTCACTCTCTTGGATTTAGCTCTCCACGCCTTCCAAAGCGTATCAAGCCTTCCTAGAGTGAGACTTCCAAAAGGATTTGGTCTCTCACTTGGGATTCCAAGGTTTCTTTTTCTTGCTTCTCTTGCCAATCAAGGGCCACTCCCTTCTGAGTCAAAATCAAAAGAGGTTTCGTAATTCGCGATGAGTTCTAAATGAACTCTCGACAGTAGGTCAGCGAGACCTAGAATTTGGCGAATTCCCATAAGCGTCTTCAGTGCTGACAAATTCTCAATGGTTTTGATCTTTGGAAGGGTCTTCAAGAATTCCTACATCACTAATAGTGTGTCTTAGGAGTTCGAATCTTCAATTCTAAAACTCATATTTTTTAGAATTTCGCGTAAAGCTTCTCTGATCGAAATGTTTCCATGGTTTGTTGTAGATGCTCCTTATGAATTTCTTCTTACTACGAGAGTAGATAAGTGAGTAATTTACAAGGACAATGACAAACTGATCCAAGTAAGAATGGCGTACCCTATTCATTAAGCTCATGAATACTACGGGCGTATTGGTCTTATCCAAAGGATATCTCTACGGACTCGTATCGTCCGCATCGAGTTTGGAAGATTGTCATCGGGACATCCTTCGCTAACACTCACAACTGGTGATATTCGGATCTTGGGTCCATTTCTGAAATGCACCTCGTTCCTTGCGGTTGATCAACCAATTCATCTATGCGAGGCAGAGGGTAATGATTTCTAATCGAAGTCCTGTTGAGGTCTGCGCTATGAGGACTTCCCAAGGTGTTACCTATCCTAGTACTACTCTCGCCCAATCACGCTTAACTACAGAGTTCTGATGGGATCCGGTGCATTAGTACTGGTATAATCGCACTTGTTGAAGTCTGCTTTCTTGAAGAATAAGACTGGAGCTCTCAAGGGTGGGGAGCTTGGTCTTCTCATTCAATTGTTGAGTAGTCGTTAAGCTATCCGGATGGTTCTTGTATCTCCGTTGGTTTGAGACTATAGGCCGATCGGGTTACCGGAGTCGTATTGGGTTCTAAGTTCATTCGCATGACGATGCGAGTGATGGGTTTTGGTCATAAGACATCCTATGTGCTCATACAAACCCTAAAGCTTGGATCTAGGTTTCTCTATTGTACATGGTTTGAATCCAAGACTATAAACCCTAATTCTAGCATATGGAAATCAATATTAACATATAATTAGGTTTAAGATATTACCTTGATTGTTATGTAGCAATAACAATCCTAATTCTTCCTTGAATTGACTTTGGAAGGCTTAGAGTCACAAGTGTCACTCCTCTAATGGCTTACAAACACCAAGAGCAAATGGAGAAGTTATAAAGAGAGAGGAGAGGTATAAGAATTCGTCTCTAGGACCTCTTGGGAAGGGATACACGAATTCATGAGCCATAGGGGGTTTATATAGGTGTAAAGATTAGGGTTTTAGTCCTTATCCTTATATAGTTGCTTGCCCACCAAGTAACCATAAGATAAGTCTTAGAAACCCTTATCCTAGTCGAATTCTAAGGCCTTATCACCTTAGATTCATCCAACCCATTAATAAGATAATCCTTACCTTACTTTGTAACTATCACATAATTACAATTCAGCCCCTCTAGTTTAATTAATTACACTTGATCACAAAATTAATTCCTAATTAATTATTGACCAATATTAATTAAACAAATATGATTTCTCCTTTAATATATTATTCTTATAACATATTAATAAATCATATAACCTCTCTCTCTATTTATTTCTCCAAAATAGTTATGGACTTAGACACTAATCCAACAGTCTCCCACTTGGATAAGTCTAATAACTATTCTGCGTATGACTTCAAATCCTGATCTGCAATCGTAGCTTTCCAAAGCCGCTGTCAACTCTGATCCTATCAGATACGCGTGTCCTTAGATAAGGGATCATATATTCCTCCCTTCTAGATATCGTAAGACATGATTTCTAATCATTCTCTTTGTACTATTTCTCAATCTTCCGATTTTGACAACTGACTAATTGAACAAATCAAATTAGCCCTAGCCCGGCCGAGCATTTACGTTTGTCATCACTAAATCATCGAGGGGCCCAAAGATATCGCTTTTATTCTTTTTGGATAAAAGGAACGGATAAACTTTGATACAATGTTTGCTTGCACTTACTCACCGAATCACACACAATAATATGTTTTATAGCACCAAGTTACTAGTGCGTTTTCATATTATCAACATGCAACCGATTAGCAAGATACAACTCACACATCTCGGTTTCAAGAATATAAGATGTTATCGTCTCACCAATCACTCGTGATACAATTCATGGAGTGATCCAAGTGAGTGTGGGTTTAATCCAATGCTCAAATTCATATTCATAAGCACTCATGAACGTTGCAGCAAACATTTGCTTATGTCTAATACTCTTTTAGACAATCCACACACCAATTCACGACAGTCTTCATTCATATCTAGTTCCAACATATGAACGACTGTGGCCCGTTTGAATAATTTGATTATTCTTAACAAACTCAATTATTCTGGAAGTCAAAACATGCAAAGTGAAACACAAGAATAATACTAATCCCATATGGCCTCAACCCTTTGAGTATAAATAAAACTCCTTTTATTTATCACCATATCGATTACTCATTATTTGACGTTTTGGGTAATTAACTTCTTACTTGAATTACAACACTTATCCCATGCTCCTAGCATGCGCACAATGTTCACCTATGGTTCTTACTTTGTGAAATAGATCAAACTGAACACATTTCCAATCATTCTCATTTCAAAACTCCAAATCCTTTTTTCATAAGTGAAAGAATATCAAATTCTTGCTACTTATAGAATGTGCTAGATTCTAACATTCTATGCAACAATCCTTTCGTAATATCATTGCACCAAAGTCACAAAGACTATTGCCAATGATATTACAAAATCTTCTATCGGAGATTGTTACAAGACAATTCCTTAGATATGATGTCTCTCACTCAAAGTACATTCCTTTGAACATCCTTTTGCATAAAAGTTTCTAATCTAGACATAGATTTGTTGGATTAATGTCTAAGTCCATAACTATAATTGGTAAAACTTGACCCGACCCGGCATGGTCCATTTGGGTTGCATGGCATCATGCACTTGGATAGACTAAAATGAGAGAAATAACACTTAAGGTTTGTTAATATATTATAAGTTCTAATATATTAATAAGGTTATTTAATTAGTATTGATCAAGAATTAATTTGGAATTAATTAAGTGATCAAAAGGAGACTAATTAAATATATGGGTTGATTGTGTAAATCATTCATTCTTATATATGTGGGCTTGTGATCCAAGATTCCTTATGTTGGACTAAGTCCATGGGGTGACCCATGGATACTCCATGGAGGTTAAAATCCATGGAGCATAAGGAATGGGTAAAGTCATGAGTTACATGGTGTAACCCTAATAGCCACCATATAAAAGAAACCCATGGCTCAAGAAATCGTGACAATGTGTGTGTATGAGGGCTAGATGATTTCATGTAGTGTTCTAATTTCTCTCAAGTTATTCCAAGTGTATTTGGTGTTGTGTGAACCATTTGAGGTGTCACACTCGGGGCACTAAGCACTCAAGCTTCATGAAGACAAGCACCATTAAAGAGGTATGTATTCTATCTTGTTATATTGATAGTTTTGTATGCTAGATTAGGATAATACCTTGGATGTTCATATTTGCATGTATAATAGAGAAAACATAGATCCAAGGTATTTAGGGTTGCATGTACACTTAGGAGTGTTAGAATGCTCATAACCCAACAAGATTTTCAATATTCAATTCCCAATATGGACACGTTTCCACATTTTCCATATGACAACTCATTCTTAATAGAATCTTATATATTCATAATAATGTCAATATGGTTCATTCAATACCATGCTTCCAACTACTCATAAGCAACCAATCCTCGTCGAACTTTGGACTGTCCTTTGATAGTTGTTTAATTATTTTAGTCAAAACCAATTCTAGTCCCTTTTTCCTATAAATGTGCTAGACATTTGGAAAATTTTAGAATGGTCAAATATTAAAGCACTTGCAATCGATCCTTTACCCGAAGCGTATGGGACACGATGCATAATGTTTTATTTTCTATGTTCTCAAAATTCGAATTATGAAGAGGAATGCCGTAATCATAATCAAAAATTTTAAGAACACACCATCTACCTTTGACTAAATTTATTAACATTTCTCAACCTAATCCTTTAGATTTGAAATGAAGCAAAATATTCTCTCCCTTAATTATAGCAAAACAACTTTACAACCCTTACGACTTTGCAAGGTATAACTCTTGTTTTCTATAATTAATATTGCCAACTTGCAAAACTTTCCATAATAACCATACAATCATAACTTTTATGCTCCCACTATCATGATGATTACTATAAAAAAACATAACACTTATGCTCCCACTAGCTTCAACATGTATTCAAAACATCTTAACTTCCAGAAAAACAATACCTATTGAATTTCTTAAGTCCATGTTTCTAACACTTAATGCTCTGATAATCTTTTATCAAGGCCTCTTAAGCTTATACACCTTTGCCTTAGATAGTTCATATGTGTGTCTAAACAGTTAAGACTAATTTCCAAACTTAACAATTCAAATCAATGAAAGGGATACCGTAACCATAATTGAATTCGAGAATGCAACTTTACAATCACTATCTTATTAAAATCTTTCTTAGTGAAAGCATTTTCTCACAATCATTTCCATGAATGAGGAAATCTTATGACACTTAGATTTAAATGGTGTATTTGTTCTTATGCATGTGAATTTGTCAAAACCAGAGTTTACGACAAATTCAAACTCATATGGACCAAACTCTCTTAATCTTGATTTCTTGCCTTATGGTAGCACAGCTGCCCATCACGTCTTCCAAGTAGTTAAGCAGCTCACCTTTTCCTATCAATGTACCTTCCATTGATTAAGGTGGTTTGCCTTTTATGCGTTCAAAATGAGAACTCATAGGACTCACATGCATAATTAACTCAATTGGAACAACATAGAATCAAAATATTGTCAACACGATAGGTTGTAAACCTCAACTCGTGTGCTAGTGATGATCGATAAGGTTTATTTGATTTGTTCTTGAAACCTTTCAAGATCATTAAGACTCACACTGACTCCTTGGCATATAAGATTATCTTGTCAATAACCATTTCTTGACAAAACAAATATTCAAGAGTTAGTGTAGCTTTCATCAAAACACTTCATAAATTGGTCCTAGTTGGCCTTTGTCTTATCCAAGACATCACAACTTTCCACATTTGATGAATGTTATAAACCTTCTTAATACTTTTCACTCATTGTCACAATCTTCACTTTAAGACTTGTTACTGGAACGAAGTATGATTGACCTTTTGATTTAACCATTTCTTCAATTCTTGAGTCCTCTTCTTAAACATACAATTGTACTAAGACTCACTTAGAGGATCAGTTGAGATATGGTTCTTAATCATAAAGACCTATCATAAAGCATAAAAGGTACTCTCCTTTCTTCTTAGAATGGAGAAACTTTTATCTTTCTGCCTACTTGATTCTTATTCGTTTTGCTATTGATTTAAACCTTTTTAATCAATTCCGAATTATACTTAATCTTATAAGTATAATCAGATTTACTAAACCTTTAGTTAATCATGACGAATATCTTTGTTTCTTTTATGGTGGACTTGATCAACACACAACTTTGTGTGCTCGATCTCCTAGTCCTTTCACTTGACACTTTGTCAACGAATTAGTCTAATTTCCAAATATAAAATTTCTCATTCATCATGCAACCAAGTTGCGTGGTTCCAAATTTCTATCCAATTGAAATTTGGGCGATGAGAAACTCTACCTATTTGGTAAATTCTCGACATTTCCATAATCACCATAAATAAGAATAATATCCATTTGTTGTAGAAATATGCAAACATCAATTTTCATAACGATTTCATTGCAAGGAAGTGAACAAATAAATAAGTCAAACAAAATTCATTTTATTTATAAAAGCAGCGGAAAACATTTGTCCTTACAATGCAAAATCCATTGAAAATTGTGTATTTCAAAATGAAAATTTCTAACAACTCTATCATAACTATCTAAGCTCAAAATCTAATCTTCAAGTCCATGCGATCAAGATCCATTTCTTGTGATTAGATTCATCTTGCTCTTTCACCAAGCTTCCTTTCTTTTCACCGATCCTGCAAAACATTCAAATGCAATCTTATCACATCATGTATTTGAATCAATGAATAGGAACTTAACGAAGTTAGATAGTGGATTTTACCTGAAGCGCAATCATACTCCTTGACTCTCCCATCTTTGGAATTTTCAGGCTCTTGGGGCAGAATTCTATCCAACGCCCTTTCTCTTGGCAGCAAACGCAGGTCGGTTCTCCTAGAACATCCTTGGAAGCATGGTCGGTTGATTTTCCCAACAAATATGCTCCATTGCTTCGCCAAATCATTTCCGATTCAGCGGCAATGAGCATGTAAGTTAGGTCAATGAGGTTATCGTCATGATCCATCATATAATACTTTCTTTTGAACTCATTATATGATTCAGGAAGTGACTTCAAAACCCAATTTACAGCCAACTCATTCGGGAATGACACACCCAACATAATCAACCTATCGATGTGTGAGTTCATTCCTAGAATGTGGGCACACACGGATTTACCATCTTCATGTTTCATTTCCAATAGGGCCTTAGTGATGTTGAACCTTTCAATTCTTCGATCTTGTGGGTTAGGTAGAATAATTGGAGGAGGTGGAGGAAGTGAAGCATGATATCTTGTTCCTCGATCGAATCGTGGAATAATCACCTTCATGTCGAATGCTTGTTCCACGGGATTTGGGAAGACCATGGTTGTCGAACTTTGACATCTACAAAACGGGAGAAAACAAATTCAACTTAGTTGATCGATTGAGTCCTTAGTAAATCACCCAAATGAGATACTAAGGCTAGGACCCAACACAATACGCTACAACCTAGAAAAGGGATGCCGTAATCTAGTTGCAGAATATTTGAAGGTAAGTGAATGACGATTCACTAATTTCCACCATGAAAAACGAAAAAACAAATTTAAGTTTTAAATATATGAGAACTCCTAGAACCTTTGAGATTCATTGAACATTTCAATGGCATGTTTAAATCTCTATATGCCCCTCTTGTTTGTGACTGGGATGCCGAGGATCACAAAGCGGATGTGAATAACCATGCAAACTTACATGGTGCCCTCACATGTTACAATCACCTATTTGATGTGCCGGTAAACCACACATGCTCCACCGAACTATGACAAACATTGAGTCACCCTTTGCTACCTTTGCTTAGAACCATTTAGTGTGCCGGTAAACCACACAAGCTCCACTAACGTCTTCGCAAGGGTACAAAGTGTAATTTCATGGAATTGCCTCAATTCACTTTTGCCTAAGTAACTAATATTGGGAATTTGAAAAACATTTAGTTACTTTGTATTTCATTATACTTATAATGGAAGGTTTCGTCCTATCCTACCCGTTCGGCTAACGACCCTCCACTAGTCAAGAGTGCGGTGGGTAAGAGTGGATACCCATTCAATCGCCATTCTATAGGCAATTTCCTTAAACACCCCTTATAGACTAGCTTCGTGAATGAGGCCTACTAACGGTAAGACTGACTTTTACTCATACATATATATATATATATATATATATATATATATATATATATATATATATATATATATATATATATAATGTTAGACTTTTAATGTTATATATAGTATAGGGTGTATTTTACACTTTAAAAATACTAGGTGGTCTAATTTAACAATTATACTTTTAATTCAATTAAATTGTAAACCTAAACTTTTTATGGATTTATTAAACTTCTTTTAATTATACACCTTAATTAATTAATAAAACCATAAGGGTGTGAATTGAACTTTTCAAAACATTACTAGGGTTTTAGAATTTAACATTCCTAATTAAACTTTTAACCAACTTTAAAATTCCAAAACTTGAGGGCAAGTGTTGAAACATTTCAAAACATTAGGGTTTAGAATTTAAATATATATCACAATTAAACAATTAATCAAAATTTAAATTCCAAAACTTGAGGGCAAGTTTTGAAACCTTTTTCAAAACATTAGGGTTTTAACTATTTTAATTTCAAAACTTCAAAACTTTTGGGTTCAAATTTAAACTATAAAACCTAAAGGGAAAAATATGAAGCTTTTCATAACAACAAGGATCAAATAACAAATAATTCAAATTAACATTTAATCACATAATTATCCATATTTGATTTATTTAATGATTTCTTGCAAAACAATTTATCAATTTACTCAAAATAATTAATCAATTATCACATAAGGAAACAATTATCTTATTAATTGATAAATATCTTCAATTATATCAAAATTAGATTCAAATATATTATATAATCGGATTAATATTGATCTAACATGATAAGGTAACTATCCATAAGCAAAAACAGCAAGAAAACTCGAGATAGCCTCCATCTGACGAGTTGACTCATCGAGTCAGGCTTGGACTCGTCAAGTCTGCATGGACTCGGCGAGTTCAGCTATGGACTCGGCGAGTCCAGTCTCCAAAACACCAAAAATCGAATTTTTTGAACATGTAATGCATCAACACAATTGAAACCAGTCCAGGCTCTGATACCACTGATGGGTTTTGGTCATAAGACATCCTATGTGCTCATACAAACCCTAAAGCTTGGATCTAGGTTTCTCTATTGTACATGCTTTGAATCCAAGACTATAAACCCTAATTCTAGCATATGGAAATCGATATTAACATATAATTAGGTTTAAGATATTACCTTGATGGTTATGTAGCAATAACAATCCTAATTCCTCCTTGAATTGACTTTGGAAGTCTTAGAGTCACAAGTGTCACTCCTCTAATGGCTTACAAACACCAAGAGCAAATGGAGAAGTTATAAAGAGAGAGGAGAGGTATAAGAATTCATCTCTAGGACCTCTTGGGAAGGGATACACGAATTCATGAGCCTTAGGGGGTTTATATAGGTGTAAAGATTAGGGTTTTAGTCCTTATCCTTATCTAGTTGCTTGCCCACCAAGTAACCATAAGATAAGTCTTAGAAACCCTTATCCTAGTCGAATTCTAAGGCCTTATCACCTTATATTCGTCCAACCCATTAATAAGATAATCCTTACCTTACTTTGTAACTATCACATAATTACAATTCAGCCCCTCAAGTTTAATTAATTACACTTGATCACAAAATTAATTCCTAATTAATTATTGACCAATATTAATTAAACAAATATGATTTCTCCTTTAATATATTATTCTTATAACATATTAATAAATCATAATAACCTCTCTCTCTCTATTTATTTCTCCAATCAAGTTGCTTTGGTGAAGGCAACCCAAAAGGACCATGCACCATCGGGTCAAGTACATACCAAAATAGTTATGGACTTAGACACTAATCCAACAGCGAGCACTCGTAATCTTAGGCAATCTCTATCCTGAAGTTCATATTAGAAGTCATACATGGTTCATCAATCGCAGTCTCGTGTATACGAGTCGTATATAATTAAGATTGAAAAGGTAGTCAAATAAATGATTCTTCTTTAACCTCACATCCCAATGAGGAAAGGAGTTAAAGTGGAATCATCAATTCTAAACCTATAGAACCTTAATTGTATGCCACCCCTGTGTATATATTCTTCAATGATAGATCAACCGTAAAGGTCCTTGGTTTGAACTTGATGTACTGTACAAGGGGTACTTCGGGGAGGTTTGCTGAGGTTTCTTCAGAAAGGGTAAGAAATATGAGGTACTCTATGCATGAGTACTTCGGTGTTCTGGAATGATGGCTTCGCTAGAAAGGCGATTTCGGAGAAAGAGATGTGCGCGTGAAACTGGTATTGTGCGAATTGAATTGACTCAAGTTGTATGATAATATCGGACTCACTTAGAAGTAAAAGAGATTAGATTTGAACATAAAGGCGTTACAGACAAAACACAACAGTGCAACTTTTGACAGAGTTTCAGTACATTAGAGTACTACAGGAATGCTGCTGCAAATAAGGTATACTATAAAAGGCAACTATATGCAGCACGAGGGTCCCTTAACTGACGGGATCTCGTAAAAGGTAAGACTCGATTTGCACTAGTTTTAAACATGTTTTATGGGTCTGTTACAACGAAACGCCTTAATTACATTAACGTGGGTCCGGAGTAGTCTCTCCTGCAGCAGTGATCCTTAGTATTTTCCCGTCTGCGTCGGAGTTCTTTGTTATTGGACATCCCTTCTTGAAGTGACCTATCTTACCACATTGGTGACATGATTGGCTAGTACTAGCATTGGTGGTGGAAGCGATCTGTTGGGTTGGAGTTATATTGACGTGGATGCTTTCGTTGGTCTTTACTTTTGGGCAATTCCTGTGATAGTGTCCTCTCTCTACATAACTATAGCAAGCCTGGCTGGCTCCGGTGGTGGAGGTGGTTCTACAGAAATGGGCAATGTGCCCCAGCATATTGCAATTGGTACATTGCAATACCCGGCAGGCTCCGTTATGATGATAGCTACACTTGTTACACTTCGAGAGTGTTCCCTCATAACGCTTGGCCGGTATGGAGGTGGCGGGGATCATCACTGGTTGTTGTCGCATGGCAAGCCTTTGAAATCGCTTGCGTTCTACTTGGGCTTGACGTTTCCGTTTCTTGAACTCTGGGTTGTGGCTTTGGGTCAGATCCAAAAATCACATTTGGAGAACTTTGCATATAACTTCTCCTTCTTAAGGACTTCTAACATTTCACTTAAGTGCTTGCCATCCTCCTGCTGGCTTTTTGAATATACAAAGCCTATTCATCATATCCATCGGTGTGTGCCGCACATCCTGTTGGGGCTGGTGACATGATGTTCATCTAGTGATGATACGTGTTGCAATCTCGGGGGTTGTCGATGTACACCACACATCTTGTATGTGCGTGCGACTGTCCATGAATTTTTATAAGATCTTAGAAAGCTCATAACTTCTAAAACTTTCATTTAGACTCTGTCGGCTAATTTTGACTTTATTTTTAAACTTATATTTTCAATAGGCTTAGACTATTAAAGTCCGTTAAAAATTCATAACTTTTTCGTCTGAAGTCCGTTCTCGACTGTATTTATATCGACGGAATCTTATTAACGAGATCTACGATTCTCATTTAAATTGTTTCGGCTAAAAATCAACCAATTTAAAATTCGATTTCCGAGATGTATACTGCTATGTTAAATCTTAGAAAAATCATAATTTCCTTTGATGATCTAAGATTTAGATGTTATTTATAGATGTTATTTATTGATATGTGTGTGTGTGTGTGTGTATATATATATATATATATATATTATATCTTAATATTTTAGCCTTTATTATTCTCTTATAGAACTAAAAAGTACTTATAATGCTTTGAATTATGATTTGCAGCTATTCGTTGTCGATAGATTACAAAAGAAAAGACTGGAGCGGAATTAGGACTTCGAAGCTAAAAGAAAGAAAAAGGATGGAGGAGCCGATTACGCCCAGCGTAATTGACTAGAACGCTTAGCGTAATAGCAAAACAAGGGTTACGCCCAGCGTAACTGCTGCATTCGGATAACCTCTTAGCGATAAGTTTCTGAGTACGCCCAGCGTAATCCAACTTACGCATAACGTACGCCAGTCGGTTCCAAGGGCTATAAAAAGAGATTATCAGCTAACCAGAGGGGGGATTCGACTTCTAACCTAATTTAGTCGATAATTAACTTCTGTTAAGCCGTTTTGAGGGTCTAGAAGACGGTGGGAAGGTCGTTAAGCTAACGGGAGCGGAGACCGGAAGGATTAGAGAGCAGATACATGTCGGTAATCATATGGGTTGTTAACGTGACCATGTTTAGCATTCCATCGTGATACTATTATGTGTTGAGTTTCTGATTTAGGTGTAAAAACCTTTTACTTTTTTTATGATTGAATGAAACCTTGATTATTGGACTAATTGCTATATTGAATTATTTGTTTATGTTTAATTTATCTTGCCAAGCTTGTTAAAAGATCATTATGCGTTAATGAAAATTATTTGCTGTTAATTGTCAAGTAGATTAAGTTGTATGAACATCTTCTTGATTGCTTGTATCTTATGACTTTGATGACCATCAAGATTATAAGTCTAGAAATAGCGAATGCGAAACTAGGATTAACTTAGGAATAAATAAGTTAACGTGTGAGCCTTGTTTGATGACCATCAACAAGAGGTTAATTGAACGACGAATTTGATTAACTATCATTACAAGTCTTGCTCGATACGAACTGAACACTAGGAAGCATGTTAGTTTAATCAACTGATCACTATTTGAATTGACTTGTTTGCTAAAAGATTAGTTATAATGAACGCGAATCTAATCATTTTAGGAATCGGTGAACATGAATAAATGAATTTGTGTGTGCAATTTTCTATGCTTTTAAGGTGTAATTTATCTAAACCAAAGTACCTGAAGAGATTTGTTTTCTGGTTAGTTTATCGAGATTTGTTAATTAATTTTTCGTTTGAGATTTAATAACCATCTCTTTATTCCTTTCATGTGTCATGTAACCTATAATCAAATATTTTAAATTAATTCACCACCGTTCCCTGTAATCGACACCTGACTCACCTAAGCTATATTGTAATCTGACTAGGTACACTGCCTATAAGTGCATAAATAGTCTAAGTTTGTTAGGTTATAAATATTAAAATTAGTGGGTACTTTCATGTACATCAAGTTTTTGACGCCGTTGTGGGGAATAGCTTGTAATTAATTTAGTTTAATTGATTATTCGTTATTTGTTTTTAGTTTAGTTAGTTTTTATGTTTAGGTTTATTTTCGATGATATCATTTCACTTGTCGGGAAGATTCTTGTTGTTAAGTGTAGGAATTTGGGATCATACACATTGCTTGACTTTACCTTTTTCATGGGTTTCGAGAATGCAAGCGATTCGGGAATTTTTGACCTACTTAGCCTACTACTTTGTTGATTTGTCCAACTCAATCCATGAGGCGTAGTACAACAAGGCGTATTGTGGTGGTTAAGTGGAAGACCGAGCTCTTGTTGTTCTTGACTAGTTAGGTCACTTCTTGTTCTACTTCTAGTTAAAGGTGCGAAGAAAACAAAGGAAATATTCTAACATGTCCCGAAAGTGGTTGTTTTTGCAAACCAATTCTTGCGTGCAAGGGTTTTAATCAACCATTGTTGTTTGATCTCGACAAAAACAAGTGATCATGATGTCACATTTTTTAAATATGTCACTCGTTGGAAAGTCATGGTTGTTGTTGAAGCAATTTAAAAAAACAATTATAGAGGTTCCCAAATTTATTAAATGGAAAAAGGAATTTCAAATAAGGAAAAGGAAAATATTCCATCTAAATTATGCTTAGCATAATGGAATTTACGCCAAGCGTACTCAACATTGATTGCGAATGACTCTTTCTCGACATTAGAGGTACGCCCCGCGTACATGTGAATTTACGCCCAGCGTAAATCGACGACAGGTTATATCTTTTTACCCTTTGACTTTTTGTTATTCTTTCAAACTCCTCTTCCTTCGCATACGCTGTGATGGCCAAGTTCTTCACAAGATCTCCGATTTTTCTTCTTTTCTTGTAGAATCGACACAAAGGTATGTTCTTCGGATACTCTATGTCTTTGATTTGTGTTTAAATCAGTGAAATTTGCTGCATATTGCATTTGTCGAATTCTAGGGTTCGTCTATTTCTTGAATGGGGGCCGATTTCACAGTTGTATGTTTGATTATGGCGTAAATAAGGCCGATTTCGGTCAATAGACTAAACCCTAGGACTTAATTTGGCCTTAATCCCAAGCAATAGCCATCGATTTGTCTTTATGGGTTTACGCCTAGCGTTCGCTAGACGAAGACCTTCGATTGATGGACTGCCCTGCACATTTCTTGGTATAATGCTGTTGAGAGAGTGATATGGCTTAGGGCAGTGACGAATAGGTTCAAATACGATTTCGTTGGACGTATGCTTAAGTAGTTTGTTGATATTTTGACTACCCTTCATGATTCTCTTGTGAATTTATGTTGACTGTTTATTATGACCTTAGAACAAGCAGGGGACACCAAGACAGTTTCGAGAATCTGGACGTACGGGGGGTGTATGCTGGATGTACGCCCAGCGTACAGTCCATGACCAGCACCATTATTTTTCATTGTAAATCTGTTAATGTTGTGAATATTTTGTTTGTTTTTGTATTGGTATTTATTTGTGCAGATTATGGCCTGAAGAACTCAAAGGACCAACCCACCCGAGGACGTGACCGATCACCGTTTGTTACAATTTATGCAAACTCTAAACAATGCAACCCGGGCCCGATATGTCAATAATCTGAGTCTGCTGCTCACTAAGGAGATCAACATAGCACCTTCATTTGACTGGGAATTGGCGACCCAGGCTGGACTTGCTGCGCTGATCCAGGATTTTTTGCAATACACGCATTCGGACGCGAGTGGAGTGCATTTGTTCATATGTCAGGGATGGGCAAGATTGTTTAGGATCCAGGAGCCTGTGTATCAGGAATTTTTTGCTGGAGTTTTATGCTACAGATTCCTATGACCCTAGGAAGACACCCGATGATAGGACAACATTTTCCTTCAGACTAGGTGGTGTGAGCCAGGAGTGCAGTGTGATAGAGCTTGCCACTCGAGTTGGTATATACACAGTAGACGAGACGAGGAGTGTCCACTTCCCGACATTCCTTGCTGATTGTCTCACGGGCCGACCATATGACTATAATGAAAACACTTTTTGGGCCGAGATTACTGGGGGAGTGTACATGCCATCTACTGCACGGGGGAGGATGATTCGGTCTACCACATATAGACTGCTGCACCGTTTGATTTCCATATCTCTCACGCACCATAAGAACAGTGAGAGAGTGCTTTCGACAGACTTGTATTTCTTATGGGTACTTGTTACTCCAGGGCGGAACCTGAACCTTCCAGTTGCTTTAGCCGCGTATTTGGGTAGGAGGGTCAGGGGGCTTCCGGAGGATAGCCCGATTTGGGGGGGGGGGGGATTTTATCACGCGATAAGCTCAATCATATCAGTTGTTGACGCGTGAGATTACGAGATCGATGGTGTTTCATGATATGAGGCCGATGAGCCTTCAGTTATTAGAGTTGATGTGTTTACTTGAGCGGGCCGAGGATGGTGTCTTGCGGGTACGACCAGATGTCGTGGCGGACGAGGAGGGTGCAGTCGAGCCATTACCATGACGAGCCCATCGGCGTAGACCTGCTCCTCGAGGAGCACAGCAGGGACCTGAGTCGGAGATTGATATGCGTTATCTGGCTCAGCGCATGGACGAGGGATTTCAGAGCCTGGGGAGCACGTTGCACAGATGGAGAGACAACAACAATGGTATGGGGATGCGTTGACCGCATTCTTTGCCCACCAGGGGTTTCAGTACTCGGTTCCTTTCCCTCCACCATTTCAGTCACGACCTGATGGAGCCGGTACTTCTGGGACACAGCAGCATGATGACGGGGATGACGAGTGATTTAGTTATCCTTTTTTTTTGTGTTATTTTTAGTTTATTTTTGTGTTACTTAGTATTAGTATTTTTTATTTGGTATGTAATTAAGTTTAATTTAGGGTGTTTTACTTTTGTTTTCCATGTTGATGCTCTTTGGTTGTTTAGATCTTTGTAGAATTTTCGCCATTAGAAAGCTGGCAGTAAGTTCAGTAGCTAGGTCCGACTGTTGCTAGAGAGAGCCGTGTAAGAGATCGAAGATTATAGTGAAGACCCACGATTTGTCATAAGTGTGGGGTGCATATTGATTTCATGAGCGATTATTTAGAAGAGTGGCATTTTTACTATATTTTGACTCTTATGTTATGGATGAGCTGTTTCCACACCATAGAGTTTTATTTCGACGCGAGGTAGAAGTATCATCCGGGTTGCCACGACATGGTTGACACTTTCCTATGTTGTGGGGGAGTTTTCATCGCAAGAAGAGGTTGTCATTCTTGACGACGACGTGGTCAACACTTTCCCACGTCATGGTTACTATACATTGCATTTGTTTGCAATCTTTTGCACCACATTTTCGAAGTCGGCATTCTTGATTGTATTTTTTGGCAAATTTAGAAGCAGCCGTTCCAGTTTTCAGTCTTGCAGCAATGTTTAGAGCAACTTGTAGCATCCCCATTCGATCTCGCCACAACTACTCAGGGGAGTCTGTTCCTTTTTCTCCCTCTTTATGTACTTAATTAGTCTTATGCATACAATGAGGGCATTGTATGAAATAAGTGTGGGGTAGGGGGTCGGTAAAAGTAGTAAATTAAAATTAAAAACAAAAGGAAATAATAGTTTGAAAATTGCTAGATTTAGGAAAATTTAAAAATTTAAAAACTTGAAATAATAGTTTAATTTAGAAAAATCTAGTGATAATTTAAAAGATTTGCTAATATTGTATGAGATGATCCGATGAGAACTCAAATGTTTAGTTGAGCCTATATATGTTCTAGTGCATTTGTGGCCTCCTTATTCTAGTGAAATCATGGGACAAAAACACGACCTCGCTTAGCCCGAGGGATGCAATATGTTTAGCATCGTGTACCATAAATGTATCCAGGAAAATTATTATCGTTAACCAGTAAAGGTTGAAGTCGAGCGCCCCTACTTAAGCATGTAGGGTTTTAAGTGAAAAAAAAGTGAGTTACATGTTAAAAAAAGAGAGAGAATTGCAAGAAACGTTTGAAGAATTTTGGAGCAACTAAAGTGAAGATCAAAAGATCAAAATTCGAAGAAATTCAAAAAGTTGAAGATACCAGAAATCAAATCAAACAAGGTGGTGAATTCAAAGAAATTAAAGATCAAATGTCAAAGTAGTGAAGAATTTCAAAAGATCTCCATAGTGGTATCATAAATTGTAATTGTCTAGATTATGTATGCTTGGGTTGCTCAACCAAAAATACCTTGAGGTTAAGAGGTTTTCTGAGGATGGATTCGGAGGAATGCATAAAACGAGCATAGTTCGTGGTGAGTGGGCGAGTGTTTATGAGGATTGTGAGTATTTAGGGTATGGGGGTTCTTTAGGAAAAAAAATTTAGACACAAATGCATGTGTTGCAGTCTTGACATAATGGATGAGTTTAAAATGGATTGTTTAGTGCGATATTGGTAAAATAAAAGTAAATTTGCTTGGGGGCAAGCAAAGGTTAAGTGTGGGATATTTGATATGTGTATATATATATATATATACACACACACACACACATTATATCTTAATATTTTAGCCTTTATTATTCTCTTTTAGAACTAAAAAGTACTTATAATGCTTTGAATTATGATTTGCAGGTATTCGTTGTCGATAGATCACCAAAAGAAAAGACTAGAGCGGAATTAGGACTTCGAAGCTAAAAGAAAGAAAAATGTTGGAGGAGCCGATTACGCCCAGCGTAATTGACTAGAACGCTTAGCGTAACGGCAAAACAAGGGTTACGCCCAGCGTAATCTATAAGTACGCCCAGCGTAACTGCTGCATCCGGATAACCTCTTCGCAATAAGTTTCTGAGTACGCCCAGCGTACGTAAGTCTGTTCCAAGGGCTATAAAAATCGATTATCAGCTAACCAGAGGGGGGGGGGGGTCGACTTCTAACCTAATTTAGTTGATAATTAACTTCTGTTAAGCCGTTTTGAGGGTGTAGAAGGTGGCCGGAAGGCCGTTAAGTTAACGGGAGCGAAGATCGGAAGGATTGGAGAGCGGATACATGTCGGTAAACATATGGGTTGTTAACGTGACCATGTTTAGCATTCCATCATGATACTATTATGTGTTTAGTTTTTGATTTAGGTATAAAAACCTTTTAGTTTTGTTTATGATTAAATGAAACCTTGATTATTGGACTAATTGCTATATTGAATTATTTGTTTATGTTTAATTTATCTTGTCAAGCTTGTTAAAAGATCATTATGCGTTAATGATAATTATTTGCTGTTAATTGTCAAGTAAATTAAGTTGTATGAACATCTGCTTGATTGCTTGTATCTTATGACTTTGATGACCATCAAGATTATAAGTCTAGAAATAGCGAATGCGAAACTAGGATTAACTTGGGAATAAATAAGTTAACGTGTGAGCCTTGTTTGATGACCATCAACAAGAGGTTAATTGAACGACCAATTTGATTAACTATTATTACAAGTCTTACTCGATACGAACTGAACACTAGGAAGCATGTTAGTTTTAATCAACCGATCACTGTTTGAATTGACTTGTTTGCTAAAGGATTAGTTATAGTGAACGCGAATCTAATCATTTTAGGAATCGGTGAACATGAATAAATGAATTTGTGTATGTAATTGTCTATGCTTTTAAGGTGTAATTTATCTAAATCAAAGTACCTGAAGAGATTTGTTTTCCTATTAGTTTATCGAGATTTGTTAATTAATTGTTTGTTTGAGATTTAATAACTATCTCTTTATTCCTTTCATGTGTCATGTAACCTATAATCAAATATTTTAAATTAATTCACCACCGTTCCCTATGATCGACACCTGACTCACCTAAACTATATTGTAATTTGACTAGGTACACTGCCTATAAGTGCATAAATAGTCTAAGTTTGTTAGGTTATAAATATTAAAATCAGTGGGTACTTTCGTGCACATCAACAACTTTCGTTTAGATCACTAAGACTAAAAAACGATCTATCTCTGAATCACTATTTACGATATCTGTAGCCGGTCGAACGCAAAAATTTAACGAATCATAACTCCTTCATTGTAAGTCGGATTTAAGCATTCCTTATATATTCGGAATCCTTGTCACGATTACTTCAACTTTTTTCAAGGATGTGCATCATAATTATTATTCTATTTAGATGTGTATTTTATTCTTATTTTATTATTTCGTTATAAGTACGTATACTATACAAATATTTACACATAGAACACGTAATCTTCATAAAAATTTCTTTTATTATATCGAATAGGCTACAATTGTTGACCCTAAATATTATATAATATAATTAATTGTCTAGCAGGAAATGCAGACGTTACAATTTTTTTTTTTATCAATTTTGATTTCTTTTTTTGTTCCAAATCAAACATAATTTTTTTTCCATTTTGTCTATATATATATATATATATATATATATATATATATATATATATATATATATATATATATATATATATATACTACGTTTGAACCCGTATAAATATATTGTCTTACATTTAAAAACTGTATTTTGTTTTTTATATAAATACAAAGTTTTTTACATTCAAACCATAATATTATGTATAAATATGTATCGGTTATACTATAAAGATATTTTTCATTAAATACACAACTTTAAAATGAGTTTTGATCTATGGAATGCACAGTCAGATAAGCTAATGTGGTCTCGGGAACACAAATATTTGATGGTTGCTTTAATTACTAAGGGCCCGTTCGTTGAATATATTCATGATTTTTCCTAGCGGTTACTTCTTGATTTGTTGGAAAAATTATAATATCCTAAAAATGCATAAAAAAGATGGTTAGCGTAATTTCTTTTACCGATGGACACGTCAGTTGACAGGGATGTTTTTGCAATTTTTGCTATTTCTAAAAAATGTGAGGGTGTGGTAAATTAAGGTGCCGTCGGTAAAACCCACAAAAACCCCACACAAAATTGATTTTGCCATCGGTGAATATCCACCACCGACACTTTATCACCGGTAAAACAAAAGGAAGGGAGCAGTGTTCACCACCGATAAAGTGTGCCATATAGAGGCAGTGTTCACCACCGGTAAAAGGTGCTACATAGGCATACCAACGGTAAAAAAATAATGAGACCCCATAGCCTTATATATAATCCAATTAAGATATACCAACTTTATCGATAACAAACCAAATATGTATTAATTATATTATAACATCATTATGTTATAACCCTACTTTTCATGGATTATCACGATGTTATCATTTTTTCCAAAAAATCAAAAACTATATCGGTAAGAACCAAAAATCATGAATATATGTAACGAACCGTTCATTGGTAATTAAAGTGAGTCTCGTACTTTCATTTTCCCGATATCGCACTAGCTTTATTTGACTATGTATTTTACACCTCCAAACTCATTTTAAAGTTACATATATTTATTGAAAAATATGGTTATAATATAAGTAATACATATTTATACGTAACATTATGGATTAAATATAAAAAACATTATATTTGTACCAAAAATGTTGAAAAAAATATTTTTACGGTTTCAGATATAAATAAAATATTTATATAGTTTCAAATGGAGAATTATAAATATTGAATAAAATTGAAAAAAATGATATTCAATTAAGAACAAAAAAATAAAGTGTTAAAATTAAAAAAGATAAGAAGTTTAGTGTTAGAAATTGAAAAAGTGAAAATTTAATGTCTTTTTAAAATTTTGTTTTTCAATTTTGACACATTACATGTCATTACAAAATATCACGTTATAAAAAATTGACATGTTAACATGTCACGTCATCAAACAACCGGGTTGATTGATTAAATTGTCAGAATTGTAAAAAATTGAAAACAACATGTCTAATTTGTGATGAAAAATTACGTATTATCAAAATCGAATTTTCATGTAAACTTAGTGGTTTTTGTGGTATTTAAATGAGGTGAGAAAAAATTCATTATATAATCAAAAATCATTTTAACTTCTTTTACTAAAAGATATAAGGTATAATATTACTACAATTTTTAATAATTATATCTAATATTATTTTATAAAATTTAATAAAAGACAAATTAATTCGCTAAAAGTAAAAAAGTCAGTGATTTTGATCTGTCATTTAAAAATCACAATGCGTCGATTGTTTTTTTCATTTTTGCCATTTTCCATGTTCCATCAAAATCAGACGGCCGTTAACTTTTTAACTTTCTTTCTCACGTATTGCATTTGCAGGGAGATGTCTATAAATGAAGCCGTTACATTGTGTCTGCGCCTTTGATACTCCCACTTCGTCTCTTTCTCTCCCATCTCCTACACACATTCCACCTTCTTCCTCCACTTTCAGATCCAAAAACACACACACAGACTGTGTGAAGATTTCATAATTCAACTCAGAACGGAGGAAGGACACTGTGTGTATCGGCAATGGAGGCGCCTAAAACCCCGATCTCTCTGTGGTCCTTTCTGTTACCAATGCTGTTGCTTGTTGGAGTCGTTGTAGCTCTTGACAACACCTCAAAACCTAGGTCTCTATTTCTGAATGATCATTATTTGTTCTATTTTAAAGCATTTCAGAAAAGCTTATGCAAAATTTCAGCTCAATTATGCTTATTTCTGTGTTTTCTTCTGTTTTCTTAATCTACATTACATATTCCCGACTTCGAATTTCTTCAACGGTTGAATTGTCTACGAAAAGTGACATTGCTAACTTGAAATTAGAGGAAGCAGGCTTAAATTCGTTGTTTATGTTACAGGAATATCGAGATAAAAGAGTTGCCGAGCTTCAACGACTCATCAATGGCTGCTAGGTAAATAACACACATCACTGAGTCGACTCGGTTACCGAACTTTACAGTTTACTAGTACCTCTTTTCTTTTTATCGCAACCGTTGATCTTCATCTTTTAGGGAGATCCACAATCCTTTTACATAACTAAATCTCAGCCGTTGAGATACCAACTTTGTTCTTATCTTACCGTTTATTTACGGTTGTTCGTACCCCTTCCTTACACATTCAATACAGGGCAGTTCCGTCATTTCACACACATTCTAGGAATATTTTTTCTGTTACACGAAGGCGTTTGGAGTGACGGTTTTAAACGTAACAAACGACGTCGTCTTTCTCTCTAACGCACAAACACACATTGCACATTCACTCGTTAATTAACGGCGTTTAAAGTTTAAACGGCTACTGAGTGTGCATTGTACTTGTGTCTCCGTTCCTTTTTTCGTATTCAATTCGCTTGCGTGCTATTAATTGATGCATGTCGGTTGTTCGCTATCTACATTCTTCTACAATGATTTTGCATAACTCCTTTTATCTTGGTGTTATACGTTAATTTTGATTCAATCATTTTAGCCTTTTAGGGTTCTAAATTTGGTAATCAATTGATATCTCTTGATGCAGAATCAAGAAAATCGAAACTTTGAACGAAAAGGCAGTTCAAGATCCGGAGGAGGTAGTCGCCATGGTTGAAATGTACGTATCTCTATCTCCCTTTCTTCAAAATTTATATGTTTTTTTGAAGTATTACTACTATTAATTATTGGAATTGAAAGGTTTTGGTAATGGCATTAATTGTGTTTGTTCAAAATTATGGTTGTTGTGGACATCACATATCTAACCCGTAAAACCTTTTTTTTTTTTCTCTTTGTTTTCGTGATATTCACTACTCATTGTCTCGCATTTAATAATCCTTTGAGACAATTTGCTTTCATATATATGATTTATTTTGGAAATTTCCTTTATTGTTGAAATTTAATAAATCAAACACCATGTGCTCCTGCTATTTACAGTAACAGGACCCTAATTAGTTCATACACTGTGTCCTCCCACATGGGTCTTGCATTCATACCACCAAATGAAAAAAAGAGATATTTCTCATAATTCGTTCATGTTACAAAATATAAAAGTGTAAATTACATTTTTAGTCTTTATAGGTTCTGTAACGCTTTTGGTCCTTGTTCGAAATAATTAGGCTATTTTGGTCACGTTGAATGTAGTTGAATTTTGCATTTACTTGGAATATGAATAAAAAACATTATAAAAAATCTTAGATAATGACAAAAATTTAAAGAAAAGAATTGGAAATTTGAACGATAATCAAGGACTAAAATTATAATTTACTCAATCTAAAAATTTGGGTATTAAATAAGCTTGGATCTTTTGGGGGCAACCATAATGTTAAAACATCTTTAGGGCCCCTTAAAAACAAGAGCCTTTACTATAAGAGCCTCAATAAATGTCAATGTTGGATTGTATTTAGAAACCATTATTGGAAGAGTTAAATTAGTGTTTCTGTCAATGGTGGTCTACCATATAGCTCTACTTTTATTTGCATTATTATCATAAGTTCTAATGTGACCATGTCTCCCAAATTTTAATTCTAATTTGGATATCTGTTCATGTGCAATCAAGAAGCAAAAAATTAGGTTTTCTTTAACTCAATCTATTTTTCACATGTGGCACCATTAATCCCTAACCTAGGCTAGTTATTGAGAATTAAAGTCATATCAATAGTTTCCTTTTCTCAACCTCTAAGCCTCATGGTTACACACGAAATGCTCAAATTGTAAGTATTGCATATGGTGTATATTGTATTGTGACTTAAATTGATGTCAATACACTTGTTGTCTTCATTGGCTGATTATTGAAAATTAAGACCATCTCAATAATTTGCTTACTCAAACTCAATGACTAAGGGGTTGTTTATTTTTGACATAATGGGTTAAGGATTTCATTTGTATAACTATTCATGTTTGTTTTCTTGATATTTACTTTGGATAAATTGATTCAATGGGTTAAATCAAAAAACATGTCTTAATGTATTAAGACACTAATCAACTTGCCTATTTGTCCTTTTTTCCCTCAAACAAGTAAACATTAAGTCGTGTAGTCTCGTTCAAATAATTCATTAAAATCAGATCTTATATAACATCATTATCCACCACTTTATCCATATACAGCTTAACGAAAAAAAAAAAAAAAAAAAAAAAAAACGATCCTTTGTTCTATCGAGACGAATCCAGATACGTCAAATACACAGTCCAAAGGATACATATTTGGTTGTTGGCCATTAATATATATAGCCAAGGGTACGTGGGACACAAAGTAAAGGCCACCGACAGACTACATAAATATAAATAGCTCAAATCTTTTTACTTCTGTGGTGCACAACCCATAACTATTCACAATTATTGCACAATAACACAACCTCCACATTATCACAAAAATAATACCAAAACCTAACATTTTTTTTACCATAATAATTCACAAACAGGAGCATGAAAAACAGCACAAATAGAAGAAAACTAGGTTACTTTTCATGCGGAACCGGTAACCCCATCGACGACTGCTGGCGGTGTGACCGTAACTGGCAACGTAACCGCAAGCGACTCGCAGACTGCGGTATCGGTTTCGGCCGTAACGCAATCGGCGGCCGTGACGGCCGCTACTACGTAGTAACAGACTCCAGTGACAATGACCCAATCAACCCACGACCTGGCACCCTGCGCCACGCTGTCATCCAAGACGCGCCACTTTGGATCGTTTTCAAACGTGACATGGTGATTAAGTTGAAACAAGAACTAATCATGAATAGTTTTAAGACGATTGATGCTCGTGGAGTTAACGTGCATATTGCGAATGGAGCTTGTCTTACGATACAATTTGTTACGAATATTATCGTTCATGGGTTGCATATACACGACTGTCGACCGACTGGTAACGCGTTGGTGAGAAGCTCGCCTGAGCATTATGGATGGCGGACCATGGCAGATGGTGATGCGATATCGATATTTGGTTCGAGTCATATTTGGATTGATCATAATTCGTTGTCGAACTGTGCGGATGGACTTGTGGATGCGGTTATGGGTTCTACTGCTATCACGATTTCGAATAATTACTTCACTCATCATAACGAGGTTCGTTATATCACAATAAAGAAATACAACAGTTTCAACAGCTGCAGTGTGAGAGTTTCAATTTCAACGTGGAAAATCTAATGCATATACATTTTTTTTATTTTACAATTAAATAGGTGATATTGTTGGGACATAGTGACTCGTATTATAGAGACAAGCTAATGCAAGTGACTATTGCCTACAATCATTTTGGAGAAGGTCTTATTCAAAGAATGCCAAGGTACCAAATACACAAAAGAAGGATGAAATGTAGAAAATGATAATAAAAATCGATTTTTGTGTGATTTATAATTTTATACTAATTTTTTTATAAATAAAATACAGATGTAGACATGGGTATTTCCATGTGGTGAACAATGACTATACCCATTGGGAGATGTATGCCATCGGTGGAAGTGCCGACCCTACCATCAATAGCCAAGGGAATAGATTCATGGCCCCTGCAAATCCTTTTGCAAAGGAGGTAATAATATTAATAATGGTATATCATAACAAATGTAACTATAAATTAGTTTATTTTAATATGTGTGTTTTTGTGAAATAAACTGATGAATAAGAGTATTTCATCCTACAAAGAGGGTGCTGGATTATTTTTTCAAGCTTTTGATAGATACACCCAACAGGTCATTTTTTATTTTTATAATTTTGGCTTCCATTTTAATTTTTTTTTCAAGTTTATTCAAAAACTTATTTTATTCAAATTTACATATTTTGAATTATTTTTAAAAGTTTTTAATATTTTTCTAAAACTTAATTTACAACTTAAAAAAAAAAAAAAAAACTTTGTTCAACAAATATTTTCAAGAGTAAATTACATGAATGGTCCCTATGGTTTAGGGTAATTTGCATGTTTCGTCTCTAACTTATTTTTTAAACTCGAAAGGTCCCTACAGTTTATTTTTGTTGCACATTTGGTTTGTCTTACCTAAAAATATTATTTTACCATTTATGTTTTAATTTATTTAAATAAGGTGGGTGGGTAGATAAGGTAAGGTAAGATAAGATAAGATGATGTGGAAGTGGGGTTTGGTGTTTTGTTTAAATAAATTAAAAAAAATCAAGGGTAAAATAGCCTTTTTAGATAAGATAGAGATCAAATGCGCAACAAAAACAATGATTATGGACCTTCTGAATTATACAAATAAGTTAGGGACCAAATATGTAAATTGTTCCAAACCATAGGGACCTTCTGAATTATACAAATAAGTTAGGGACCAAATATGTAAATTGTTCCAAACCATAGGGACCATTCATGTAATTTACTCTATTTTCAAATTTTATTAAAAAGTATGTAAAAATGTTTAAAAAAGTTGTTAAAGATATTAAATAAAACTTTAAAAAGAGCTGTAAAATTTGAAAAGAACTAATTTTTTGATAAGTTTGTAAAAAAAAAAAAAATGAACCATTCATAACAAATTTTAAAACTTTGTCGAAAATTATAAAAATGAAAGTTGACATGTTGTATTTGGTGTAGAAGGTGGAAAGCATGAAAAATAGCTCATTAAACTTTCATTTGAGCGTTAAAACTGTTTTTTGAAACAAATGCTTTTTAATTTATTTTTATGTTGCCAGCAAACCTTAAAAATATTATAAAATAGATAATATATAATATATAATTCTGATTTTCTTTTTCTCAACATGCTATATATACACAGGTTATTTCAATTTTATATTTTTGGCATATGTTTTAATTTTTCTTACGGATTAATACAAACTTTAAAAAGAACTATAATTTTTTTTTTACAAATATAGTACAAACCTTTTTTTTTTTTTACTTATTTGTCAAAAAAGTGTTATTTTATGGATTTATTTATGTATTTTTTTAAATTAAGGATTTTTACAACTTTTATATAATGTTCTATAACTTTTTTTTTTCAAAAGCACCTACACAATCGCTATATTTGAAGATTCAGATTTATTTTGGTTCATGCTTTGGGAGTTAAAGTGTTTTATAACTTTTTTTTAAAACTTTTTATATTTTTTTATAAATTTTTCATATTTGTTTTACAACTTTTACACATACTTTCGCTCAAAAAAATTATAAAAAGATAAGTAAAACAGTAATGAAAGTATTGTTGTGTTCAAATATTAAATAAAAAAAAATCATTGTAAAAGAATTGTAAATGAACTCTTAAAAAGGTTTAAAGAAGATTATCAAAAAAAGTTGTAAAAACAATCCTATATTTTTTTTCAAAAAAGGATTGTACACTTTACTTAATTAATTAACGCGTTCGTTTTTTTCATCTAAATACAACAACAGGAATAACTTTCCCCCATGTTATCCATAAACTTTTGCTCTATCCTACTATGATTTAAGCCTAGAATTTTTTTTAGTTCTTAAATTGTAGCTTCCTAACATTTTTATTCAGATTAAATTAACATCCTTTATGTTGAATTTTTTGATGCGTTATTCTTAATCGTTCATATTCGGTTACTATGAATTTTCATGAAGTATGAGAAAAAAAAAAAAAATCGGTTCTAGAAAGGGGGCAATTTTTCGAAACTTCAACAACAATCCTGATAACCTAAGAACCAATTTATAAACAAAATTACTCATACAAACTGAATCCATTACTTTTTGTAAAATACAAGGACTAAAGTTGTAATTTAGTATTTGATTCGACATGAAAATGGGTACAATTTTAGGTTACGAAGAGGGTGGAAACAGACCCAAGACATTGGCACGGATGGAATTGGAGATCGGAGGGCGACCTACTTCTTAACGGCGCCTATTTCGTCCCATCCGGGGCCGGAGCCTCCGCAAGCTACGCCCGGGCGTCAAGTTTGGGTGCCAAGTCATCTTCCATGGTCGCAACCATCACCTCCGGTGCCGGAGCTCTTAACTGCCGCAGAGGCGGCCAGTGTTAATAGGCAATCTCAGCCGTCGATCCATTTGGTAATTAAAGACCCATTTTCTTTTTTCCCATTTATATATTTATACGTATAGATTCCGTATCCACATATGCTTCCATATATATATTTATGGACATTTTATACAATGTTTTTTTGGATAATTTCTTTCATCCCACTGTCGTCTACACAACAAGGTCGACTAAGCTTCATTGAACAGAAAGTATAAATTCTCCGATTGTTGCATTTTAGGAGGAAGGCGCGATCGATGCCTTTTGAGTTTTCTTGACACTGATCAAATGATCCACTATTTTCATGATTACGTGTGATTGCATATGTTGTATAGGATTACTGGATTGGATACATATATTTTATTTGTGGAATTCTAGTTTATTGAATCAAATAAATGTAATGTGAAATAAAATGTAAAACTATTGGTATATAGTATGTCTTATTGGTGCAATCGTCTTCTTCTTATTTACTTTACGCGTTGAGCGGCTTTTTGTTCATAGTTCAAAACAAGCAAACACTAAACTTGCCACAAACACGTTGATTGTATTTTAAAAAGTAAAATGTTTTTAATTTTTTCTGTTTATGCTGATTTAGAACACAAGTCTTTTTTCATATATTTATACAAAAAGTTTTTCATAGAAAACATTGTTTTTTTATTGTTAATCTTTTCAAAATGACCAAACTTTACTAATACATATAAAGTTTTTATTTATATTATTATTATTATTATCAAACTTTAGCAATATATAAAAACATTTTTAACATATATATATATATATATATATATATATATATATATATATATATATATATATATATATAGAGAGAGAGAGAGAGAGAGAGAGAGAGAGAGGGAGGAAGAGAGAGTTAGGTTCATATATATATATATAACCTTTAACTATTGTGTGAATATATAACTCACTCTCCACCAATCATTTGATATGGGTAATTTAATAACTTTATTAATTATATTAATATTAATTACTATTTACTATTAATATATATAACCTTCCTAGAATTATGGTAAGTAAGTTGTGATGGCCTAAAATTATATTTTCCTGTAGCCTAACAACGACAAACCTTTCTACCATTCTCCACCCTTTTCACCGCCATTTGTTTCCTTAATCACGTGTGACGATTAGTACATCCAATCATTTGATATGGATAATTTAATAACTTTATTAGTAATATCTAATGGGGAATAATTGGCAAATTTTATACTTTCCAAATTATTTAAGAATATCTATTGTTCATGTTTAAGAATATTATTCTTCAAAAATAATTGCAGTACTATTCTTTGAGAATGCATTATAATGTGTTATTGTTTTGTTTTTCAGTTTTGTTGTTTTTGACAACCGATTAATTATTTTTATAGAATGCATATAATGTTTTGGTCTTTCAAAATACGAAACGAACATGTCTAGTTGCATATTGATTTATTTTTCTCTTGAATATAATAATTTAATGGTAATATACTTTTACCAATTAGTGCATTCTTAAATGATCAACTTTTATTCTTGAAGAATTAACTTTGATTCCTAAAGAATGAATTCTAATTGTTCAAGAATGTCTAACCAGCATTACATTCTTAACTATTCTCAGGCAACTAGTATGAATCGTTACGTAATAAAAATTATTCTCAATCATTCTAAAAAATGTTTATTTAACTACAAAATCAATTAATAATCATTATCAAAAAGTTGATATTTAAAATTTTTTAAGAATACTTCTAACAACCATTGACTTGAAATTTTGAGAAATCAATACGTTTAATTGTTTTATTTTTTTTATTATGTGATTTGATTTATTTTCTTAGGATATAGTTAATTTTATTTCTCTCTTAATAAATTACACATCTACTCTTATAATTAATTAAGTAGAATTATATAATAAACACCAGTCCATATTAGTAAAATGTATTCTAACATCACTTTCATTCATTCTTTTTAATCTAATTGTCAGAATTCTGTCACGCATTCACACAATAGTTACGATTCACATTTGATCCTAACACACACACAAACGCGCACACACACACACACACACACACACACATATATATATATATATATATATATATATATATATATATATATATATATATATATATATATATATATATATATATATATATATATAACCAAACTTTCACTCATAACTTCTTATTTTAGCCTCCGACGGGTTACCAATAGGTAACCTGAGTATTTTTTTTAACATATTTTGTATTTTTTTCGTTTTAGACTAATTTTAGTTTCAAATTAAATTTAACTTTAACTTATTCATTGTTATTTCATTAACAGAGTAACTACCAATAGGTTACCCTATATTTGCCTCTCTCACATTTTAAGAATCAATCACTTTTATGTGTAACCAATATTAAACCATTAGGACTCGTTTATTTTTCTTCCTCTTGTTGTTGTACACTATATTTTGTTTTATGAAAGACTTCTTTTTCAAGTCACAAACATAAACTTAGTAAAAATTGTTGAAATATAATTATGTTATTGTAAGGATAAAGCTCATTTATTTACCTCTCGCCCCAAGGTTGTTTTAACAAGATTGAGTCCGTTTTAAATGTTGTCACTGTTGAATTAAAGTGTCTAAGGTCATAACTAAATTAGTATATTTTTATAATTAGAAGCAAAGCCATTTTAGGCTGTCATCATAACCAAAAATAACTAAAAATGATATTAGGAGAGAAAGAAAATGATTTGTTAATATATTATGTGACAACCCGAAATTTCCATTCTGTACAAACTATATGACTTCAATAGAAGTTGTAGCAGTCACAATTAATTTTCAGACTCTTCGCGTAAGTTTGAGAAATTCAGGGTTTACACTTCAGGAAATATCAGGAGAGTGGGTGCACTAGGGTTTTGTGCAACACTGTTATTCCAACACTCTATTTTATTAGGGATCATTTCAGGAATAAAAATATTTTCTGCCAAAATATCTCAGGACTATAAATAGATTTCTAAACCAAAATCATTCATTATTCACATTTCCGACTAGAGAAAAGCCATTTTCTCTCTAACGGATCTTCGGGTTTTTATACCAAAACGTGAGTAACTCTTTATAGTAATGTTAGAAAGCTTTATACGTGTCTATAACATGATTTAGAAGGCTAAAACATGCAATCTAGGAGTTTACACCCCAAGGTGTTCTTAAGCGGTAAACTCCCGAAATGAAGCCAAAACCGACACTTGTGTTATAATAAGGCCTTAGATGTTTATGTATGCATGTTAGAGACAAGAAAGCAAGACAAAATCCACCCAAGATTAGGAGTTTACGGCCCAGAACTCTCTTAGGCCGTAAACTCCATATTCTAACACTAAATGGTGTTTTGAGGACACTAGGACTTTAAGGCTTGTATCTAGGCTATTTCCCCAAGTAGCACAAGGTCTTAAACACATCAAATGACACAAACAAAAGTGAGTTTACGGCCCAAGAGAAGCTTAGGCCATAAACTCCATTTAAATGGACAAAAGTGTGTTTTCATGACACCTAAAACCCTAGGCCTTTACAAGAAATCGTTACACACTTAATGGAAGGACCAAACCACATCAAAATCACTTAAACAAGTGAGTTTACGGCCAAGACATGGTTCTTGGGCCGTAAACTCCTAAAAAGGGCACAAAGGTGTGCCTAATGCCTTCATATGTTAGGAATAAAAGTCTAGAACATAACCCACAAGTGCAAGAGGCTTTTAAACAACAAAAACCCACATTACTTAGAGTTTACGGCCGTAAACTCTAAGGGTAATGGCCTTCAGGCCGTAAACTCCTAATTGGAGTACTTCTAGACCCTAAACCCTTCCAAGGACTTAACCACTAAGTTAGAACAATTCTAGAAAGCATTTGGGACTTCAAAACACACCAAACACACATGTTTGGGAGTTTACGGCCGTAAAATCAAGAGTTTACAATTGTAAACTCCATGTGTGATGGTTTATAGAGAGTAAACTCTCATATAGGGTCCTTTGGAAACCCTAAACACAAATACCCTGTCCCACAATAGCTTAGATGCAATCCTTATGGCTTAAAACACTTATATAAAGTGTTTATTATGTCTAGGATGTCTTAAACATTATCAATTAGTCATTTGAGTCTAACTGAGTGCATATATGTGTGATTATATGTTCATTAGGATCGTAGTGTGTTCACAAGTCCTCGTTTGACACCTAGCAATCCGATACCGTTCAGTTCATTCCAATCACCAACTATAGGTGAGTTCATACCCCTAAACAATGTTTTAAATGATTTTTAAATGCTTTAAAGGGGGGGGGGGGAATACAAGTAGAAACAAACATGTTATTAAATCATTGTTATGTATTTTATAACTGTGTTTGTCGTTTAAACAGATTTCACATACTACAAAATGTGATACATGAAATGGTTTTAAATCTTAAAAATGCATTGTTATCTATTGTTTTACCTTTGAAATGTATATTAAAATGTCATCAAGTCATTGTTAATTATTGTTCAAAAACCCATAAGATGTCTTATAAAACCATTTTACATTATTGAACTAAACTATGCATGTACACTTATATTCTTATATATGTATGAATGTAATAGTTTACAGTTTTCATTTAGTTTCTCACACCCTTGAGTAGTAAGAGTGTATAAACCTACTTGAACAACCAATTACCTTCTAGCAAACTATCATAGGGATAATTTGGAGATATCAAACATAATTCCTATTACAAGGAATCACACAAGAGTCAGTTTATTCATGAGTCTATACCAGTACATTACCTAATACATGAGTACCTTTACAATTGATTACATGATACATGAGTACGTTTACATATACTTACATGATACATGAATACGCGTACATGAACGCATTACATGAGTACCTTTACGTAGATACACTTAATTATGTACATTAACCTGAATACTTGTATCTCGAATTGCGAGGATGATTTATTAGTACCTTATGTTTAAATCTTCCTGCATATCCCTAGTACCTCGGGATATCTAAACAAGACCCTATCCCTAGTACCTCGGGATACCTAGATGGGCCTCTATCCCACAGTACCTCGGGATATACGTACGGGACTAACCATTCCGGAACCCATCTGTTAGCAACAATGGGTGATGAACATCTACGGATGCCTACGGTTATTACTTATATTAGGAGTTAGTTACGGAACTAACCATTCCCCCATTTCCTGTTACAACAGGGGATGAGATGAAAATCTTCGGATGATCATTAGGTTAACGCTGTTATGGGATTAACCCCCCTTCCACCCTGCTGCAGCTACAGAGGGTGAGTGGACAATCTTCGGATGTTCATTAGGTTATATAGGTCGTGTTAACCCTAGTACCTTGGGATAACAGTGACATAAGATGTGTTAGTCCTAGTACCTAGTGACAACACTTACAGTAGTACATTTTCCTGTTTACTTTATTTTGTGATCTTTCACATAAACGTTGAGTTAGACTAAGTACTTTAGTACTAAACAATTAAAGGGAAAACTATCATTTTACTTATAAAACATTCGGGTCTTGGTAGAAGACTACATTTCATACTTATAGAAAATAAGGGTTTTTCTAGGGTTTTCATACGTACATCAACATTCTCATTCAACGATTTACATGGTCTTTATAACAGATTTTCACAAACAAGGCAATGACACTTATATACTTATGAATTCACCAGATTTAAAGCTGATACTCGCTTTCAAAATAACTTGTATTCTCAGGTCATCAGTAGACAGGTACGAAGGCCAGGTTTTTGAGAAGACGGAGCAGACAAGTCTCGTCTTTTATTTTGATTGTATATTTTTGGTGTCTTACTACAATGAAAGAAACACACATGTATTAAAACTTTACTTATAATGCAATGGATGATGTTGTTGCTTGTTTATTATATTACACTGTTGTGATACTGTACATGACGTCCTCCACCCCTGAACGTTTCCGCCGTTCGTGGTTTTGGGGTGTGACATATTATATGATTAATATGTTAATCAGAAATAGATAACCAATTTGTTAATTTATGATGTGATAAATAAATTAATATGAGATCAATGTTTAAATAATTGATTTGTTAATTTATATGATTAATAATTAATATAAATATATAAGAATTAATTTAGAATTAATGAGCTTTAATTGTAATTAATTTTTGGATTAATTAGAATTAATTATAGGTTTAGGGTTGTATTGTACATAATTGAGCAATGAATGAAAATTTTAGAACCCACAGGGTGGTAGACGATTTTATAAAGGATTTTAGGGTTTCTTGAATATCCCTAAAGCTGATAAAGATATCATATTTTAATAGATAAAATAATATTATTTTATTATTCAAATTTAAGGTTTCCCTTATGTCATCCACACTATAAATAGGACTTCGGATGCTAGAAATTTCGTTTATAGAGCTGGAATTTCTTTCTCCCTCCTCTCTTTAAAGGGTTTCTACGGTTTGGGTGTGAGCCATTAAATGCATCCTACTTTTGGTGCTTGCTTTCTGAAGTTCAAGAAAGGATTCAAATGTATTTTTTACTATAACAATACAAATCTATGTAACCCTAATCTTATGAATCTTGATTATAACCTAGGTTTTAGAAGTTTTATAGTATGTTGTTATTGATTGTAAAGACATAGATACTTAGGTAGCATGTATCCTTAAGTGTTAAAGAGAAATTTCGCAAGTACATTGAAGTTGTAACCTTAAAATTCCATCAGTGGTATCAGAGCAAAGTCTCACAGATTGATTGTGCATGAGATGAATCAAAACAAAAATCAACAAAAAAAATCAAAAAATAAAAAATGACGCACTGTGCTTTTTTGTTTTTCGGTTTTTGTGCCTTTTATCTAATAAATCCGAATCTAGGCAGTATTTTAGTGATTATCTAGTATTTGAATTGTTAAATTCTGATTTTTATTGTACTAGATAGCCTAAAACCCTATTTTGCATTTTGTGAAGATAAATAGAAAAACCCTAAAATCTAGTTATGAGTAGGGGGAGTTGATCGGGTAATTTTTTCGGGTTCGGGTAATTCGTGTTTTCCATGTTAAAAAAATACATGTTACCCGACCCAAATTAAATTCGAGTAATTCGGGTAGTGGGTCGGGTTTAGGTAATTCAGGTATTACCATATATATATATATATATATATATATATATATATATATATATATATATATATATATATATATATATATGTGTGTGTGTGTGTGTATATATATATATATATATATATATATATATATATTAAATGACATCTGAAAATAAATTTAATGAAATAAATATATCGTGCTCTTTTAGTTTTGGTTATATAAACAAACGAGGCATAAACGAAGTTACTTAAACTTTAAACATTGATATTTTTTAGTCAATAATACTTGATATATCAAGTAATCATTAACAGCTTAAGCTAATCTAATAAGATGTTAAAAAACAAATACTTAAATATCTTAGTTTTAAAGTTTAAAATGTTTAAGATAATTGTAGCCATAACTTTTGCCATTTTCTTAAGTTTCGTCAAGATAATGAGTTTGTTAGTTGTAATAAAAGCTATAATCTAGAAAACAGTTAAGTTTTAAAGAATATGGTGATATATAAACAATTGCTTTTAATATTGTTGGTGTCATACTGCCATAATAAAAAGGTTCAGGTTTTACAATAATGATAGTTAGTTTAAACATGTATCCTTAAGTGTTAAGAGAAATTTCACAAGTACATTGAAGTTGTAACCTTAAAATTCCATCAGTGGTATCAGAGCAAAGTCTCACAAATTGATTGTGCATGAGATGAATAAAAAAATCAACAAAAAATCAAAAAATAAAAAATGACGCGCTGTGCTTTTTTGTTTTTCGGTTTTTGTGCCTTTTATCTAATAAATCCGAATCTAGGTAGTATTTTAGTGATTATCTGGTATTTGAATTGTTAAAATCCGATTTTTATTGTACTAGATAGCCTAAAACCCTATTTTGCATTTTGTGAAGATAAATATAAAAAACCCTAAAATCTAGTTATAAGTAGGGGGAGTTGATCGGGTAATTTTTTCGGGGTTCAGGTAATTCGGGTTTTTCATGTTTAAAAAAATACATGTTACCCGACCCAAATTAAATTTGAGTAATTCGGGTAGTGGGTTGGGTTTGGGTAATTCAGGTATTACCATATATATATATATATATATATATATATATATATATATATATATATATATATATATATATATATATATATATATATATATATATATATATATATATATATATATATATATATTGAATGACACCTGAAAATAAATTTAATGAAATAAATATATCGTGCTCTTTTAGTTTGGTTATATAAACAAACGAAGCATAAACGAAGTTATTTAAACTTTAAACGTTGATATTTTTTAGTCAATAATACTTGAGATATCAAGTAATCATTAACAGCTTAAGCTAATATAATAAGATGTTAAAAAACAAATACTTAAATATCTTAGTTTTAAAGTTTAAAATGTTTAAGATAATTGTAGCCATAACTTTTTCCATTTTCTTAAGTTTCGTCAAGATAATGAGTTTGTTAGTTGTAATAAAAACTATAATCTAGAAAACAGTTAAGTTTTAAAGAACATTGTGATGTTTAAACAATTGCTTTTAGTATTATTGGTCTCATACTGCCATAATAAAAAAGGTTCAGGTTTTATAATAATGATAGTTAGTTTAAGCGTGATCAAATAGCTGATACATAGTATAAGCTCTACGAAAGAAAAAAAAATTAATAATTCAGGTAATTCGGGTATACCCGAAATCCAACAAATGTACCCTATACCCGATCTGAAAAAAAAATTGGTTACCCGAATTCTCAGAAAAATTAACCCGATACCCGGTTTACCCGATCACAGAAAAAATCAAACGGGTAATTTGGGTATCGGGTATTTTTGACAGGGCTAGTTATAAGATAATTGAATGATTTATCCAGGATAATTTATCCTTATGGATTTTAATATTTAATTTAATTAATGTTATTCAAAAGATAAATATTAAACCCATAATTTGTTTAAACGATTTAATTTATTTAATTAATAGTTTAATTAAAAGATAAAGAAAAATCAAGATTAGTTAATTAATAGTTAATTTAAAGTTAATTTTAAACATTGAAGATTTTAAAATATTTAAAATACACCCTATACATATATAAAATGTTTAAATACTACATATAACAAAAGTCAATCGAATTAATAGTAAACTTCACTTAGGAAGCCACACTAAAAGAGAGGTATAAGGAAAAAAACCTATAAAATGATCAATGAATGAGTGTGTCCTTTTCACCAGCCGTTTCATTGTGTTGTGGAGGGTCGTTAGCCGAACGAGTTTAATAGGACATAATCTGATTAAAGTATAATGCTATAAAGTACTACAACATTTTTTCAAAATCTCACTCTAGTTACTTTAGGAATATATGAAATGTATGCTAATCCATGAAAACACACATCATTTATTTATGAGGCATTAGTGGAGCGTACGTGGTTAACCGATACACTAATATGGGACTATAAAGATGAAATGATGACAAAACATGTGTTTAGAATTGATGATGGGGTGTGTGTGGTTAACTGACACATCATGAGAGATTATAAATCGATCGAGGGTATTTAAGCGGGTTTGCATGATTATTAACATCTTAATTGTGATCATATGCATCCCAATCATAACTGGTATGAGGATAATCCAAGATTAAACATGTCATTGATGTTTCATAGAAAATTCTCAAGAGTTCTATGAGTTTCATGTGATTAAAATTGGTGAGATGTTTCTACTTACCTAAAATAGTTTCGTAATAGGACTATGACATCCCTCTTAATATTACAAAATGAAAATATGGATCCTAGCTTTAATTTAAATATAGGTTAATAATTAAGGATTAAAATCAACTAACTTGAACTCTCTCTCTTTTTCCATTTTAGATTTTTAGTCAAGATAGAAATAGTCTTCCTCATTCTTTTGGAAATGTTTTACCTCATTCTTTTGGAGATGATCTTCCACATTTTGGTTAAAGGTGAAAATCTTTTCTCTTCTCTAGGTAATGGTGGAATTAGACATCATCGTTCATCAACTCTTCCACCTCCTCCTCCTGTGACTCTCCTATCATCACGTTTTCCTCAATTTGAAAGATATGAAACTACTCAAGCCTTATAACACAAATATGAACACTCTGTGTGTGCATGTTCTAAAAATGAAATCATACATTGACAAACCAGGAAGAATAGGTTTCCTATTCCCAAAAGAGTGTAACATCTCGAATACTTACAATCTAAAATGTTCATTATAATTTAATAATAAAATCATAATAAACGAACATCATATAAAAATCATAAACATTACTTCTCTAAATATCATAACAACTGTAAAAAATATTAGATTATAAACATCCCAGGCTGAACAAATGGTGTGTGCACTGCAATCATCCCGAGCTCCCACTTTTGAAAACTGAAGTACCTGAAACCAAAACTGAAAACCTTAAGTACGAAGCTTAGTGAGTCTCCCCAAACTACCACATACCCTACACATAATCCTGCTACTGAGAGATACGGGCCCCGCCCACACTCCATTGACTAGGAGATATGGGCCCCTCCAACACTCCGCTGACTAGGAGATACGGGTCCCGCCCACACTCAACCAATCATGAGATACGGGCCCCGCCTACACTCAGCTAGTTATAAAAGTACATACAAGTACTACACAAACAACATGTATCACTAAGCATATAAATTTTTACCATAGCATCTATGTCTGAGATACAGGACCCGCCCACACAAAGCTATAATGAGATACGGGTCCCGCCCACACTCAGCTGCCATGAGATACGGGCCTCGCCCACACTCACGTTCCTAACAACACATACATGTATCACACAAACAACAAGTATAGCAATCCAATAATCTGACTGATATCTATACTCGGATAATAATGAGATACACTCCCCGCCCACACTCAACTACTAACATATCACATATACGGGTCGGCCTTGGTGCCTTAGACCCGTTGCTACTGGAAGAGTACTCACCTCGCACTGCTGAAGTCCCGCGGATAATTCTTGGGCTGCTGGCTGACATATCCCTAGACTGTCAACATCAAAATAAAACCCAGTTATCCATTTAGGTTTCCAATGCATAACTCTAAAATACACACTTGGGGTGAGAGGACCATTTACCCCTAACATAGCTTGGTCCAAGACCAAGGCCTAACTCATACTCTGAAGGCCCAAAATACCAATAGTCAACCAAGGCCCAACTATGGCCCAATTTTCTAAATTGCCCCCAAACCCTTACATAGCCTTACCTTAAGGCCCAAATATTTATTCTGGTCCAAACAATTGGCAATCCAATGGTATAATATCTCATTATCATCGAGGTCTAGTTATGGCCCATTTATGGCCCAATTTTCTCATTTGGGCCCAAGCATGTCCAATGGGCCTTATCCTAAAGTCCAATCCAATTATTCCAGTCCATATGCTTGTTAAAAGTTGGCAAATCAAGAGTCCAGCCATCTAGGCCCAACAGGAGGCCAAACTCTAAACCCAACACAATTAGGTTTTTCATATGAAATGATGTTTAGGGTTAAGTGTTCTCACTTAACCCATTAAGTCCATTATTCCATTAAGCCATCATATAATGGGATCAATACAAGTCATAGCTTTAGTCCACTAGTCCACATGCGGTCCCGATAGGTCCAAACAAATATTTTCTAAAATTAGGCTTTCTAAACCCTAATTAGGGTTTTAAAGCCCAATAACGAACCAACCCAATCCAAAGTTAAGCAAATGGGCCAATTAGGGTTCCACTAGGCCGGGCACCACCCACTTTCACCTCGGGCAATGGTGGTCAGAGGCGGCTCACGGCGGCAGGCGGCGACAACCGCCATTTCTAATGGTGGTGATGGTGGTTCCTGCAAAAAATCGCATATACAACTTCACAACCATAAAACACATTCTCTCACACACAATAACACACATGGCTACCTTTCACGGTGGCTGGTGGCGGTAGAAACGATGGCAGTGTCGGCAGTCACCACCTTAAGTTAGTGGCGGTGGGTTTTCCGACCAAATAAAACACACACACACAAACACAATCGATAGACTAGTAGCAGAAATACACGACACTAATACATAGAAAAACACAGAAAACACACTCGCCATGGCTGCCCTTGAGGTAGTAGTGGTGGTCGGAGCAGCGGCGACACTCTTCAGCCGCTCGGAGTGGTGGCGATGGAAACTCTTTGGCAGCAACGAATGGAGGCGAGAAATGCGTACAATTTCCAACTGTGGAATGATGATAGTGACATCGTGGTCCTTCCTTCAGCCCCTTTTTGTCCCGACATCCATAAATCGGCTCTTCGGACCTTCAATCTTCAGCTTCTCTAGTATCGATGTTGTGGCGCTTCGATGGCGAAGGAGTGGCGACAACGGGCTCAGCAACGCATCTGCGGCTGGATGGCTTCCATTCCACGGTGGTGGCTGACCATTAAACTAGGGTTAGGGTTTGGGAGTAATAAGGTGATGGGAAGGAAGGTCACCGGGATATCCCGCTCCCATACAAACTTTCAATCACTTTGTCACATATAGCCCCTCCTTATCAGTTCTTCTTCAAATTAAGCCCCAAAATTTACCTTTTAGCACCCCGCACCCAAGAATCTATTCAATATAAGTCCATCATTTACCATTTATACCTTGACTTATGAATTCCCTTTCATAATAAGTCCTAATAATTACCAAACATACCCCCACATCTGAAATCCTTCTCAAATTAAATATGTAATTTACTAACAGCCTTCAACCATCAAAATTCTTCACAAAATTAATCTGGGAATTACATTTTAACCCCCAACAACAACACCTTGCTAAATTATTCCGCATTTAGGGCCACTATTCATTAATAAATTTTTATATATTTATTTATTTATTAAACGGGGCATTACAAATCTCCCCCACTTAAATTAGATTTCATCCTTGAAATCATTCCTTACCATTCCTTACATGCTAAACCACTCCGGTAACATGGCCACAATCTTGGGCACACCCTAGCCTTCCCCAGGGTAACCGTGACCAACCTTCGCAAGGCCCTAAAATCCACAAACGAGCGAGTTCCTTTCAACAAGATCGCATTTGCTCCGTCTGAAATCTCTAGTCACAAGGTTCACACTAGAATATAGAATCACTGACCCAATTATCCTTGCAAATCACTTATACTTGGCCAAGGCTCAGATAATCCCACTGTGAGTAACTTAGCATAACCCAAGCCATTTGTGACTCTAACCATACATGAAATCCCAAAATACCATTACTGCTTGAGACACTGAAACTATCCGAAGCACCGAACTTCCTGAAATACTGAACTGTCTGAAACAGTATGTTACGCCCTGGCTGCCTTCCAAAATCTACCGAGACTTCCCTAGTCTCAATTCGTTCAGCAGTCATCTGAAATACCGGGTTTTAGCCCTGTTGCGGAGTTTAGAGGACTCCCATGTAGTCACTCTACACAAATTCTGAACAAAGTCCTTGTCTAACAATAATTGCTACTAGTTATCTTGCCAATGTGGCTTTATAAATCCTGGGATCCCCGATCTGATGCCTTGATCCAACAGTCTCTGCCAGGTCCCACCTGCATAGCTATAATCATAACGACCTCGCCCTCGGGTCCCACCCAAACTAAATCACCATCGTATAACATCCTAAGACACTAGTACTACCAAGCATATCTATGTGGTGGCCTCCCTTTCGGTCTAATTCAACCGGCTAATGCCGAGCATATTTGGGTGCTCGACCTACCCCTTTCGATCTAACCCAATCGAGCATTGTCGAGCATATCTGAGTGCTCGACCTACCCTTTCCTGATTCTGACCATGTTGTGGCCTTCCCACGATCCTACGAACTGAGCCACCCGGGCCTAACTCATCTGAATGAACTTGTGAATGCTACGGCTACGCCCGTAGACTTACAACACTTCTAACACTATCTGGAAACCATGTGAATGCTACGACTACACCTGTAGACTTACAATACTTCTAACACTATCTGATCACATGAACAATGCAACGCTTATCCTACGGTCTTACATCACTTCCCACACTGTCTGGCTGCAAGTGAATGCTACAGTTATCCCGCAGTCTTACAACACTTTTCACACTGTCTTAATTGTTGATTACTAATTTGAGCACATCCAACGTCGAGCATACACACGACCTAACATCCAAAACCGAACCCATGTCCTGAGTTGAATCCCCAACGTGATTCCCTAAGGCCTACTATCAAGTAACCCCGTTGCATTAGTATTGCACCTATGCCCATGATCGAAGCGTCACAGTAAACCCTGAAATCATTTATGCCCTCTGATAGTGTGAGAGTTGGTGCCTTGCACAACCGCTGTCTGAGAGCCTCGAAGGCTACCTACTCCTCAAGCCCCTAGTGAAAGGCCATCGACTTCTTGTTCATTCAGGTAAAAGGAACTGAAATCTTGGAGAAGTTTCGAATACATACCCGGTAATAACCCGCTAGACCCAGGATGATCTGAATCTCAGCCGGATCGACTAGTACACCCTTCAGGTTGACAAGGTGCCCAAGGAATTTCACCTCGCATAACTAGAACTCACATTTGGAGAACCTTGAAAAAAGTATCTCCCCCCTCAAAGTCTCTAGCACCTCCTTCGGGTGCTTCTCGTGCTGCTCCTCAGTCTTGGAATAAACCAAGATGACGTTGTACTCTCCCAATCCCATAATTTGGGAAATGTTCTATCACTATCCGTTAATAATTCTTGGTATGCAATTGGCATATAACATCTCTTGAAAATATAATTGAAACACAAACAAAGGATAACCCAGAGTTACACTTACTCAAACCCTTGGAACAACAGGCTCCCTTGTGTAGTTTCCCGCAAGTGCTTCACCGAATCTGGTCCTGCTGGTCTCTCAAAAGCTAATCCTAAATCTTGGGTCTCCTCCCGAGACCCTTCAGTATAAGCAACTAATGTAATTCCCACTTACCTATGTGGTCCAAGTCCACATCGCGTTCTCGAGCTCTAGAAGTCATATCACTTAGGGTCTTGCACCACGAGATACTCACAATCTCCCTGCTATCATTCTACAGTATGTTCTGATACCTTACATTCCTGATTTCCTCATCTGCTACATACTGTAGTACTATATAAGCTCTTTCTCGAGATTTGGCAGTGATCTCTGCCACAGTCTCAATCGTATGGTGGAGATTTAACAACTCCTGTACCAACTGTTGTGCCTCAATCACCCGAGCACACTTTGCCCAAAATCTGGTCTAAAATTCATCCCATGACATAGCATCAACCGCATCATCACTTGACCTTCTACCAACCTCTTTTCATCAATCACGTGCCATGTCCTTCAAGAGGCATGAAGCAAGTCGGTCCTTGTCCCTTTTCAAGACTACGACTGGTATGAACATATTGGTGACATCTTCCAATCACCTGCTACTAGCAATAGGGTCCCTAGTCTGATGATAATCTGGGGCTTCAAAAGTTTTGATGTAACACCCTGTTCTGAATTGACTCCTAGTCTGAGGCTGTGGTCGAAGGCCGATCATCATAAGGATTATGGCTTTTGAAAAAGGTAAGATCTAGGCCATTTTGGGTACAAGTGATGTATTAGAATCATTCCGGATGTTTAGTTTGTGTTTTGGAGCCTAGGGGTGTTTCGGTAAAGTGTCATTTTGGGATTTTGTCGAAAATGGACTTTTGTTTGGAAGGTCATAAGGAAGATATTATTTGATAGAAGTATAGGGCTTCCCGCTAACTTTTCGTGGATATGAGGATCGTCAAAAATAGATTTATAACAAAGAAGTTATGGCCTTCGAAAGTTAGTGGTTTCAGGCTTAGCCGAGTACGTTGGGCGTACAGGAAGAGTACGTCGGGCGTACTAGTGAAGAAGGCAGTACGCTGGGTGTACTTTTGGAGTATGCTAGGCATACCATATGAACACTGGGTGTATGCCAATTAGACATGAACCCTATTTTAGGGTCTTGGACCCTATTTAACCCCCTTATCTCATAACTTAACCCTAATATCTTCAGCCTCCACCCTCTAAACCCTAGAAATCGACCCTTAGCCCTCATTTGAGTGATTTTGGAGCTTGGATGGCTATTAGAAGAGTATTTTGGAGTTCTTACAGAAGAAGGTGTTTAGAGAAGAAGCAAGAGATTGAAGAGAGTTTTTAGATCCAGAGAGTTTTACATCATTTCCAGCCTATTGAAGGTATAAAGTTTCCATCTTGGTGCTTCTATATCATAGATCTAGTTTCTCATGGATATTGTCCCTTTTTGGTTTCAAGAATGGATTTTTATGGTGCAAATCCATTTCTAGACTTAGGGTTGCCACCCATGAAGTTATTTGAGTCCCTTGAGCAGTAAAGTTGCAAGCTTTAAGGCCCATTTGCATCCATGCAAGAGATCTAGCCATTTCCTTGAAGATTGTTGTTATTTTTTCATGTTGGTCTCATTTGGTGGGGTGCAAGCCACCAAGTGATCAAGTTTATAGGTTAAGAAAGATTATTAGACTTAGATCTAAAGTTTAGAAATTGTGTCTTAAGGGATTAAGCAGTTTTGAAGAATATGGCTTATCAGGGGATTACACTAGGTGTACACGCCAGTACACGCAGAGTACAAGCCATGTGTGACAGCCCCAATTTCACGGCCAAAAATGACCGATTTGTTTATGCTTTGTTTTTAAAATCAGAGTAATCGTTTAAAAAAATTGTTGCGGAATTTGTCCCCAAAACAAAATATGATAAGAATTTATCAAAGCATTACTTAAAGAAAAGTATTTTCATTATATGACAAAATCTCAGGATGTCATGTTCCGATACAGACACATATGCATAAACATAACTTACATTTATTTACGCTAATGATTTACATCTCCTTTAATCGCTCAGTGAAATATGTCTTCGTATTGATACCTGTGATACAAAGAAAACTGAGTGGGTCAGGCTTGGGAGCCTGGTGAGCATATAGGGTTTTCAACCCACAATAATATAATTATTATATTCAATCATCAAATAATCAACCTATTTACCCATCCCCATTTTCTTCTTTATTTTTTTTCGGTTTTATCCTAAGAATCGACTATCCTTCCTTCATTCGTTCCTAAGGATTGACCTAAGGAATTGGCACAAAGCCCATTGCTGCCTGAGGTTAATCTACATAGTACTAAATCCATAATTACCATCGTTCAATTACACCATACTAAATCCATAGCTACCATGGTTCATGTACACTGTACTAAATCCATAGCTACCATCGTTTTATTATGAAGCACTAAATCTATAGCTGCCAGGGTTTTTAGAGTACAAAGGTGAACATCAAGTCCACAACACCTACAAGTTGCGAGCTTCCTAGTGTTCCACTGGACTATCTAGAATAGTCCGTGGTTGTCATCCTTACTCTGCCGAATAACGGGGGGCATCATTTGGGTAAAGGTTTCACTCATTTTTCACCTGTCACCCACATCTCACGATCTATATGATCTTTCGTCTCATCCTCAAACTCATCTTTCATCACACACCAACTATTTCATCTACCCATGTTCTACTAAACAAATTTGTAGATATAAATCACATTTATATAATTTAAATTATTTAAAAACCTGTATAAAACATTTATTCAACATTCATCACAAGTAAACAAAAAACGAATAAACACATAACACGTATTTCATAGCAAATACTTCATATCTATGCGGTAGAAGAAAGTAACTATACACTCACACATATAAACAACAATATATATACACATAACACGTATTTTATAAAATACTTCATATCTATGTGTAAGAAGAAAGTGACTATACACTCACACATATAAACAATAATATATATACACATAACACGTATTTTATAAAATACTTCATATCTATGTGTAAGAAAAAAGTGACTATATACTCACAAATATAAACAACAATATATATACACATAACACGTATTTTATAAAATACTTCATATCTATGTGTAAGAAGAAAGTGATTATATACTCACACATATAAAGAACAATATATATACACATAACATGTTATTTATAAAATACTTCATATCTATGTGTAAGAAGAAAGTGACTATACACTCACTTGATCAGAAGATGATCGGACAACACTACAACTTGTAGAAGTAGTATTCTTGGGTAGATCTGGAAGATCTTCGCAAAAACCGGGCTTCTCGAGGGTAAAGCTTCGGCTAGGGAATCTCACTTCTCAGGATCCTCGGGTCTCCGAAACTTGCTTCGGGGCTCAGGAATGATACCGGGGCTTCGGGATATAATTGGCACGCAAAACGATGCAAAACTTAGAGAGAAAGGAAGAAAAATGGCAAGGCAAATGGCTGATCTCGGTTTCTATTTATAGGCTGCTGGGTCTGGGATTATACTGGGCGTAATTTTCGAGTATGCTGGGCATAATCAGTACGCTGGGCGTACATACAATACGTTGGGTGTACTCTTCGGATAAGCTTTGGTATGCGTGCCACGATCTCCAAAAATTCATAACTTTCACATACGAACTCTGTTTTTGACGTTCTTTATATCCACGCGTAGGTGAGATAATGCTCTACAACTTTCATTTAGAATCCGTTGGCTAATTTTGAATTTATTTTTATCATATTGTTTTTTTGTAGGCCGGGACAGGAAAACTCCGTTATATATTCATAACTTCTTCATCTGACGTCCGTTTTCGTCTGTCTTTTTACCGTTGGACTACTATCAACAAGATCTTCAATTCTCGACTAAATCTATAGTTGCCAGGGTTTTTAGAGTACATTGGTGAGCATCAAGTCCACAACACCTACAAGTTGCGAGATTGCTAGTGTTCCACTGGACTGTCTAGAATAGTCCGTGGTTGTCATCCCTACTCGGATGAATGACGGGGGCCATCGTTTGGGTAAAGGTTTCACTCATTTTTCACCTGTCACCCTCATCTCACGATCTATATCATCTTTCGTCTCATCCTCAAACTCATCTTTCATCAGACACCAACTATTTCATCTACCCATGTTCTACCCAACATATTTGTAGATATAAATCACACACACACACACACACACACATATATATATATATATATATATAATTTGAATTATTTAAAAACCTGTATAAAACATTTGTTCAACATCCATCTGAAGTAAACAAACAACGTATAAACACATAGCACATATTTCATAGCAAATACTTCATATCTATGCGGTAGAAGAAAGTAACTATACACTCACACATATAAACAACAATATATATACACATAACACGTATTTTATAAAATACTTCATATCTATGTGTAAGAAGAAAGTGACTATAGACCCACACATATAAACAACAATATATATACACATAACATGTCTTTTATAAAATACTTCATATCTATGTGTAAAAAGAAACTGACTATACACTCACACATATAAACAACAATATATATATACACATAACACGTATTTTATAAAATACTTCATATCTATGTGTAAGAAGAAAGTGACTATACACTCACACATATAAACAACAATATATATACACATAACACGTATTTTATAAAATACTTCATATCTATGTGTAAGAAGAAAGTGACTATACACTCACTTGATTAGAAGATGATCGGACAACACTACGACTTGTAGAAGTAGTATTCTTGGGTAGATCTGGAAGATCTTCGCAAAAACCTGGCTTCTTGCGGGTAGGGATTCGGCTCGGGAATCTCACTTCTCGGGATCCTCAGGGCTTCGGAACTTGCTTCGGGGCTCGGGAATGATATCGGGGCTTCGGGATATAATTAGCACACAAAACGATGCAAAACTTAGAGAGAAAGGAAGAAAAATGGCAAGGCAAATGTCTGATCATGGTTTCTATTTATAGGCTGCTGGGTCTGGGATCACATTGGGCGTAATTTTTGAGTATGTTGGGCGTACTCTTCGGATAAGCTTTGGTATGCATGCCACGATCTCCAAAAATTCATCACTTTCGCATAAAAACTCAGTTTTTGACGTTCTTTATATCTACACGTAGATGAGATTATGCTCTACAACTTTCATTTAGACTCCGTCGGCTAATTTGGACTTTATTTTTATCATATTATTTTTTTGTAGGCCGGGACAGGAAAACTCCGTTATAAATTCATGACTTCTTCATCTGACGTTCGTTTTCGTCTGTCTTTTTACCGTTGGACTACTATCAACAAGATCTTCAATTCTCGTTTAGATTGTTTCGGCTAAAAACCGCTCGATCTCAAATCGAGTATTCGGGCTGCATACCGCTAAGTCGAAATTTAGAAAAATCATAACTTTCTCATACGAAGTCAGATTCGGATGTTCTTTTTATGCACGCTCATGGTTTAACAAACTCTAAGACTTTTGTTTAGATCGCTAAGGCTAAATATCAATCAAACGTAAATTCACTTTTTACGTCATTCAGCGTAATGTCGGTTCTGTCGCAAAACTTCGATAGATCATAACTTCTTCGTTATAACTCGGATCTCAGCATTCTTTATATGCACAGAAAACTTGTGACATATACTACAACTTAGTTAAGGTTATTCATTCTAAATAATATTCTATCAAAAAGTCATTTTTTATACTTATCGTCTCTTAATTGATTAGCCCTGATCTACGGGCGTTACACCATGCAAGTTGTACGCACATCGTACAGTAGAGTACGCTGAACGTACACTCAGATTCTAGACTTTACGTTATTGAGCCTCGGTTTGGGCCAATTTTTGGGCTTAGTAGATGTTGGGCCGTGATGGGCCACCAGAAGACAGTTAAGGGCCCAAGGGCTAGTTTGGGTTTGGGTGGAAAGACCATTTGAGGAGTTGGGCCCAATTTAGAAAATTAGGCCATTGGAGGACTTTAATGGACCTTATTGAGTTTGGAAAGACTAGAAAGGTTTGGGCATCGATCATGGTCTAATTTAGATCAAAGGGGTAAAATAGTTATTTTACCCTTAGATGGATTCTCAGTTTTTGACTAAGTGTTTATTTTTGGTCATAATAGTCGGGGAGTCGTTGGAGCAGCTGACAGAGATACCCTCGCATAAGTTTTCAGCATCCAGTTTGAAAGGTGAGTTTTCCTCTAGTAGGAACGAGTCTAAGGCACCAATTTCGACCCGTTTAAGTAGTAGAGTATGTCGGGGTGAGCCCGATGCCGGGGTTAGCCTGATGCAGTCTATATGTTTCCGGATTTCGGTCTGATGCTGGGGCAGTCCCGACAAGTAGTTGTGTATGCTTGATTTCTTTGTGATTCATGCATGTTTATGTGTTATGTGTTATATGTTTCGGGCTTTAGTCCAATGTCGTGCAAGCCCGATGCAGTATATGTGATTATGTTATATGTTATGTGTTCTGGGGTAATGTGACATCCCCATTTTCACAACCAGAAAAGACCGATTTGTTTATGCTTTGTTTTATAAAATCAGAGTAATTTTTTAAAGAAAACGGTTGCGGAATTTGTTCCCAAAACAAGATATGATAATAACTTATCAAAACATTTCTCAAAGAGAATGTATTTTCATTTAATAATAAAACCTCAGGATGTCATGTTCCGATACAGACATATAAGCATAAACAGAACTTACATTCAATTACACTAATTATTTACATCTCCTTTAATCTCTTAGTGCAAAGCAGCTTCGTATCGATACCTGTGATACAATTAAACTGAGTGGGTCAGGCTTGGGAGCCTGGTGAGCATATAGGGTTTTCAACCCACAATAATATAATTATTATATTCAATCATCAAACAATCAACCCAATTACCCATCCCCATTATCTTCTTTTAATCTTCCCTAAAGATATTATCCTAAGGGTCATCTCCTATATCATATTTACCGCTTATCTCCTTACATCTTATATCCTTATATGCTTGTTCCTAAGAACTTTTTTCCTAAGGATCATCGCATGTATCATATAGACAATACTAATTCGGGGATCACTCCCTCAATATATGTCTAGTAAGGGTTAGGGTATCATCGCATGATTACACAGCCACAACATCGCCTGGACTCGTAAATCATAATAAGGGTTAGACTATCATCGCATGAATATGTAGCCACAACATCGTCTGGACTCGTAATTCATAATAAGGGATAGACTATCATCGCATGAATATGTAGCCACAACATCGTCTGGACTCGTAATTCATCACCTATCTATTGTCACCTAATTATCATCACCATTATATCCTCACCTTTCTCTTATCACATTCTCTCAACACACATCAACTATTTCATCTACCCATGTTCTACCCAACATATTTGTAGATATAAATTACATATATAGTTTAAATCATTTAACACCCATATAAAAACATCAATTTCAAGCCCATCTCATATAGACAATTAATATATAACGCATAGCACGTATTTCATAGCTAATACTTTATATTTATGTGTTTAGAAGAGAGTAACCACACACTCATACATATAAACAACAATATATATACACATAACACATATTTTGTATAAAATACTTCATAATTATGCGTTAGAAGAAAGTAACTACACACTCACTTGATCAGAAGATGATCGGATAACACTACGGCTTGTAGAAGTAGTATTCTTCGGTAGATTTGGAAGATCTTCACAAAAACCGGACTTCTCGCTGACAGAGCTTCGGCTTGGGAATTGCACTTCTCGGGATCTTCAGGGCCTCGAGACTTGCTTTGGGGCTCGGGAATGATATCGGGGCTTCGGGATATTTCTTGCACGAAAAACGATGCAAAAACGCGAGAAAACGGGAAGAAATGAGCAAACTACTCGGCTGCCCTCGACACCCTTTTATAGGGGCTGGAAGCCCGATTTACGCGGGGCATAATCTTAGGTTATGCGGGGCGTAACCTGGGTAAGCCCGGTGACTCCCCCCTTGGATAATATCAAAAATTTATACTTAAATAAAATATCAAAAATATTTAATAAACTTCAAAAATTCATATCTTCCTCATACGAACTCCATTTTCGACGTTCTTTATATCCACGCGTAGGTGAGAGTACGATCTACAACTTTCGTTTAGACTCTGTCGGCTAATTTTGATTTTATTTTTATTATTTATTTTTAGTAGGCCGGGACAGGAAATCTCCGTTATAAAATCATAACTTCTTCATCCAACGTCCGTTTTCGCCTATCTTTTTATCGTTTTACTAAAATTAATGAGATCTTTAATTCTCATTTAGATTGTTTTGGCTAAAAACCGCTCGGTCTCAAATCGAGCATTCGGGCTGCGTACTGCTAAGTCGAAACTTCGAAAAATCATAACTTCCTCATACGAAGTCAGATTTGGCCGTTCTTTTTATGCACGCTCATGGTTTAATGTATTCTACGTGTAACACCCCAAAGTTTGGAAAGCCAAGAAAAGAAAGAAAACCTCAAGTTTAGGGGAGACTCGGCGAGTCCATGGAGGGACTCAGCGAGTCCGAGCGGGATCCGGGTTGTAGTGAAAGTGACCGACTCGGCGAGTCGGCCAAGGAGACTCGACGAGTTGGGTCTGAACGAGGAAAACCCTAAATCCGGGAACTTGGAGCCTGTTTAAGCGTCTCATTCTCCTTTCTAGGGTTCCTTTACTGCCTCTCTACCCCAGAACACCAAACCCTAGCTGCCATATCCGTTTTTGAGCTAGATCTTGCCTTGAAGAGTGCACTAAAGCTTGGAGGAGGAAGAAAGACCTTGGAGGTGCAAGAAGGGACTGTAGATCTGGGATTGTGGAGTCATTTCAGAACAATTGGAGGTAATAAGCTGTTGCTTGGACTCCCTTTGCATCTAGATCTGTTATTATGTGTGAGTTTTGGTCATTGTTGGTTTGTTATGTAACCAATTCGAGTTGGAGGTTCAGATCTGAGGTTGCTACCTCAGATCCATGTTGGTTTTGGTCTTGAATCCCCTAAAGTATCAGCCCTTGGTATGCTGAAGAAGCATGGTTGCCATAAACCCTAATTTAGTATGTTTTGAGCATAGATCTGTCAATCAACACGTAAAGTTTGCCACTTTACGTGGGGAATAGGCCCTAGAAGTATGGATCTATGAGTTGGAAGTTCTGTTTGGATCGAAAAGCCACTGCATGGATTGAGGACTGGATAGACTCGGCGAGTCCTTCGAGTGGACTCGACGAGTAGCTTGAAGATGAGGAGGAACTCGACGAGTAGGATGAGTAGCTCATCGAGTCGGATGAAGTTAGGCATGGCCTCGGCGAGTTGGATGAACAACTCGACGAGTTGGTTGAAGATTGTCTAGGACTTAGCGAGTCTGTTCTTGGACTCGGCGAGTCAGATCGTGAAACCCTAAACCCTTCGAGTTCAGACTCGAATCAGTGAGTCGGGTGGTGACTCAGCAAGTTTGACAGGACAGGACTTGGAACTAGTTGGACTCGACGAGTCATAGACTGACTCGGCGAGTCGAGTCGCGAATAAGAAAGACCCTGAGCGTAGGAACTCGGCGAGTCAGTAGGTAAACTCGGCGAGTAGGGTTGACCTGGAAGGTTGACATTGACTAGGATTTTGACCTTGACCAGAGTTGACCTAGTGACCTTTGGAGGTCAGTTGGACTAAGTGTTTTATTGGCTTTTGAAGCTCGAAGAGTTAGTGGAGCAGCAGTTCGGAGTCAGAGGTCAAGTAGCAGTCAAGAGGATTAGCAGCATCAGTTCAGCAGTCTCAGGTGAGTTTACTTCCAGTAGGGACGGGTCTAAGGCCACAGTGCCGACCCGTTCAGTTAGCAGTAGTTTCCGGACTTCGGTCCGATGCAGTAGTTAGTATGTTTGATGCCTTCGTGGCTCAGACAGGATTTATGTGCTATGTTTTATGTGTTATGTGTTATGTGTTCCGGGCTACGGCCCGATGTAGTATGCAGTATATGTGTTCATGCTAGTTGATATGTTATGCTATGCTATGTTCAGTCAGTTAGCCCGGACTTCGGTCCAATGCAGGGGACAAGGTCCCAATCAGTTTTCGGACTTCGGTCCGATGCAGGGGGCAAGGCCCCAGTTAGCCCGGACTTCGGTCCGATGCAGGGGACAAGGTCCCAGTCAGTTTCCGGACTTCGGTCCGATGCAGGGGGCAAGGCCCTAGTTAGTCCGGACTTCGGTCCGATGCAGGGGACAAGGTCCCAGTCAGTTTCCGGACTTCGGTCCGATGTAGGGGGCAAGGCCCCAGTTAGTCCGGACATTGGTCCGATGCAGTGGGCAAGGCCCAGTATGTGGTTTATATGTTGTTGTATGGTATGTGTTAGATTGGGGGAGCTCACTAAGCTTCGTGCTTACGGTTTTCAGTTTTGGTTTCAGGTACTCAGTTTTCAAAAGAGGAGCTCGGGGAGATTGCAGTGCACACACCATAGTCAGTTAGCCTGCGAATGTTTGACTCTGATAAAAAAGTCCATTGTGGAGGCTAGAAGTTGGTGTTCAAGTGTAGATCCGTGAATAGCAAAGGTTGGAGCTTCTTCCTAAGGTAAGAAGTTCAGATCTTGCCTTGTAGTTCTTATGGTATGCTTTATGGATCATTTTCTAGGGTTTTGGTCCCAAAGATGGAGACTTTATGAGCAAGTAGCCTCCATTGGCTTAGATCCATCATATTTCTGGTCCATTTGAGTTGTAGATTCATAAAAATGTAATGTTAGACATAAATGATTAGCCATGCATGAGATCTAGATCGTTTGTGAAACGACCCAAAAATACGACCCAAAAAAAATTTCGTTTTTCGATATAATCAAAACCATAATCAGAGTGTCATATAATAAAACCATATGTGACGTAATCCAACATAATAGAAAACACTGTGCGGAAACTGTATCATACTACGGAAAATCAAACAAACTAAATCAATCCCAGGCTAAAAGCTAAAGTTGTGGTGTGTGCGATGCCGTCACCCCGAGCTCTTCCCTTTGCTTGCGGAAGTACCTGAAACCAAAACTGAAACTGTAAGCACGAAGCTTAGTGAGCTCCCCCAAACTACCACATACCATACAATAACATATAAACACATATTGGGCCTTGCCCACTGCATCGGACCGAAGTCCGGAACTGACCGGGACCTTGTCCCCTGCATCGGACCGAAGTCCGGAACTAACTGCATCGGACCGAAGTCCGGAACTGACTGGGACCTTGTCCCCTGCATCGGACCGAAGTTCGGAACTAACTGCATCGGACCGAAGTCCGGAACTGACTGGGACCTTGTCCCCTGCATCGGACCGAAGTCCGGAACTAACTGCATCGGATCGAAGTCCGGAACTGACTGGGACCTTGTCCCCTGCATCGGACCGAAGTCCGGAACTGACTGACTGAACATGGAATAGCATAACACATCAACTAGCATAACACATATACGACATGCTACATCGGGCCGTAGCCCGAAACATATAATACTTAACGCATAAAACATAGCACACAAATCCTGTTCGAGCCACGAAGGCATCGAACATACTAACTACTGCATCGGACCTAAATCCGGAAACTACTGCTAACTGAACGGGCCGGCATTGTGGCCTTGGACCTATTCCTACTGGAAGGAAACTCACCTCGTAAGCTGGCTGCTGAGTGTGTGGCTCGGGAAGCTAACGGCGGTTGCTCCTGAATCTCCTCGGCTACAAGTCCATAAACACACTCAATCAAATACTAAACACTGCGCTTGGGGTAAAATGACTCTTTTACCCTCGGCCAAAGTCAATTCTCTTTTGGGCTGACTCGCCGAGTTGGGCCACCCAACTCGCCGAGTCCTACTCTCACTTTTCACTCTTACTCGCTGCTACTCGTCGAGTCTGGCATCGACTCGACGAGTACCCTCTTGATCCAAGAACTCAGACAATCTTCATCCAACTCGCCGAGCCAGATGAACAAACTCGACGAGTTGTTCTTGATCTTAAGGAGATTGCCTTGGACTCGCCGAGTTGATGAACAACTCGCCGAGTCCCTCCATCACTGAGTTTACCCTCAACTCGCTGAGTCCCCTCTCTAGCTCATTGGGTTCACTCGACACTGGTAAAAATGAAGGAATCGGGAACTCGCGACCCAACTCGCCGAGTCGTTCTTCCCGACTCGCCGAGTTGCCACCATGCAACTGATTTTTTACTCGATTTTGTTTGAATCCAACACATACAATTGATAGATCTGGGTCCAATAAGCTGATTTACCACGTAAAGTTTCCAACTTTACGTGTACAACCTCATGAATAAGGGAAATAAGGCTAAAAGATGCATAAAATGGGTAGATCTATGGTTAATATGCAAAGTAACTCCAAAAAGACAGTAGATCTGGGCTCTACAACACCCCCTCATTCAGATCCAAAGATATTTCGACTTATTAAGACATTCATGCAAACATAAGGCTTGGAACAAGCATCAACTAGCTCTTAGGAGAGCTCTAATGGAAGTTTAAAGCATATAACAAGAAGGGAACTCCGAAAATACCTCAATTAACTCAGATTTGCCCTTGGATCCTTGCACTACAACTCTTCTCCTTGCTTCTTTCTTCTTCTCCTTCTTCACACCTTCACAAAATGGCACCAAAACACTTATAAGCTCTCAAGGGAGGATTAGGGTTCTCTCACTGTGTTCTCAGGGTGAGGGAGGCGAGAATGGGGGTTATAAGGGGGTTTAAATAGTGGGCAACCCCGGGAATTTAGGGTTTCACCCAGACGGATGGACTCGCCGAGTCCCCGGCTCACGCGTGCTCGAAGTCGCGACCCTACTCGGCGAGTCAGGCTAGAACTCGCCGAGTCCCTCTTGAAAACTTACAACAATTACCAATGAATTAACGTACCGGGAACGGGTCGTTACAGTTTGAGTTGAAATGGAAAGGTATTAAGGAGTGTAGGAGCCTTTACAGCCATGTCAAGGCTTAAAGGTTTTGACTTTATGGGTAAGGAGGCTTAAAGAAAGCCGGATCTAGAAGTTGAGGAAGTATCTTAACCATTTAAGACCAGAAATGAAGAGTGGCTGGATCTGGGTGTTACGTTGGGCGTAACTCCCAGTACGCGCAGCGTACTGGGTGGAAACCCCCAATTGTGGATTAGCGATGTACGCCCCGCGTACTGTGAGATGTTGACTTTTGTTGACTTTTAGGGTTTTGGTCAATATGTGGACTTTGAGTCAAGGAAGGGTAAAATGGTCTTTTACCCCTCTAAGGAATATTAATAAGGTTGAAGCCTAGTTGTGGAAGTCTATATTAATTAAAATGATATTTCGTTATGATTAGGCGGGGTTGGGTCTTCGTTTCGAGATTCGGAGATAGCGAGCGTGAGATTCTAGACTTTCCACGAGGTGAGTTTTCTCACTATATTGTACCCGGAAGGGTTTTATTGTGTGACCGGAAGGTCGGATATGTTATGAGTTGTATGCATTGTATATGATAAGTTACCGTTGTATGTGCTATGTATGTTATGCTTGATATGGGCCGGAAGGCATTATGTTATGGGCCGGAAGACATATATGTTGTGGGCCAGAAGGCATTGTGATGTGGACCGTAAGGTTGATGCGGGTAGGACCGGAAGGTTTACCGAGTCGGGACGGAAGTCCCCTGAGACACATGGACCGGAAGGTTAGGGCCTGGAAAGGCGTATGTGCGTAAGTATTATTTTGGGGAACTCACTAAGCATTTATGCTTATAGTTGTTGTGTTATGTGTTTCAGGTACTAACGAGGACCGTGGGAAGGCGCCGGTGTGATCTGTACACACTGACGGAAGAATTGTTTTATGATCTTGGGATGTATTTTGTTACGATGACATTTGTTATACATGTGATTTCAGAATATTAAATGATTGTTTATGTTGTTTGAAAAATGAAAAATTGTTTTGAAATTTCACGTTGTTACAAGTTGGTATCAGAGCCTTTGTTTGAGGGATTCGGATGCACCTTCGGGTGTAACTGAACTTAAACCCAGGATTTGAGAAAAAATTTCAATTAATAAAGGCATAAAAATTTTATAAGAGATTTTGTAATAACCAAAGGAGAAGCAGTGTGTACGGTCAGCCAGTGCCCGAATGGTAAAATCCCCCAAATACCCTTACAATATGTGTTATGAGATATGTTATGCATGCTAGAGTAGACTAGGTATTCATATTAGGACTAGAGTGGCCTGATTTGTGATGCCTTAGTATAGGGGAACCTGCTGCTATGAGATGCTTTGAGAGTGAGTAGGTAGCCAATGCATAGCAAGAATCGAGTACTCGTGATCCGGGGTCCAGGGCGGAGGACTTGGGGTGAATACTGATGCGGTGTAGTCAGTAGTATAGGGCCCGTACTACTGAAGACACCAGATCAGTGGGCAACCCAAGTAAGAATCCTTTGGGTATCGGAGTCCGAGTAGGGTTGCGTTATCGAGTGCAAGTATGCTCGATTGAGTCTCTGATATTTTTATGTTGTATTTCAGAGGCATTATGGTTGGGCCATGCCACAGACCTGGGACGAGTGGTGTGAGTGACAAGGAGCTTCATCAGATGATCCACGATGAGGTGGCTGCGGCGATCCGGGTCGAGATTCCGGAGATGTTTGGGTCTATCAAGACCACACTGATGGAGACTTTTGATGAGCGGTATGCTGCGGTGACTGAGGCCGTAGCCGCTGCAGCTACCGCAGTTGTGGCTGCTGCCAGACCTCAGGGAGGTGACTCGTTGCTATTCCGGGAGTTCAACAACACAAAGCCACCCGAGTTTGACGGGATGCAGGATCTGATCGCTGCGATGAGTTGGATTGCTGACATTGAGGGATGCTTCTACACATGTTCATGTCCGGAGCATCTGAGGGTACGGTTCGCTTTGAACCAGCTCCGCCTGGGAGCAAAGGATTGGTGGAAGTTCGTGACGGCAAACTTCACTCTTGCAGAGATTTTGGTCGTGACTTGGGAGAGATTTACTACTATGTTCAGATATGAGTATGTTCCCCCGGTGGAGAGGGAACGGTTGATTCAGGAGTTCTTGACCCTCAAGCAGGGTAACAATTCGGTTGCTATGGTCACCCGGAAGTTTCATGAGAGGGAGATGTTCTGCCCTGAGCAGGTGTCCACTGAGCAGGCACGGATGAGCCGATACTTTGGTATACTGAGGAGGGACATTCGAGAGTTCGTATCGAACTCGACATACCGGACATTTGCTGAGCTCCAAGTAAATGCTCGGAAGAGGGAGATCGAGTTGGAGACTCAGGCCAGGGAGGAGGCCGAGTCTCAGTGGGTGGATCGGCGGCCGGATCAGTCCCAGATGGCAGCCAAGTGGACCAAGTCCGCCGATTCGAGGACGGGAGGTCAGAAGGGCTGCACTTACGGAAAGAGCGGCAAGGGTCATGAGGGGGCCTGTCGATCAGGTGCTTGCTACAAATGTGGCAAGGAGGGGCACATCGCTAGGGATTGCCCTAAGGGATTTATGGTTTGCTTCCATTGCAACCAGACCGGCCATCAGAAGGCCGAGTGTCCTCAGCTTCGCCAGGGATCAGCACACGGATCTGCGCCTACTGCTAGGGTTATCGAGACTCGGCCGGCGAAGGTCGAGGCTCCGAAGGCTCGTGGGAGAGCTTTTCAGTTGACTGTGGAGGAGGTCCGCGCGACGCCCGATGTCGTGGCTGGTATGTATTCTTTCATGTATTTACTTTTATGCTGAGATATTGTGCTTATATTATGATATGCGTATGTACTTTTCTTGTGAATTATGTACCTGCCTTGGTATTATTTGACTCGGGTGCGAGTCGGTCTTTTGTATCTTTGGCTTTTAGTCAGCACATCGGTATTGATCGGGAGGTGATGAGTCGACTTCTGAGGGTTTTCATAGCTGATGAGAAAGCGGTATACGCCACCGACGTGATTCGAGGATGTGTGCTCAAGATTTTTGGTGTCAAGTTCCCTATAGATCTGGTTCCTATAGCGATGGGAGATGTTTGTGTCATCGTGGGCATGGACTGGTTGAGTAAGTTTGTAGCAGTCATTGACTGCGAGAGACAGGTGGTGGCCATACGAGACCCTAGTGGGGGAGTGCTTACTGTGTATGGTGAGGGGACCCGGTGTAGGTCAGCGTTTTGTTCGGCTGCCAGGGCGAGATAGAGTTTGCAGCAGGGCTGCAGTGGATTCATAGCCTATGTGATGGACACACGAGTGGCCGTGGGGAGGCCAATTTCGGTTGACGAGGTTCCAGTAGTGTGCGAGTTTTCGGATGTGTTTCCTGAAGAACTGTCGGGCGTGCCTCCGGAAAGGCAAGTGGAGTTTCGTATCGATCTGGTTCCGGGAACGGCACCCATCGCCAAGGCGCCTTATCGCCTCGCTCTACCGGAAATGCAGGAGTTATCCTTGCAGCTTCAGGAGCTGTTGGGAAAGGGGTTTATTCGACCGAGTAGCTCACCTTGGGGAGCCCCGATTCTTTTTGTCAAGAAAAAGGATGGTTCACACCGGATGTGTATCGATTACCGGGAGTTGAACAAGTTGACGGTTAGGAACTGGTATCCGTTACCTAGGATCGATGATCTGTTCGATCAGTTGCAGGGGGCATCTTGGTTCTCTAAGATAGACTTGAGGTCAGGTTATCATCAAATGAGGGTTCGGGATGAAGATATCCAGAAGACTGCATTCAGAACTCGTTATGGACATTACGAGTTTGTGGTGATGCCTTTTGGGCTCACCAATGCCCCGGCTGCGTTCATGGATCTTATGAACAAGGTGTGCAGGCCGATGCTGGATCGGTCGGTGATCGTATTCATTAATGATATTTTGGTATATTCGAGGTCTAGAGAGCAGCATGAGGAACATTTGAGGGAGATTCTTGGAGTTTTGAGATCGGAGAGGCTGTATGCCAAATTCTCCAAGTGTGATTTCTGGTTACGAGATGTCCAGTTCCTAGGGCACCTTGTTAAACTGAAGGGGATATTGGTCGATCCGGCCAAGATCGAGGCAGTGATGAGATGGGAAGTGCCGAGATCGCCCACTGAGATCAGGAGCTTTCTCGGATTGGCCGGCTATTATCGGAGGTTTATCAAGGATTTCTCCAAGATCGCCGTGCCACTTACACAGATGACCCGAAAGGGTGTTGCATTTTCATGGGGTCCGAGCAGTAGTCCGCATTTGAGACCCTTCTTCAGAAATTGTGCGAGGCCTCGGTGCTCGCACTCCCGGAAGGGATGGAGGATTTTGTGGTATATTGTGATGCATCCATATCTAGATTAGGGGCAGTGCTTATGCAGAGGGGGCACATTATAGCGTATGCATCGAGGCAACTGAAGCCTCATGAGTCGAGATATCCCACCCACGACCTGGAACTGGGGGTTGTGGTGTTTGCCCTCAAGATCTGGCGACACTATCTTTATGGGGTTCGGTGTACCATATACACGGATAACAAGAGTCTGAAGTACTTGATGGATCATCTAAATCTGAATATGCGCCAGAGGAGATGGTTGGATGTGGTGAAGGATTATCATTGTGAGATCCTATACCACCCGGACAAGGCTAATGTCGTAGCCGATGCGTTGAGCTGTAGGGTGGAGAGCGCCCTGATCCGAAACGTTTGTATGAGGTTGACGGTGATGACTCCGATTTTGGACACCATTCGAGGGGCCTAGGTTGAGGCTGCGAGACCAGAAAACCGAAAGAGGGAGCGGGTTGTCGGGAAGGTATCGGAATTCGTTACTGATGGTCAGGGACTTATGACATTTCAGGGTCGGATTTGGGTACCATTTGTGGGCGGGACGCGTACTATTTTGATGGAAGAAGCGCATCGATCGAAATTATCTATCCATCCCGGGGCTATTAAGATGTATTTGGACCTAAAGAAGGAGTATTGGTGGCCCTGTATGAAGAGGGATGTTGCATGGTTCATCGAGAGGTGCCTGACTTGTCGTCAGGTTAAGGCCGAGCACCAGCATCCGTATGGTAAGTTGCAGCCGCTGGAGATTCCCGAGTGAAAGTGGGAAAAAATTACCATGGATTTTATCACCAAATTGCCAAGGACTACGAGAGGGGTCGATGCAATTTGGGTGATTGTAGATAGATTGACGAAGAGCGCTCATTTTCTTGCTATCAGTGAGAGCTCTTCTGCGGAGAGGTTGGCAAAGTTATATGTGAGGGAGGTGGTATCGCGGAACGGGGTTCCGATGTCGATCGTTTCAGATCGGGATGTACGATTTACTTCTAGGTTTTGGAAGAAGTTTCACGAGGAGTTCGGTACGAGGCTGCATTTCAGTACCGTATACCACCTGCAGACGGATGGACAGAGCGAGCGGACGATTCAAACGCTCGAGGATATGCTTCGAGCGTGTGTTTTGGATTTTGGAGGGAGTTAGGACACCTATTTACCCTTAGCAGAGTTTTCGTACAACAACATCCATCATTCGAGCATTGGTATGCCACCCTTTAAGCTGTTGTATGGGAGGAGGTGTCGAACCCCCATCTGCTGGGGAGAGGTGGGGTAGAGGGTAATGGGTAGTACGGAGATTGTGCTTCAGACGACCGAGCAGATACAGTAGGTCAGGCAGAGATTATTGACCGCACAGAGTCGCCAGAAGAGTTATGCGGACAGGCGTCGGTCCGAGCTCGAGTTTCAGGTTGGTGACCTTGTGCTCTTAAAGGTCTCTCCTTGGAAAGGAGTGATTCGATTCAGGAAGAGGAGAAAGTTGGGACCTCGATATATTGGACCTTTCAGGGTAATTGCTAGGGTAGGCAGGGTAGCCTACCGGTTGGATCTACCTGCAGAGTTGAGTCAGATTCACGACACCTTTCATGTGTTATAGTTGAGGAAATGTATTGCCGACGAGTCGGCAGTGGTGCCATTAGAGGATATTCAGGTGGATGCAGGCCTGAACTATGTTGAGAGACCAGTGGCAATTAGGGATCAAAAGGTTAAGGTTCTGAGGAACAAGGAAGTACCCTTGGTGCAAGTGCAGTGGTAGCATCGGAAGGGGTCCGAGCTGACATGGGAGTCCGAGTCTGAGATGCGGGAGCAATATCCGAAATTGTTTTCGGTATAAGACTTCGGGGACGAAGTCTGGTGCTAGTGGGGGAGAATTGTAATAGCCCGAAATTCAGGTACCTCTAATTAGCCCTTCATCTTTCTTTACGTTACCATTTGGGATTTTATGTTGGGCGAGTACGCTGGGCGTACAAGGAGTACGCTGCGCGTACTCGCGAGCCTCATTTAAATGCATCATCCCCCGGGTACGTTGGGCGTACCCAAGGTTACACCGGGCGTAACCGGTCTAGACCCAAAAACCTTAATTTATTGGTTGACTAAAAAAGGAATTGGATGGCTTGGTTCCTCAGCCACCATCCTTCAGAAAGAAACCCTAAGAGAGTTGCTCCTTCGTTCATAGCTTGTTTGCGAGTGTTCTAAGCTTTGTGGTGTCATTTCAAGGTAGCAAAAGAGAAGAGAAGTCTGTTGTGGAGGCTAGAAGTTGGTGTTCGAGTGTAGATCCGTGAATAGCAAAGGTTGGAGCTTCTTCCTAAGGTAAAAAGTTCAGATCTTGCCTTGTAGTTCTTGTGGTATGCTTTATGGACCATTTTCTAGGGTTTTGGTCCCAAAGATGGAGACTTTATGAGCAAGTAGCCTCCATTGTCTTAGATCCATCATATTTCTGGTCCATTTGAGTTGTAGGTTCATAAAAAAATAGTCTTGGACGTGAATGATTAGCCAAGCATGAGATCTAGATCTTTTGAGTTGAAATGAAAATGTATTAAGGAGTGTAGGAGCCTTTATAGCCATGCCAAGGCTTAAAGGTTTCGACTTTATGGGTAAGGAGGCTTAAAGAAAGTCGAATCTATAAGTTGAGGAAGTGTCTTAACCATTTAAGACCAGAAATGAAGAGTGGCTGGATCTGGGTGTTACGATGGGCGTAACTCCCAGTACGCGCAGCGTATTGGGTGGAAACCCCCGCTTGTGGATTGGCGATGTACGCCTCGCGTACACAAGTCTGTATGCCCCGCGTACTGTGAGATGTTGTCTTTTGTTGACTTTTATGGTTTTGGTCAACATGTGGACTTTGAGTCAAGGAAGGGTAAAATGGTCTTTTACCCACCTGAGGAATATTAATAAGGGTGAATCCTAGTTGTGGAAGTCTATATTAATTAAAATGATATTTCGTTATGATTAGGCGGGTTTGGGTCTTCGTTTCGAGATTCGGAGATAGTGAGCCTGAGATTCTAGACTTTCCACGAGGTGAGTTTTCTCACTATACTGTACCCGGAAGGGTTTTATTGTGTGACCGGAAGGTCGGATATGTTATGAGTTGTATGCATTGTATATGATAAGTTACCGTTGTATGTGCTATATATGTTATTCTTGATATGGGACAGAAGGCATTATGTTATGGGCCGGAAGGCATATATTTTATGGGTCGGAAGGCGTTGTGATGTGGACCATAAGGTTGACGCAGGTAGGACCGGAAGGTTTACCGAGTCGAGACGGAAGTCCCCTGAGACACATGGACCGGAAGGTCAGGGCCTAGAAAGGCGTATGTGCGTACGTAGTATTTTGGGGAACTCACTAAGCATTTATGCTTACACTTGTTGTGTTATGTGTTTCAGCTACTAGCGAGGAACGTGGGAAAGCGCCGGCGTGATCTGTACACACTGACGGAAGAATTGTTTTATGATCTTGGGATGTATTTTGTTACGATGACATTTGTTATACATGTGATTTCAGAATATTAAATGATTGTTTATGTTGTTTGAAAAATGAAAAATTGTTTTGAAATTTCACGTTGTTACAATAAGAAGTATGGGGGTAACAATGAGGTGAAATGGTGTGACAAGTTCAAGAAGAAGCATTCTGGGAGATGTGATGAGGTGATGACCTGCTTCATGTGTGGAAAAACGGGTCACTATGCTAACGAGGGTACATCCAATAAGAATGTGTGTTTTGAGTGTTGAGGAGAAGGGCATTTTAAGAATGGTTGTCCAATGAAGACAGGAGCTGTAAAGCCAGACATGCAACACACACTAAAGGTATGAGCATTTCCAGATAACTCTCAAGGCAGCAAAAGACGAAGCATATGTCGCTCTGGTATATTAATGATTTGTCGGCCAATATTTTATTTGCTCTCGGGAGAAAACTACTCCTTTATTTCTCATAAATTTGGTAGAAAACTTATAATGCCTTTACGCAAACTAGAACATGCCTTGTTAGTAGAATTTACTTATGGTCAGTGGCGGAGGCAATGCATAAGAAGTGGGGTGCATGGCCCCCACTTGGATGTGAGTTACGACAAGAATAGATTTACAAAAGAAAATTTTATTGTTATACTTGTAATGGTTGGTCCCCACATAAATGTTTTGTTGTACCCACTTATAGATTTCAAATCCATATCCTTCCGTTCTCAGCTTCTTCTTTTTTTCTTTGTGTTTCTTAATAGTTGTGAAGTTTGGGAAGAGTAATTGAAAATTAATGGACTATGTATATATACGTAACAGACATCTAATATTGTGTGCAGTGTGTATCATTAATAGAAGACTGTACTAGTGCACAAAAGATCATCTTCTTCTATGTTCTTTCCTGTTCCAAAGTTGTATGCATATTAGATGTTGTTTCTTGGGTTTAATCCCATCGGTTAGAAGTTCTACGGTCAATGGTTGACCAGTCAACGGTCAAGGGTCGAGTGTGCACCCCAGTTAACTTTCTGGCTGGATCCGCCACTGCTTGTGGTAAGATTGTCTGAGAAATATCGTCATTGACTTAAATATAAATAAGTTCCACGAGGAATTATTGTCCATTCAGTTAAATGGTTTCGACGTAGAGTTGGGAATCAATTGGCTAAGTGCAAGCGATGCTGATATAAAGTTAGAGACTTGGTATTGTTCAAAGTCTCTTATTAGAAGAGACTTATAAGATTTGGAAAACGTAGAAAGCTGAGTCCAAGGTTTATTAGATTGTTCAAAGTGATTTATAGAATTAGGAACCAAGCTTACATGTTGGAGTTGTAAGCTGAACTAGAAGGTATCCATAACAACTTTCTTGTTTGTTACTTGAGAAAATTCTTGGGAAAAGTTCCTAATATAATACTACTTTCGGAATTAAGAATCGATGAGAACAATAGATGGATTGAGGAGCCTAAAGAAATTGTTAACTTTAAAATGAAAAAGTTACGACGTAAGATGGTCGAATTAGTATTTGTACGATGGAAACATACAGCAGTGCCAAACCTCACTGAGGAAATAGAATGTGAAATGAGGAGTCATTATTAAAATGTGTTTGTTAATGCATGATTCCAGGACAAAATCATCTTAAATGGGAGATAATTATAACACTCGCATTTCTCTCTAGGCACTTCTTAGAAAATATGTATCTACGTCAATTGACAAATGTAAATTTTCTTATGAATAACTGAATAAAGAATTTTTCAAACATGATACATGTTTATATATATATATATATATATATATATATATATATATATATATATATATATATATATATATATATATATATATATATATATAATGTGTATCGAGTTGGATAGATATTATGTGTATATAATCAATATATCTTATAAAGCTAGCATTTTTCCTTAAACCTTATGCATTTGAAACTCCCAAGACTATTCAACTTATACAAATTACTTTATGATTAATTGAAATATTATGATTTGTGGCTCTTAAAACTCTTCAAATCATGCTATTTAATTGAAGAGTTAAATGAAATACTTAGCCTATATAGTAAATTTGTAGATTACATATTACATGTATGTCAACACAAAATGATAGATTATATTTGTAAGGTTTGAACAGTTATGTAAATGTTTCCATGGATATTAGAAAGCAATTGCAACTTTTCTAAATATAAATTCATGTAAACTCAAATTGGGTGTATGCAAGGTTTAAATATTAACCAATGTTCAAATTTAGGTATGTTTGTAAATGTATCATTGAGTTCATGTTTTAATTTTATGTGTTATATATGCATCTTTCTATAATCGCAAAATGATGAAGTGAGATTGATAATTACTTCTCACAAGCTTTTGATAAATCAATCATCAAACTATTTATCAGCTAGAGCAATTAACTTTGTTAACATGTATGTATCTTTATGATGTCTCTCTTTTTTATGCTAAGAAAATATATTTTATATACAAGATAACATTATTTAACATGTATTTTATGCTATGTATATACTATGTTGGTTTCTATTGCTTATTTTGCTGTAAATAACATCGATGGAGTTTTTTATAATTGATTTTGATGAAATGAGTTTACAATTATTATTCCAATTTGTTTGTGATAATGACTCAGAACAAATGACTTTTAATATGATATGACTTTATTGTTGAAAACAATAATTATGTGTATTATAAAAATGATTTTTTTATATTCTACCAAAACTTATATGGATGTACTCAATTTTAAATGTTTTTATAGTAATAAAAATAAATTATCTTATTACATTTGTCAATTTCCTTTTTTTTCGATTTGTTCTTTATTGTAAAGGAAAAGTAAAATAAATAAAATATTAAGGGTGCGTTTGGTTATGGAAAATTATTTTCATTGTCTAAGAAAATGTTTTCAGAAAATAGAGCTGAGTTTCAATTTCAATTTTCAATGAAAATTTTAGAAAATGCGTTTGGTTGAAACCGGAGGAGTTTTCATTTTCCATCTTAGAAATTTGGAAAAATTTAGATAACTGTAAAAATCATTTTTCTAATTTACATACAATTTGGAAAACTGAAAATTTTCAATTTCTTGGAAAATTTTGGAAAACTAAATGAACCAAACGCGTTTTCAAAATTTCCGTTTTTATTAGAAAATTTTCCTAAAAAACTGGAAAATTTTCTACAACTAAACTCACCCTAATATTTTTGTAAGAAAACATAAGTGATAAAAATATACCTCAAGTGTAATATTTCTCCTCCCCTAACCCACTCTTAACACACACACACACACACATATATATATATATATATATATATATATATATATATATATATATATATATATATATATATATATATATATATATAAAAGATTGGTCGCAGTACATAACAATTATTATAGTTTTGAAATTCAAATCACCATTTTATTTGGATGTTCATTCTCTTTCAATACTTCATACCTTTAAGGAAAAAAAAATACAATAAAAAAGTATGATAGTTTTTATAAAATATAATAATGAAAATTTTCAAATAAGTAGTTTTTAATTAGTAAAATATAATAGTTTTTTAAAACAATGTAAAACTAAAGAATATATTATATTATATTAAAAAATTATTGTTATCTGAAACAATAATAATAATAATAATAATAATAATAATATATAAATAAATAAATAAATAAAAAATATTCAATTTAATTATTTATAAATTAGTTAAAAATACCTATAGTTTAAAATAATTTTAAATGAAGAACTTCATTCAATTTGATTCAAACATAATTTTTTATATATTTCTTATTGTATACTTCAAAGTATTATAGTATTAGTTACAACTTAATATAAAAATGATTATTTCAATGATAAATACTTATAATATTGTTTTTGTAACATATAAATGTTACTATTCATATTATATTATTGGGCACAAATCAAGAGTTTAAAACTCATACTACAACTCAATAGTTTTTTATTTAAATATAATTACTATTTCAAATTTAACGTAATTCGCCTTTATATTTTCCACTATATTTTAAAGTTTTTTTTAACTTATGGTTATTAAAGTGTAATGTTTTTTTTTTAATTATTATTTTTTTATTTTTTTATTTTTATTTTTTATCTCCACTTATTTATTATACACATTGTAGCTATATAAGTAGTATATAAGTAAGTTTTAATTTAAAAAACATATATTTGAAAAGATTTAATATTCAAAATGAAAGAGTTGAAATATATATATATATATATATATATATATATATATATATATATATATATATATATATATATATATATATATATATATATATATATTGTCACATCAGTGGTTATTTCGACACAATTTTATTTATAGCAATTTTTCTATATATCAAATGCATGTTGATTTCTAAATATTCATTTTGAATGATTTATAATTGTTTAATAATGCTTTAGTGTTTTTATTTTATTAAAAACTAAAGTGTTTTTCGTACTATTTGTTATTTGTTTTATATACTAATCGGCATACGTTTTATATATAATTTCTACAACTTAAAACGTTCTATAAAATCATCAAAAGTTTTAATATTATTTTTTCATACTAATTTGTTTTTTGATATACATAGAAATCATTATATATTTGATATATAATTTACACAACAGAAAAAGTTCTATAAAATAATGAATTAATAGTGGAAATAGCTAATGATATAAATTTATTAAAATTAATAAAACTAATATGATAACTATAGAGTTTATTTGACTATTGGAATTGGTTTTACATTTATAAATATTAAGTCACGATTTGTTAAATTTTATTATTTTAATTAAATAATTATATTCACACGTAACGCGCGGGGATTCGAGTAGTATGAGTATAAAAGCTTATTCCAAAGCATAACAAAATTGGCCTAAATAAAAAATTAAAAATATAAGTGTAATTAGGATAACTAATCTAAAAAAAAGTTGTAGTAATCATAATTACGAACCCGTGTACATAATGAACGCCTAAATCCTACTTATTATTAGTTATGATATCTTGAAGTTTGGTGTATACCCTACACATCAATGTGTGTTATAAAAAGTGAAATGATGATCGGTCGCTTTTTAGGCAAAGCAATGTAAAGAAGAATCGAAGTACTTGTAAATATGAATCCTTTAGTACATAGAAGGTCGAAAATGGAGGTCATATGAAGAAGTTATGAATTTTGCAAATTATTTTATAGTGTAATTTTTGTGGATTGTAAAATTGAAAATAAAATTTGATTTAGTTGTTGAGGTCTAAAGTAAAGTTATAGTACTTGTCGATACGAAATTGAGCATATAAAGAATATTGAAAATGGAACTCGTATTCAAGATTTATGATTTTTCGAAGTTTACGAATTTTACCTGCTAATTGCGAATTAACCCAACCATCTTGTGACACGTGTCTGCACCACAAGCCACCCTTACCGCGTAAGAAAGGACGCAACATGCCTCCCAATCTTGCAACCTATAAACACAATTCCATTTTCTCATTTTTTTTCACACATTCTCCATCCAATTTCTCATGTCTTTCACATTAAAATGGATTGGGTAAAGATGGTGGTCCACTAATGGGGCGTTAGGGAGTGTTTTTTAATCTCAATAGTGCTCTAGAGAAAAATCCTTATGGACATCTAGCTTCTTGGAAAAAGAGTTTTTAAAAAGTGTGTAGATTAGTTTTTATAGAGAGAGTAACTAAAAAGCCAATAAGTTAATTTTAAAAAATATTTGTTTTAGTTTTTTAGTGGTAAAATGTTCAAAAAGCCATAAGTCACCAAAAAGTCAAGATTTTATGACTTTTTGAAACTCCCTTTTTTTTTCCAAGCCAAAAAATCATTTGAAAAAGCCTTTTGAACAACCCAAACACTTTTTTAACCTATTGGATTTTTCAAAAGACAATAAGCTAATTAGTTAATTTGAGACACACTCCCAAACACCCTCTAAATGGTTACATCAGCCCTTAAAATGGATTTGCCCAATATAATTCTCTTTCCTGGACCATTGATTTCTAATTCATCTTAACACTTAATCAATTTGAACAATTTGATCAATAATCGTGGAACAAATGATCCTTGGTGAAAAGACTTAGATTTCAATCGCCGAACAATTTGATTCAAGGGGCATAATTTCTAATGAAGTTAATGAAACATAAAAAATGGGTGAAAGACTTGGTTTTCAACTAACATAGGTCGAATAAGATTCAGAAATTAGTGATTGAAGATGATATGCATAGGAATAATTAATGATTCTTTTTAGTATTAATATCAGGGGCATAATGGTGTTGGTGAGAAAAGAAATGCATATTAGCTAAAAAGAATTAAATGATTCCACCAAATTAACTTTTTTTTTGTATTTAGGACAAACCTTTATCGGACTTGAGTAAAATCGATCTTTGAAAAGTATGAGACTACTTTTTTGTTTTTAGGAGTTGATCAATACACGACAATTTTTTTTATACACTACAATTTATGTTTTAAAATGTTGTATTATAGAATTATTTAAAGCATAAATTGTTGTGTATGGAAAAAATTGTTGAGTATAGAAAGTTTTTTTGTGTCCGAATCACTTCCATTTGTCTTTTGTTTGTTGTTTTCCTTAGTTTAACCAATGAAAGGAAAAAGATGGCGAAGAAAAATAGGAGGGAAAAGGAAAGGATGGGAATAGAAATATATATTGTATTATTTTGTTCCCACATTCGATAAAAAAAGGGAATCAAAAGAGGCTGGAGTCGTCTAACGATGGAGAACACATCATACATAAGAGGCGTTGAAAAAAATCATGGTTATGGATGCTTTGTTATCTTTTTATATTTAGGTTGAAGGTTAAAAATAGGTAAATGGCAAAATCTTCTATTTGTAGCAAATTATTTTTTGTTCAAATTCTCAATTCTGGGAGAAAACATAGGAATGAATATTATTAAAAAAAATATTTATTTCTCTTGTTTCCACTTCTTTCTAAAAAATAAGGAACACGATTGTTTCCACTTCTATTAATTTCCTTCCTAAAAAAATGACTTAAGAACACAACACTCATACAACTTCGAATTTATCGATGCTAGAAATAAGGAACATGACTGTTTCCACTTTATTTTCCACTTCTATTTATTTCCTTCCTAAAAAATTGACTTAAGAACACAAAGTTCATATAACTTCGATTTTATGGATACTAATTGGAGATCTGGTGGTTTGATTAACATGTGGAAAAACAAAATTTTCAAAAAATGAAAGGCATTAAAGGGAAAAGCTTTTAGGTTATAAAAGTAGTCTTAGTTGTTGGGGTTGATAACGATTTCATAGTGGTAAACATATACACAACTTATTACATAGATGAAAAAATAATACTCCAAGATAATCTCCTCATATTGAAATGTTCTTTACCAGTATTTGCATATTCATTGTAGACTTTAATGAGATGCGTGAATCATATAACATGTTCAATTCGCCTAGCTCAAATATCTTCGATGAATTTATCTGTGAATCTAATCTCCATACATTTCTAGTGGGTAGTCGAAAACACACATGATTGAGTGATGATGGTGTTAACTTCATCAAATTAGATAGATTCCTAGTTTACCTTAAATTTGTAGACATGTGAATTTTTGTGGCAGTTTTGACGCTTCATACAAAATATTATAGTAGTTTCTGATTGTTTTATCCACTAAAAACTAGGGGTGTGCGCGGTGCGGTTTGGTGCGGTTTCGAGTCAAAACCGCAAACCGCACAACATATGCGGTTTGAATATTTTAGAAACCGCAAACCGCACCACAGATGTTCAAAACCGCATGATGCGGTGCAGTTTGATGTGGGCGGTTTATGCGATTTAGTTGCGGTTTGTGCGGTTTGATGAGTTGTTTAACATTAAATCTATCAAAAAACCAAAAACCTGACGGGGTTAAAAAAAATGATTGCTTTCATTTTATAAAAACAAATAAAATTTTCGAGTTAAATCGTTTTTAATAAATTGTGACTCATGTTACTATAGTTTTGTAAGTATCATTGTTATTGCTTTATATTGCCGGTATAATTGATATATTCTTGTAAACCATGATATCTTTATCTAATAGTGATTTAATGTTACGTTATAGATATTTGGTTATTGTAAGAAATATATTTATATACATCATTTCTAAATCGTGATTTGAAGTTATAACAAAATAAAGAAAAAAGAGTATATATATAACATGCGGTGCGGTGCGGTGCGGTTTGAACCGCAGTTTTATAAATACAAACCGCAAACCACACCGCATAGTGCGGTTTGATAAAATGATGAACCGCGAACCGCATCGCGAAATTCTAAACCGCATTATGTGGTGCGGTTTGGTGCGGTGCGGGCGGTTTGTACGGTTTGTGCGGTTTTTTGCACAGCCCTACTAAAAACTACAATTTTGGACCACCAAATTTTTTATTCAATTTTTTTGGGAAATGGCGGAATATATAAAATAAAAGGAATCCTGCTTAGCAAGAAACTACAACATAGGAAAACAAGGTACAATATTTACAAATACTAGAAGCTAGATGATAAGGGATTACTACACTATTGCACCTAACTTATGACCCCATCCCTACCACTATATTTACACCAAGTGAAATATAATCACATAACATTGTTGGCGACCATAGTAAGGGAGGAGATGATTTTTTTAAAGACTTTGTTATTACTCGCCTCCCATATACTCCATATTAAAGAGTAAAATACTGAATTAAATTTCCCCTTTCCTAGGGAAGTTTCTCCATCATGCATTGCAATCAAGGAAATCGTATAACCCAGAAAACTGTTGATGAGAAACACCAAACCATTTCATTATCCAAACTCGAGCCATAGAAATTGTCACACCCCTGGTCGACAGCGGAAACGTCAGACTGTTTGACGTTGGGATGTTGGATTTTAGGCCAAAGACATACATTGAGTAATACACTGATATATTAAACAACGTTGTTATTTAGTCATTAAATAAAATATGTTACACATTTGTTCGAGGTACATACAAGTTCCGAAAGCAAAGTACAATAGTAAATCACAAAGACTTTGAGTTGCATCACCGGGGTTACCTCATCTTTCATCCAAGTTCATTCTCATGAGAATACATATGGTTTTGAAAGGTCAACATAATGTTCATCTTTCATCCAAGTTCATTCTCATGAGAATACATGTTTTATTATTTTGAAATGTTGTTAGGGTATTTTAGTTATCTTATTTATCCTAAACTCATTTCCTTGAGTTTTTGTGTACTATCACTACTTTCTTAGGTTGATTCCTAGTAGTATTATAAGATAGTTAATTTTAGTTTAAAAAAGTTATGATGAGTTCCTATAATCGAGCTATAATTGTTGATCCTGAAAAACTGATACGCTTTATCAGATGTCGCAAATGTGTTTAGAATGTTATTCCTGCTTCGACTTGCCGCCATGTTGAACCTAGCAACCACAGGCCGGAATTTTTGTGTACTATCACTACAGTTAATAATAACTACGTATAATTGTATTTTAACATGCATTCCTCCCCCCCCCCCCCCCCCAGAAAAGGTTTTGAAAATGGGGCTATGAGGTCATCTGTGAGTTATAAAAATGTTGATGTAGGGTATAAACCGCAAGTCAACACTTCGAGAGGCACTTGAGGCAATGATACGAGGATCGATACATCGAGAGAAAGAGTGTGAGGGGTGAGGAAAATGATATGTCTAAGCTTGCTATTTATAATAAGTTTGGAGTGCGTGTTGCGATTTTGCACCTGAGCCATAGCGGCTGCCACGTTTCATCATCTCTATGTGCCACATCATCTAATATCCAGATGGATTGACTCTCAGAATGTGCGTGACGCACTATGCAAGCGTGCATGATGGTAAAAATCCAAATTTGAAATTGCGTAACTCTCGCTTATGAACTCCACTTTATACGACTATTATATATCCGTGTGGGTCTCTTCGTCCTATAATACTTTCCTTTTAGTCATTTTGGCTAGTTTTGACTTTTGTTTTTCGACAAGTTTTTATTATAGTTATCATTTTATAAAAATCATAGCCCTCTCATACAGATTCTATTTTAGGCATTCTTTGTCTCATAATTCCTAATTTAAGTAGTACTACTATTTCCTAGTTTGTGACTTTTTCCAAAGGTCAACCATTCTCCTTCTAGTTTTTTTTTTTTTTTTTTTTTTTTAAATAACTTTTTAAGTATGACAAATATTTATTTACTGTAAAGGTCATATGTCACCCATACTTAGTCAGATTCGTGTGAAATTTCAATTTCTAGAATCACGGTGGGTTAAGGAGTCTAAATATGCTAACATGTTCTCAAGGTGACACGACTTTTTTCACACTCACTCAAAGTGATCGACTTTTTGCGCACTAATTTTTGAGCCTAAAGGTTGACTTAACTAAGGACGAAAAGTCGAATATATTAAAATATACCAGATGATTATAGGGTTGTCCTTATTAAATTTTCATGATCTACCATTAAATACTAATGTCAGTTGAGGACGTAATCTCTGGGTTGTCACGTCCAACTACTATTATATTAATAAAAATTCATTCTGAAATTTAACATGTAGTTGGGGAGTTTTCAAATAAATAGGAATACTTGTTCCTTATTTGATCTTCGCATTCCCATGTGTATTCTGCTCCTCGTTTAGAGTTCCATTGTACCTTGACTATGAGAATGTGGCTTTGTTTAAGCCCCTCGACTTTGCGATCCATTATCTCGAATGGTTCCTCGATGAAATTAAGTGTTGTATAAATCAGGATTTCATTGAGAGGTACAACTAGCGTGTATTCATATAGACATTTCTTACGATTGGACACATGGAAATCATTGTGTACGTTGTTGAGCTCTTGGGGCGGAGCGAGTCGGTAGGCTACCACGCCTATTTTAGCAAGGATCTCAAAAGATTCTATGTATCGCGGGTTAAGTTTGCCCATATTTCCAAATCTAATAACTACTTTCCAAGGAGATACTCTTATCATGACTCTGTCCCCAACTTGAAATTCAAGTGGTTTTCGTCGAAAGTCTACATATTTCTTTTGACGATCACAATCCATTCTTAATCGTTCCTTAATTATGGCGATCTTCTCGGTGGTTTCATGATTATTCTTCGGTTTAGTTAGCAAATTGTTCCCTGAATGTTTCTTTGCTAGTTGGGTATCACCGACTTCTGCACAACATAACAGTGAACGACACTTTCTACCATAAAGTGCTTCAAATGGTGCAACCTTTAGGCTCGTGTGATAACTATTGTTATAGGAGAACTCAACCAACGGTAGATGAGTATCCTAAGCATCTCTAAAGTCTATCATACATGATTTGACCACATCCTCCAAGGTTAGTATTGTCCTTTCGCTTGGACCATATGTCTGCAAGTGATTGGCTATGCTTATATCGAGTCGGGTTCCTAATGCTCGCTGCATTGTTTGCCAAAACCAGGATGTAAATAGGCTATATCTGTCTGAGATAATAGATGTGGGTATGTCGTGGAGCCTTACTATCTCCTTGACGTAAGTCCTGCGTAACTTTTCCATTTTTCTGTCTCCTTAGTGGGTAAGAAATTGACATACTTAGTCAGATGATTGATTACTACCCAAATCGTGTCATAACATGTAGACTTATTTGGTAGTTTTTTGATGAATTCCATGGCGACTTGCATCTACTTCCACTTGGGTATTTTGGGTTATTGAAGTAAACCCGATGATTTTTGGTATTCTGCTTTGACCTTAGTGTAGGTTAAGCATTCGCTCATGTAGGTGATGATTTATGTCTTCATCTTCGGCCACCAATACCTTTTCCTTAAGTCAAGATACATCTTATCAGTTCCTGGGTGAACTGAGTATCTCTTTCTGTGAGCTTCGTCCAGTACTAGGCTCCTAATGTCGCCAAATTTTGGTACCCAAATTCGGTCCATGAAATGTAAGGGTCTGAATTCCTTAAACTTGAATTGTTTCTCCATACCTCCTATGAATTCCTCTACATTATTTTCTTTTTTAAGTGCCTGTACTTGTGCTTCTCAGATTTGGATAGGAAGATTTGATTGAATGGTTAGAGTGAGTGATTGCCCGAGCGGTATCAAATCTCGCACATGTAGTCATTTAGTAGTTTAAGCCATCTTTGTTGTCTCATATTGAGTTCTTTTTGGTTAAAGATGTGCTGAAGGCTTTTAAGGTTGGTGTATATGACACACTTCGTGCCACGCAAGTAGTGTTGCTAGATCTTTAAGGCGGAAATTAATGCTCCCAATTCCAATTCATGGGTGATGTAATTACTCTCGTGAGTCTTGAGTTGGCGTGAAGCATAAGCGATCACTTTGTCTCTTTGCATAAGTACACATCCCATGCCGTGGTGTGATGCATCGCATAAAACGACATAGTCTTCAGTTCCATCTGGAAGTGAAAGAATTGGCGCTCTAGAAAACATGTGTGTCAATTTTCTACCAAAAATTATTTGCTGTTCTTTCCATTCAAACTTTGTATCCTTATGTGTGAGTTTTGTGAGGGGTTTGTTTGTCTTTGAAAATTTTTATATAAATCTTCTGTAATAGCCTGCCAATCCTATAAATTGATGCACCTCTATTGGGATTATGGGTGATTCCTAATTCTTTATGGACTTTATCTTGGAAGGGTCTCTATGAATACCTTTTTCGCTAACCACGTGTCCTAGAAAGTTTACTTTCCTTATCCAAAATTCACACTTCGAGGATTTTGCTTACAATTTCTACTTTCTTAAAAAGTCCAAAATAATTCGAAGGTGTTGACTGTGTTCTTCCTCTGTTCGTGAGTATATCAATATATCATCGATGAATGCGATCCTGAATTTATCGAGGTAGGGGTTTATAGACATGGTTCATTAGATCCATGAAGACTATTGGGAATTAGTTAGGCTGAAAGGAATAACTAGAAACTCGTAGTGGCCGTTACGAGTTCTAAATGCCATCTTTGGCATGTCTTCTTCTTGTACTTAAAATTGATGGTACCCTGACCTTAAATTAATCTGTGAGTAGAAGCTTGATCCCTGTAGTTGATCGAATAGATTTCAATCCTCGGGAGTGGATATCTATTCTTGATTGTCAACTTATTCAATTCTCGATAATCGATGCACATTCTGAAGGTTCCATCCTTCTTCTTGATGAATAGCATGAGGGCTCCCCTGGGCGAGCAGCTTGGTATTATAAAGCCTTTATCCAAAAGCTTCTGAAGTTAATATAACACTCTTGAATTTCTGAAGGGGCTAATCGATAAGGAGATTTTGCAACTGGCGCTATCCCCTGGAGCTAGGTCAATTCGAAATTCAATTTTTTAAATTGGCAGTAGTTTGGGCAACTCCTATGGAAATACATTGGGAAAATCACGTACTTGGGGTATGTCTTTGAGTTCCTTCTGCTCGCCCCTCTTATCTATGACGCGGGCCATGAAAATGTGATATTTCTTGTGAAGGTATTTCTGTGCCTTCATGTAAGAGATGATTCTAAGGCTTTTTTTTGGTCTTATCTTTGTAGATTACTAAGGATTCCCCATTGGGTAAAGGTAATCATACGACCTTACCATAGCATAAGATCTCATCTCGGTGTGGTGATAACCAATCCACGCCAATTATGACATCGAAGCTAGAGATGATCATAGGCATGAGGTTCACGTGAAAGGTGTGGTTATTAAGAGTTAGAAGGCAATTTTGTAGTATTTCCTGAGTACTACCAGATTCTCCATTAACCATTTCTATTATATAATGCTCATCTAAGTTCCTAGACTTATGGATTAAAATTTCTCTAAACTTAGGTGTGATGAAACTTCTTTTAACACCAGAATTAAAGAGTATAGATGCATGTAAACCATTAATAGGAGATGTATCTATTACAAAAGTGGGGTCCTAGATGGCATCCATTATGGCAATCATAAATGTTCTTCCCCTAGCGTTTCCTCCCACGTTCCTCAGCTTTGGGAAGTTTGTCTTAATGTACCCAATAATCCCACACTCAAAATAGGCTCGATTGTCTATCAAGGCATCCACCAACGGCTTGGTTGTGGCAGTAGGAGCAGTCGTGGGTTGTCGAAAGTAGTTTACAATATGCCCTATGTGATTGCACCTGGTACATCACATGTAGTTGTTGGAGTGATGGAAGTGAAACGAGTTTGCATTTCGGGTGTTTACTTGCATATTGTCCTTGTGTAACATCCCAAAAATCATAGAAATTTAAAATTTTCAAAAACAAGCCATTAACCATAAAGTGTTTACAAAAACCCATTGTTTCAAAAGTATAATCATAATTAGAGTATCCCAAGATCCAATATCATAAAACAGGAAGATGTGCATGATCTTGCCTTTGCTTTCCTATGAGCCTATGAAGTACTTGAAACAACAAGCTAAAAGTGTAAGCCAACGCTTAGTGAGTTCCCAAAAGGTACCACCACACAACATAACAAACAACAACATGCATACATGAGCCTTCATCATGATTGGACCGCCTCACATGCCAACAAACTATATGGACTGCTCTTAGGGCCTTCGTCCTGACTGGAACGTCTTAAAGTCCTTACGTCTATCTAGGCCACCCTGGGTGTCTTGGCCTTCAGCACAAATCAGGACCGCCTGAACCCAAATCAAACCATAAGATGTCTACATATGCAATTTTAAAAAATAATCAACAAACATAGGTAGTCCTACAAATTTACCAGTCTAATCACATAACCAGTGAACATATATCTTGGAATAACAACACACAACAAAACAGGATATCTAATCTAATGGGTCGACCTTTGTGCCTTTGACCAATAAGGATAGTGGGGAAGACTCACCTTACAGTCCCAACGAATAGCTGAATAGGTCTCTGCTCTAAATTTCAGATCTACCCAACACCTATTCATAAAATAGTGACTAATCTCAAATACAACTCAAAATACCCAAAATAACATTAGGTTAAACTTGGTCAAATCCTGGTCCAAATACAAAAGTTAACAGTCAAATCCTGGTCTAAATACAAAATTCAAAAGTCAAACTTGGTCAACCGAGCTGAGTATGTCCAACATACTTAGCTGGTATGCATGATGTACATGAGGCTTGACCAAAACTCGGTGTGTCGACTTAGTACATCCAACATACGCGTCTGAGTCCTTTTCTTCTTGTTAAGAGCTTAATCCTTCAACTCATTTACCCATAATCCAGATCTAGTCTTAAACTAACATCCTTAGCCATAAAGTTTCCAACTTTATGGTCTTTCATGGCCAATAAGTGCCAATAACAAAAACCCTAACTTCTTAGCCCATTAAGACCTTGTAACTCTTGCATGGAAGGAAACTAACAGTAAAAATTACCTTTTTGTACTTCCATATGCTTAAAACATCTGAAAGGACAACTTATATGGATTAGAGTAATCCATACCCATTATACCAAGCTTATGGGACCAAAAGAACACCATTTCATGGCTAAACAAGATCTAATTAACACTTAATCAAGTTCACAGTTTTTTACCTCTAAATGATGCCAAAAGATGATATGATTCTAGATCCAAAGTGTTCCATTTCTCCAAGATGATCTTCTCTTCTTCCTTCCTCCTTCAAGGTCACCGAAATGCACTCAAAGGCTCACAAATGCTCTCAAATGCATTTGGATTTGAAAAGTGGTCGAAATAGGGCTAGAGGCTGATGAAAGGAAGAGGATATGGGAGTTAAGGATGTTTAAATAGGATCCAAACCCTAAATATTAGGGTTTAGGATTTACGCATGTACACCAACCGTACCAATCTGTAAGCCCAACATACACATGCTCTGCCCAAAATTACGAAAATGCCACTCTAGGCCAAGTTTGCAATTAATTCACATCCAAGGGATAAAATGCAATTAATTCTCATACTTAGGGTTTAAAAGGGAAATTCCTCAATATCAAGATGTTACAATTCTACCCCACTTAAAATAGAATCCATCCTTAGTGTTCAATGCTGTGAATAACTCAGGGTAATGCTCCCACATCTCTGTCTTGGGTTCCCACGTCCATTCAGAACCCTTCCAATGTTGCCACCGAACCTTGACCAAAGGCACTACCTTGTTGCACAAGGCCTTCGTCTTCCGATACAAAATTGCCACTGGCCTCTCAACATAATTCATGTAATCATCAACTTGAATATCATCCCAAGGAACAACCATTGAATCATCACTTACACACTTCCGAAGCTGAGGCACATGGAAGGTGTTATGAATCTGCTTGAGATCCTAAGGAAAATCCAATGGGTAACCTTGCAAACCCTGGAAAACACTCAAAATGGATCGATATATTGGGTCCCTAACTTTCCTCTCTTCCTGAAGCGTATTACACCCTTCCAGGGTGATACCTTCTATAAAACCATGTCACCAACCATAAACTCCAACTCAGATTGACGCTTTCCAGCATAACTCTTTTTCCGACTCTAGGTCGTCTACAATCTTTGTCTAATCTGCTATATAAGCTCTGTTTTCTGAAGGACTACTTCAGTCCTTCCCATGACTCTATGACCAACCTCTCCCCAACAAACTGGGGTACGACACTTCCTCCCACAATGGATCTCGAATGATGGCGTGATGATACTTGAGTGATAGTTGTTATTGTAATAAAATTCAACTAGGGAAAGGTAGGAGTCCAACCTCCCACCAAAATCTATGACACAATCTCTCAACATGTTTTTAAGTGTATTAATGGTCTGCTCACTCTAACTGTTACTCTGTGAGTGATAAGCAGTGCTAAGATGAAACCTCATACCCAGTTCCTCATGGAACTTCTGCCAAAATATGAGAAGTTAACCAAACATCTCGATCAGATACAATGGATACTGGAATACCATGCCGAGCTACAATCTCGTGCACATATAAATCGGCCAATTTCTCGTCCAAAGAGATCTCTCAAATGGCTATAAAGTGAGCGCTCTTGGTTAGATGGTCCACTATAACCCATATTGCGTCGAATCCCTTAGACTTATGAGGTTACTTTGTGATGAAATCGATAGTAATATGTTCCCATTTCCATATGGAACCTCCAATGGCTGAAACATGCCATGTGGTCTCTATTGGTCGGCCTTGACCATCTAGCAGGTCAAGCACCTCTCAACATACCAGGCTATCTACCTATTCATGCATAACTACCAATAACTAAGTCTCAAATCCTTATACATCTTGGTGGCTCTAGGGTGTATCGAAAATTTGGACTTGTGTGCCTCCTCCGACACAATCTGTTTGATTCTACCAAAGTCTGACACCCAAACCTGACCACACCAGATCTATAATCCATGACTGTTGGTAGAAAACCTATCAATATTACCCCTGAATCTCTCGTGTTTCCAATTCTCCTTCTTGAATCCCTTACTGTGTATATCCTTAATCATATCAAGTAGTGAAGAATCAATTGAAATCCTCATACACACTCCCCCAACGAAAGAACTAGCCAATTTTCATCCCAGGTCATCGATGACCACATTTTCTTTCCTGGGGTGATATAGAATCTCATTGTCATAATCCTTGACTACGTTAAGCCATCTACGTTGTCTCATGTTTAGATTAGGCTGATCCATAAGATATATCAAACTCTTATGGTCCATATAGATGGTACATTGAATCCCATACAGATAATGTCACCAAATATTGAGAGCAAACATCACCGCTCCCAAATCCAAATCATGTGTCGAATACCAAATCTCATGCGAATTCAGCTAGCTAGAAGCATATGCAATGACTCTCCTACACTACATAAGCACCGCTCCTAAAATAGTGATGGTTACATCACAATACACAAAAAAAATCCTCAACACCCTCAGGGATGGTCAACACTGGGACCTCACACAGTGTAACGCCCGTGTTTCTAGGCTTGCCATTTTTAGCAATGTAATAGTCTAGGTTAACCTTGTAACTCAACTTGAAATAATAAGAATGTATTATTTGTGAATTATTTGAATTATGTGATTTATGTGTGTATTTTCTTAATTTTTACAATTTAATGAATTAAGAATAAAATAAGCATCAAAATTAAAGTGTGAGATAAGCCCGATATCTTTGCATAAAGTTGTAGTGGTTGAAACAAGGATTCCGGAGATATAAGGAATGCCAAAATCCGAGTTATAACGAAGAAGTTATGACCTGTCGAAGTTTCGAGACAGAACCGGTACGACGCCGAGTGACGTAAAATATGAATTTAAGATAGAGCGATATTTAGCCTTAGCGATCTAAACGAAAGTCGTAGATTTCGTTAAACCGAGAGCGTGCATAAAAGGAACGCCCAAATCTGACTTCGTATGAGGAAGTTATGATTTTATGAAGTTTCGACGTGGCAGTATGCAGCCCGAATACTCGATTTGAGATCGAGCGGTTTTTAGCCGAAACAATCTAAATGAGAAATGAAGATCTCCTTGTTATTAGCGAAACGATGACAAGTTAGGCGAGGACAGACGTTAGACGAAGAAGTTATGAATTTATAACGAAGTTTTTCTGTCCCGGCCTTCTAAAAATAAATAATAAAAATAAAAGTCAAAATTAGCCGATGGAGTCTAAATGAAAGTTGTAGAGTATGGTTTGACCTTCGCGTGGATATAAAGAACATCGAAAACGGAGCTCGTATGCGAAAGTTACGCAATTTAGAAGTTTGACAAGTCAATTACCCCCTGCGTAATTTGAGTACGCCCCTCGTACTCAGTCGGATGCAACTTGTCTGACCAATACTCGAGTGCCACCAGTCGACGCACGCAGTGACGTCAAAGTACGCCTCGCGTAACCCGAGTACGCCCCGCGTAATTTGAGATTACGCCCCGTGTAATCCCAGACCCAGCAGCCTATAAATAGAACTCGAATTCAACCATTTTCTCTTGTTCAAACTCTTCCCTCTCTCTAAGTTTTGCCTCGTTTTGCGTGTCGTTTATGCCCCAAAGCCCCGGTATCATTCCCGAGCCCCGAAGCAAGATCCGAAGCCCCGAGGATCCCGAAGAGCGTTATTCCCGAGCCGAAACGCTGCCCGCAAAGAGCCCGGTTTTGTGAAGATCTTCCAGATCTACGGAGAAACACCTCTTCTGACAAACCGTAGTGCTGCCTGATCATCTTCTGATCAAGTGAGTGTGTAGTTATTTTCTTTCCAATGCAATATTATGAAGTATTTCATATAAAATATGTGTTAGGTGTATATATTTGGTTGTTATACGTGTGAGTGTATATTCACTCTCTTCTATCTTATAGATCTGATGTATTCTCTATGAAATACGTGTTATGTGTGTATGCCTCATCTGTTATGTGGAATATGTATTGCTTAAAGCATGTTATACAGGTTTTTAAACAATGTATAAAAATGTATATTTTTATCTACTAATATGTTGGGTAGAACATGGGTAGGTAATTGGTGTGTAATAAACAGATGAGAGGCCTCGGTGTTATTGGTGTTATTCTAGTCATTCAGCAGAGTATGGATGACGACCATGGACTATTCTAGACTGTCCTGTGGAACACTAGCAGGCTCATTACCTGTAGGTGTTGTGAACGACGTGTTCACCGGTGTACTCTATCCCCCACATGGTTGCCTTTAGGACACTTATTGTTGAGGAAGACCCTCTGAAGTGATGTCCGTCCTGATGAAAAATCCTGAAATAGGTTCCTTATAATAGACATTATTTTTAGGAACGTAAGGTGAGGATAACGGGAATGGGTAATCGGGTGTATTGTTGATTGTTGAAATTAAATATAATTATTGTGGGTTGAAATCCCTATATGCTCACCAGGCTCCCACGCCTGACCCACTCAGTTGATTTATTTTACAGGAAGTGGCGCAAGAGCTTAAGATGGGCGAACATCAAGTTGTTTTGTTTACAAGTCTGTATATGTATATATTTGTTGAATGACTTGTAATGCTATCATTTATGCTTTATGATCTGTATCGGAACATGACATCCCGACTTTTGATTCTGAAATGAAATCATATTTCTTTATGAAATGTTTTGATAAATATCTATTTTATCATGTTTTGTTTTTGGGAACAAATTCCGCATCTCTTTTAAACTTAAAAGGATTTACTTTGAAAATTATTTTAAAAAGCATAAATGAAATCGGTCTTTTCTGGCCGAGATTTTTGGGGATGTCACAGTTGGTATCAGAGCATTAGTTTAAGCGAATTAGGAATTTGTAGGATTTCTAAACTTAAACTTAGGATGCTAAGTGGAGATTGCGAGGTGTGTGTCTGTTGGATTTTAGACACAAGCACTAGTTTATTTTTGGAATGTTGCCTAAAATGCTTTTATGTGGTAAATGTTATATGTTGCCATATATGATATTATTTGTTCGGATCTACGGTTTATTGCCAACCGGATCTGAAGGTTTATGTGTTTAGGATTCTAAGCGTATATGTACGATATTAGAACTAGCATGTAATCGTTTGGAGTAATAAGGTGAAATTATTCGGTGTATAGATCAAAATGGTGAGAACAAGAAGCGGAGTTGGAAATGCTAATGAAAACAGGAATCAACCGCCTGTAATCGAGCAAGTACCTGTCGTAGCTGCTGCACCTGAGCCGATAACAATGGCTGGTGTACAAATGATGATTCAAATGATGTTGGATCGTCAGATGGAAGAAACAAGACGCCTGCTTAGGCAGAATCGTGAACAACCGCCAATTCAAGCGAAAGAGCCCGAGGAGAATGGTGGGCAGTCTGAAGGAGAAAACTTTAGTGGGATCATTGGTCAAGACGAACAACCAGTGGTTAGATGCAATAACCAGTATGGAGGAAATGATGGTCGTGGGTGCAAGTATAAGGATTTCATGGCATCCAAACCACCATGCCTATCCGGAAGCCCAACGCCGGTACAAGTTATGGACTGGGTCTCCGAAATGGAGACTATGTTTGAAAGTTGCGAATGCAGCAACAGGCAGAAGACCGCTATTGCGATCCCTCTGCTAAAATCTGGCATGTTGAGTTGGTGGAAGCTGTTAGCTGACTCTATGCCTAAGGGAGAAGCAAGCAAAATGTCTTGGGAAGACTTTGTGGAACAACTAAAGCTACAATACTGCTCCGAGCAGGACCTTCTGGAAATCAGTAATGAGTTTCAAAATTTGAAGAAAGGGAAATTGAGCGTTACTGAATACGCTACAAGTTTCACGGAAAAGATGAAGTTTATCCCATATTTGGTGCCTACAGAACTCTCTAAGGTCAACAAGTTTGCCCTTGGACAACCAGCGGACTATGGTCCAATGGTTAAGCAAGCGACCACATTGAAAGCCGCCATCTGGGCTGCTAGAAATGTTGAGACCCAGATCAGGGAAAAAGGTCTGGAAAGGTCAGAGGTTGGTGAGAAAAGGAAAATCGATGGATTTTCAGGGTCCAGCAAGAAAAGTAAATTCTCGAAGTCTAGTTCGAGAGGAAGTGGAGGAAAGGTAGAGGCGAAATGGTGCGACAAATGCAAGAAGAAGCATCATGGGAAGTGTGGCGGGGAAACCACATGCTTCAAATGTGGAAAGCCAGGGCATTATGCCAACGAATGCACTTTCACCAAGAATGTTTGTTATGGTTGTGGTGAGGAGGGGCACATCTCAAGAGATTGTCCGAAGAAGAAGGAGGCAGCAAGACCCAACATTCCGCCGAAGCCAAAGGCGAGAGCATTCCAGATGACACTGGGAGCTTCTAAAGATGAAGCTGATGTCGCTTCAGGTACCTTTCTCGTTAACAATTTTCCTGCCCAAATTTTATTTGATTCTGGAGCCAACTACTCCTTTATATCGCATGAATTTGGTAGAAGACTAGCTTTGCCTGTTGTTAGAATAGATGATGCTTTATTAGTCGAAGTTGCTAGTGGCAAGTTTGTACCTGTTAGCCATCGTATGAAAAACATTTTAATTGATTTGAATGGGAATAAGTTCCACGAGGAATTATTACCTATAGAACTTAATTGTTTCGACATCGTTTTGGGAATGGATTGGCTTAGTGCCAATGATGCCGAAATTTTATGCAAGAAGAAAATAGTGAAAGTGAATTCGCCTGGAAAGGAATCGTTTATGGTGTATGGAGATAAACACAGAGTAAATTCTAGAATCATTTCCCTAATGAAAGCCAGATTGTGTTTGACCAAGGGATGTACATCATATTTAGCATTCGTGATCGATGCTAAGAAGGAAAAGAAGGTGATGCAAAATATTCCTGTTGTGTGTGATTATCTGGAAGTATTTCCCGAAGATCTTCCTGGATTACCGCCCGATCGACAAGTAGAATTTCGTATTGACTTGTTGCCCGGAACAACGCCAATTGCAAAAGCACCTTATCGATTAGCACCGACGGAGATGAAGGAGCTAATGATGCAACTTCAGGAGTTATTGGACAAAGGTTTCATTAGACCTAGTTCATCACCCTGGGGAGCTCCGGTGTTATTCGTAAAGAAGAAAGATGGAAGCATGAGGATGTGCATTGATTACCGAGAGCTGAATAAGGCAACAATAAAGAATAGATATCCGTTGCCAAGGATTGATGACCTATTCGATCAACTACAAGGTTCAAGTTATTTCTCAAAGATCGACCTAAGGTCAGGATATCATCAGCTAAAGGTAAGAGAGCAGGATATAGAGAAGACTGCCTTCAGAACGCGATATGGACACTACGAGTTCTTGGTTATGTCGTTTGGACTAACCAATGCTCCCGCAGCATTCATGGATTTAATGAACAGAGTTTGTAACCCGTTCCTTGATAAATCTGTGATAGTGTTCATAGATGACATTCTGATTTATTCGAAAAGCCAAGAGGAGCATGGCAGACACTTGTGAGAAGTGTTAGAAGTCTTGAAGAAGGAGAAGCTGTATGCAAAGTTCTCCAAATGTGATTTTTGGATTCGTGAAGTCCAATTCTTGGGTCACGTGGTCAACCAAGAAGGGATAATGGTTGATCCAGCAAAGATTGAAGCTGTAATGAAGTGGGAACAACCAAAAAGTGCCACGGAGATCCGAAGCTTTTTAGGATTAGCCGGATATTACCGAAGGTTTTTCCAAGGTTTTTCTTCGATTGCTAGTCCATTAACAGCTTTGACCCACAAAGGAGCTACTTATGCTTGGAGTGATAAGCATAAAGAAGCATTCGAGAAGCTAAAGAAGAAACTATGCGAGGCACCGATACTTTCTCTACCCGATGGAGTTGAAGACTTCGCTGTTTATAGCGATGCGTCTGGTGTTGGATTGGGTTGTGTTTTGACCCAAAGAGATAAGGTGATCGCATATGCATCTCGACACTTGAAAGAGCATGAAAAGAACTACCCGACTCATGATTTGGAGTTGGCAGCGGTAGTTTTCGCTCTGAAAATATGGAGGCATTACCTCTATGGCACGAAGTGCAAACTTTTCACTGATCATAAGAGTCTCCAATATCTCTTTAGTCAGAAAGAATTGAATATGAGGCAACGACGCTGGCTGGAACTACTTAAAGACTACGACTGTGAGATACTTTACCACCCCGGTAAAGCCAATGTTGTCGCTGATGCTCTCAGTCGGAAAGTCAATCTTGAAAAGAGAAGGCCAAGAGCGTTGAGAATTGAAGTTGTCTCAACCATTTTGGAAAGTATAAAGAAAGCACAAGAGGAAGCTTCGGAGAAGAATGACCGAAAGGAGGAACGTTTGGGCAAAACGTTGGTGTTCGGTGTAAACAGTCACGGACTGAAGGTGTTCCAGGATCGGATTTGGATACCTAAGACAGGAGGAGTCAGAGATCTTCTGATGGAAGAACCTCACAAGACCATGTACTCGATTCATCCCGGTAGCACAAAAATGTATAGGGACCTGAAACCCTATTATTGGTGGCCGACGATGAAGCTCGACATTGCGAAGTATGTGGCCGAGTGTGTGACTTGTGCAAGAGTCAAGGCACAACATCAGAAACCGTACAGGAGTTTAGAACCATTGCCTGTGCCTATGGGTAAGTGGGAAGACATTACTATGGATTTTGTCACTAAACTGCCCAGAACAAAGAATGGTCACGACATGATTTGGGTGGTTGTCGATCGATTCACTAAGAGTGCGCACTTCATAGCAGCCAGGGAGAAATGGTCTATGGAAAAGCTTGCGAATTCTTATGTGAAGGAAATTGTGAGACTTCACGGTGTTCCGCTAACAATTGTGTCGGATCGTGATAGTCGTTTCACCTCACGATTTTGGAAAAGTCTACAAGAGGAATTGGGTACCAAGTTGTGTTTAAGTACAGCTTACCATCCGCAGACTGATGGTCAGAGCGAACGGACAATACAAACACTTGAAGATATGTTGAGAGCGTGTACCTTGGAATTCCTAGGTAATTGGGATGAACATTTACCTTTGGTAGAATTTTCCTATAATAATAGTTTTCACTAGAGCATAAAGATGGCACCTTATCAAGCTTTGTATGGACAGAAGTGTCGTACGCCGTCTTGTTGGCTTGAGGCTGGGGAAAAGCAGTTTATGGGGCCGGAGATAGTCCATCAAACTGCTGAAAAGTTGAAAATAATTAGGGAGAGAATGTTCGCAGCTCAGGACCGTCAAAAGAGCTATGCTAACAAAAAGCGAAGACCGATGACTTTTGAAGTTGGAGATTTGGTTTTTCTTAAAGTCTTGCCGTGGAAGGGACTTATAAGATTTGGAAAAAGGGGAAAGTTAAGTCCAAGGTTTATTGGACCGTTTAAAGTTCTTCAGAGGATTGGGAACCAAGCTTACAAGCTTGAACTACCAGAAGAACTGAATGGAATTCATAACACTTTCCATGTGTGTTATTTGAGGAAGTTCACGGGAGAAGTTCCCGACATAATTCCACTTTCAAAGTTTAGGATCGATGAGAACAAAAGGTTGATTGAGGAACCGGAGGCAATTGTTGACCGAAAGACTTAGAAATTGCGACGTAAGATGGTGGAGTTAGTGCTTGTCCAATGGAAACACATGAATGGGCCAAATCTCACCTGGGACACGAAGAGTGACATGATGAGTCGCTATCCGCATTTGTTTGCTGGTGTGTGATTCCGGGGACGGAATCATTCTAAGGTGGAGAGAATTGTAACGCCCATGTTTCTAGGCTTTCCATTTTTAGCAATGTAATAGTCTAGGTTAACCTTGTAACTCAACTTGAAATAATAAGAATGTATTATCTGTGAATTATTTGAATTATGTGATTTATGTGTGTATTTTCTTAATTTTTATAATTTAATGAATTAAGAATAAAATAAGCATCAAAATTAAAGTGTGAGATAAGCCCGATATCTTTGCATAAAGTTGTAGTGGTTGAAACAAGGATTCCGGAGATATAAGGAATGCCAAAATCCGAGTTATAACGAAGAAGTTATGACCTGTCGAAGTTTCGAGACAGAACCGGTACGACGCCGAGTGACGTAAAATATGAATTTAAGATAGAGCGATATTTAGCCTTAGCGATCTAAACGAAAGTCGTAGATTTCGTTAAACCGAGAGCGTGCATAAAAGGAACGCCCAAATCTGACTTCGTATGAGGAAGTTATGATTTTCTGAAGTTTCGATGTGGTAGTATGCAGCCCGAATACTCGATTTGAGATCGAGCGGTTTTTAGCCGAAACAATCTAAATGAGAAACGAAGATCTCGTTGTTAGTAGTGAAACGATAACAAGTTAGGCGAGGACGGACGTTAGACGAATAAGTTATGAATTTATAACGAAGTTTTTCTGTCCCGGCCTTCTAAAAATAAATAATAAAAATAAAAGTCAAAATTAGCCGACGGAGTCTAAATGAAAGTTGTAGAGTATGGTTTGACCTTCGCGTGGATATAAAGAACGTCGAAAACGGAGCTCGTATACGAAAGTTACGCAATTTAGAAGTTTGACAAGTCAATTACCCCCCGCGTAATTTGAGTACGCCCCGTGTACTCAGTCGGATGCAACTTGTCTGACCAATACTCGAGTGCCACGAGTCGACGCACGCAGTGATGTCAAAGTACGCCTCGCGTAACCCGAGTACGCCCCGCGTAATTTGAGATTACGCCCCGCGTAATCCCAGACCCAGCAACCTATAAATAGAACTCGAATTCAGCCATTTTCTCTTGTTCAAACTCTTCCCTCTCTCTAAGTTTTGCCTCGTTTTGCATGTCATTTATGCCCCAAAGCCCTGGTATCATTCCCGAGCCCCGAAGCAAGATCCGAAGCCCCGAGGATCCCGAAGAGCGTTATTCCCGAGCCGAAACGCTGCCCGCAAGGAGCCCGGTTTTGTGAAGATCTTCCAGATCTACGGAGAAACACCTCTTCTGCAAACCGTAGTGCTGCCCGATCATCTTCTGATCAAGTGAGTGTGTAGTTATTTTCTTTCCAACGCAATATTATGAAGTATTTCATATAAAATACGTGTTAGGTGTATATATTTGGTTGTTATACGTGTGAGTGTATATTCACTCTCTTCTATCTTATAGATCTGATTTATTCTCTATGAAATACGTGTTATGTGTGTATGCCTCATCTGTTATGTGGAATATGTATTGCTTAAAGCATGTTATACAGGTTTTTAAACAATGTATAAAAATGTATATTTTTATCTACTAATATGTTGGGTAGAACATGGGTAGGTAATTGGTGTGTAATAAACAAATGAGAGGCCTCGGTGTTATTGGTGTTATTCTAGTCATTCAGCAGAGTATGGATGACGACCACGGACTATTCTAGACTGTCCTGTGGAACACTAGCAGGCTCATTACCTGTAGGTGTTGTGAACGACGTGTTCACCGGTGTACTCTATCCCCCACATGGTTGCCTTTAGGACACTTATTGTTGAGGAAGCCCCTATGCAGTGATGTCCGTCCCGATGAAAAATCCTGAAATAGGTTCCTTATAATAGATGTTATTTTTAGGAACGTAAGGTGAGGATAACGGGAATGGGTAATCGGGTGTATTGTTGATTGTTGAAATTAAATATAATTATTGTGGGTTGAAAACCCTATATGCTCACCAGGCTCCCAAGCCTGACCCACTGAGTTGATTTATTTTACAGGAAGTGGCGCAAGAGCTTAAGATGGGCGAACATCAAGTTGTTTTGTTTACAAGTCTGTATATGTATATATTTGTTGAATGACTTGTAATGCTATCATTTATGCTTTATGATCTGTATCGGAACATGACATCCCGACTTTTGATTATGAAATGAAATCATATTTCTTTATGAAATGTTTTGATAAATATCTATTTTATCATGTTTTGTTTTTGGGAACAAATTCCGCATCTCTTTTAAAATTAAAAGGATTTACTCTGAAAATTATTTTAAAAAGCATAAATGAAATCGGTCTTTTCTGGCTGAGATTTTTGGGGATGTCACACACAGCTTCTGTCTTAGTGTCTTGAATGCAGCCTGCTGCTCTATCCCCCAATGGAAAACCATGCCTTTCCTCTTTAGACGAGTGAGGGGTCTCACAATCTTGGATAAGTTATGAACAAATCTTTGATAATAGCCTGATAATTGCAAGAAACTCCTGATCTCTAAGGGAGTCGTCAGAATCTTCCACTGCATCACAACCTCAATCTTGTCCAGATCGACCAAAATCCATTATGGTTAACGAAATACCCCAAGAAGTGGATCTATCGTAACCAAAACTCACAATTCAAGAACTTAGCATACATTCATTCTCACCTCAAAACTCCCAGAAGCTCTCAAAGGTGGTTCTCATGTTGGTCCCTGGTCTTGGAATACACCAATATATCATTAATGTAAACAATAACTGATCGATCGAGCATCAACCTGCATACCTGATTCATCAAATCTATAAATGTCGTAGGCGCATTAGTGATACCAAATGGCATCTCCACGAACTCGTAATGACCATAACAAGTCTGAAACACGGTCTTCTCCACATCCTCCTCTCTAACCCTCATCTAATGATACCCCGACATCAAATCGATATTGGAGAACCAAGATGCACCCTGGAACTGATCAAAGAGTTCATCGATCCAAGAAAGTGAGTAACAGTTCTTTATTTAGCTCCAAGTAATCAATGCACATCCGGTGTGAACCATGCTTCTTATTGACAAAAAAGATCGGTTCTCCCCACAGAGAACTGCTCAGTATAACAAATTGCTTGCCTAATAGCTCCTAAAGTTGAGAGGACAACAACTGTATCTCAAGTGGTTCCAGTCGGTATGGAGCCTTGCAATCAGAGCCACACCCATAACCAAATCAATACTGAAATCAACCTTCCTCTCAAGAGGCACATCGGGTAACTCCTCCCGGAACACATCAGAAAACTCCCTAACAGCAGGGACAACTGAAATCGAAGCCCACTTCCTAGCTTGAGTGTTAACCACATACACAAGATAACCAATACAACCATGCTGAATATATTGTCGAGCCCTGAAAACAGAACAAAAGGCTGACCCAATCCTGGTACCCTCTCCATAAATAACAAGCTCTCCCCAACTTAGGATTTGAACTATCACCCACAGACTATCAAAGTCAATCATCGCACAGTGTCTGCTCAATCAGTCCACCCTTACTGTCACTCACTCATCCCCCATGGGGATTGGAATCAGATCAATCGAAAAAGGCACCCAAAAAATCTCCAAGACACAACCCTGATAAACGTTCGATGTAGAAACCTTGTGTTCTTTAGCGATAGAAACCCGAAACAGAAACTCCAACTCTCCAAGAGTCATATCAAAACCCATACTAAATGATTGAGATATAAAGGACTGACTCGCACCTGAGTCAGAAAGCACAAGAGTAGGTAAAGGATTCACTAAGAAGGTATCTAACAGAATCATAAACATAAGCATACCATAAAATAACCGACCAAATAATAAATAGAAACACATCAAGTAATGACATCTAGCGTCGTCCTGGCCACCAATGTAGTGAGCTATAAAGCATGAACTTGAGCCCTTAGGGGATACACCCTACCTTGGCATCCATCAGTGATCCTCATAGTAGCTAGTGTTAAAGCCTTTTCCGGCTTGGCAGTGAGCAATGAACAATTTTCCTTCATATGGCCAACCTGATCACAGTGGTAACAAATCTTGGCGCTCGGTACTGGGGCCGGTTGGCAACAATCCCTCACGAATTGCCCTTGCTTTCCACATTTGTGGCGTCCAGATGAAAATTGGCAAGAACCATCATGAACCTTGCTACACTTGGCACAAGTGCGGCCCCTATGTATGTCAGATCTTGAATCAGCGGGCCTAAACCACTTCGCCGTGAGATGTAAATGAATAGGAGCTTGCCTCATCTCCCTTGACTAGAGATATATCTCAAAATCATGCCTCCTCGTGGCGTCTTGAAGCTCGGTTAGGGTACCATAATGCTGGGTGGACACAAATTGAGGAATATCTATCTTGAGCATGCTCAAGTACTGATTCATATGAGCCTCCCCATAAGTAGCAAACTCAGGGAAAGAAAGAGAGGGTCCTGTCTCAGATCCAGATACTCATGAGCCAAGCTCTCACTATCCATCAAGGGAACGTACCTCATGCAGAATATCTCCAAGAACTGATTCGATATAATTACAACTCTTTGCTCAGGAGTGGTAGAGCTAGTCACTAATCTCCACCAATCCTTCACCCCTGATCGGAGAAGGTTTAGGGCGCACTTGAGCTTCTGGTCACCAAGGAAAGAAGATGATAAGAAACAACCCTCCACATCATACAACCACATTATAGACACAATAAGGTCCCTGACCCTATTAAACTCCGGGGACTTCATATTGTTGAAGTCCCGATACTATAAGGATCTATCCCTTCAGATCGTTGTAGTAGAAACAGTCATGGTAGTTGCAACAACAACAACCTCACAAAGATCAGCATATCGATCATCAAAGAGCTCAATCATAGCAGTCTTAATAGACCTAAACATCTCCGGCATAGACCTTCAGACAATCGCAACCACCTCAGTGACGATGATCTCTCGAATTGGATCATCAGTCAATCCTGGCCTATCTAGGTCACCTGCTTCAAATCTTAATCCTCTTATCTCCACCATTTTGAAAATAAACCAAGACACATTAGAAAAACTGTAACACACAGTACTAAAATTACAAGATGAGGCTAAACCTTTGGGGTTGGTGACCTCCTTTCTACACTTACAAATCCTGTGCTTTCAGTTGTACGGGCCTATAATACTTTCCACACCTACCCATATTTGTCTCAAGTTCCATCACAATCACCCTAAAAATACAACAATCGGGTACATATACATCCTATACTTACTCAATTGAGAGTAGCAAACATTCCTCATCAGGTCGACAACTCACACACGTACTCACTCATGAAGCTTCCACTAACCCTGCAGGCACTCGTGCATGCTAATCATACATAACATTGGATGCTATTGATAGTTGAATACCTGATTCTAACCTGAGCCCACAACCACACAAGGAACAAGAAATAAGGCTAAATCAAACATTCTCAAAATATAAGATCTTAGCTATGTGCAAATAGGATGTATACACTAAGCAACTAAAGTAATGATGTCAATTCCATACAAGAAGCATTCCTAACCTATCAGGTATCATTCATCAGACAATTTTATCATGCAATTCCAGAAGATCCCTAGCCTACCACTACCCTAAATTTATACCATAAAGGTCATATTAAATAACAATGTGAGTAACTTAGGCTACATGTTCTTCCTTTGACTGATCGTACACATCGCATCCTTCCTCGGTTACTTTTGAAAACCATTTTAAAACTTTTGCAGTTCCTTAGTTTGAGTATGGATTTACACAAATGTTTATACAGTTCTCTTAAACCAAGGCTCTGATACCAACTTGTAACATCCCAAAAATCATAGAAATTTGAATTTTTCAAAAACAACCCATTAACCGTAAATTGTTTACCAAAACCTATTTTTTCAAAAGTATAATCATAATCATAGTGTCCCAAGATCTAATACCATAAAAAGAGGAAGATGTGCACAATCACGCCTTCACTTTCCCATGATCCTCTGAAGTACCTGAAACAACAAACTGAAACTATAAGCCAATGCTTAATGAGTCCCCCCATGGTACCCCCACATAACATAACAAACAATTGTCATATTAGGTGTCTAAGCTTATAACTATAATTGGTATGCACTTGACCAGAGAGTAGATGGTCCATTTTGGATTGCATTCACTAGAATAATCTGATAGGATGGATATTTGAGAAAAAGATTATTTGTGATTTATTAATATATTATAAGTATAATATATTAATTGTGAAATCTTATTATTTAATTAGTATTGATCAAGAATTAATTTGGAATTAATTTAGTGATCAAAAGAGAATAATTAAATTAATGGGGACTGATTATGTAAATCAGTGATACATATGGTTTAGGCTATTGATCCACGATAGGCTAAGTTTATGTAAGAGTCCATGAAGAGTTAGTCCATATTGATTATGGATCAAAAGCCTAAGTGTAAAAATTTAGGGTTACATATGACTGTTGGATTCTACACTATATATATATATATATATATATATATATATATATATATATATATATATATATATATATATATATATATAACCCCTTGGCCTAAAATTGGATACACTAGTTATATTAGAGATACTATAGCCGATTTTGTGTGCCTCATAACCTATCTCTTCAGTTCTCCAATTGTTGGTGGTGTTTTGTGAACCATTTAAGGCATCACACTTGACGTGCTAAGTTCTTAAAGGCCAAATGCAAAAAGCCATAACAATTGGTAATCTTCTAAGTAGTTATTTATGATTCAAATGTCAAATTGTATGCTAGTTGTAGGCTTCATGCTTTGGATAATTTTGTTGCATGTATAACTAGAGAAAACTTAAATCCAAAGCGTTAGGGTTGTATGTGCACCATAAGGATGTTAGAGTAGATAAAACCCAACAGTGGTATTATAGCCATGAGTTGTTTTTTGTTATATTGATGTATGGCTAATTGTTCAAAGTTGAAGCAAATTGAAAACTGCTCTCCGCATGATGAAATCAACGAGTCCATAAGGGGACTCGATGAGTTGGGCCAACTCGACGAGTCTATTTTTTGACTCAACGAGTTGGATCATCAGATTGCAGATTTTCAGGTTTTTTTTGGCCTGAATTGGATTAGGATTATTACCATAAACTATTTTATATCATTAAATTTGTTTTTTTTCTGATATGGTAATGATTGTCTCCATCCAATTAAAAGATAATTTTCAAAATTTTAAGGTGATTATTAGTTTATATGTTAAAGCTAATTATTAGTTATTTTTTGATTTGAAATTAGCTTGCTACAAGAGTTGCATTAGATCAAATTGGTAAAAGATAAATAATATGATTGTTTTATTGGTTTACATTTTATCTAAATGTTTTTGAGAGGTTACAAAACTTGCCATTAAGTTTTGGAATTCAAAAGTTTTTTTTAAGGGTTACAAAACTTGTCATCAAGTTTGGAATTCAAAAGTTTTAAAGAGTTCCCAAACTTGAGGGTCTTTTATGGAACATTAAGTCTAGTAATTGAAAGGTTTCAAAAAGTGCAACACTTGGGTTCATAACTTAAAAATTAATTAAATAGTTTTTAATTTTGAATTTTTATATTTAGAACCTTGATGTTTTTGTTAATAGTTCAATTACACTCTTATGGATTTTATTAAGTTAATTAAATGTTTAATTAAGAGAGTATTATTAAATTCAGAATCAGATGGTTTAAGATTAATTAAATTAAGAGTATAATTTATTAATAGATCAAACCATCTAGTATTTTAAATGTGCAAAATACACTCTTATACTATATAAAATTAAAAGTTTAATATATTATATATGTATAAGTAAAAGGTCAGTCTTACTGTTAGTAGGCCTCATTCACGAAGCTAGTCTATAAGGGGTGTTTAAGGAAATTGCCTATAAAATGGCAATTGAATGGGTATCCACTCTTACCCACTGCACTCTTGACTAGTGGAGGGTCGTTAGCCGAACAGGTAGGATAGGACACTAAATCCTCATTAAAAGTATAATCAATTATAATTTAAATGAACTCTTATAAATTGCAAATCTTAGTTACTTAGGCAAAATGTGAATTTTTTGCTAATCCATAAAATTGCACTTTGCACCTTGCCCGGTCGTTAGTGGAGCGTGTGTGGTTAACCCGCACACTAAGTTGGACTAGTAAGGGTGGAAAAGGGTAGCTCGTAGTTTTTCATAGATCAATGGATCGTGTGTGATTGACCGACACGTTGATTAGGTGATAGATTACTTCAAGAAGTACCACACTAATTTGCATGGTTATTCACACCTTGTTTGTGATCCTCGGTATCACAGTCACAAACGTGAAAGGCATAATCGAGATTAAACATTCCATTGAAAAGTTCAATGAATCTCAAAAGATCTAGGAGTTTCATTTAAAACTGAATTCATTTAAAAATTCAATTTCGTGGTGGAATTGGTAAATCATCATTTACCTACCGAAAAATAGTTTGCAATTGGATTACGGAATCCCTCTTCCGAATTGTAAATTATTGTGTTGGGTCCTAGCCTTAATATTTCATATGAGTGTTATATTAAGGAATTAAATAAACTTAACTTGAATTTCTCCCTTGTAGATGTCTAGTTTAGACAAATATGGTCTTCCCGAATCTGATGGAAAAAAGCTTTCCTCATGAAGATGATGTTCCCAGAAATCATACTTCACTTCCTCTACCTCCTCTAACAGTTCTCCCTAACCTACATGTTCGAAGACTAGAAAAGTTGAAGGTTAGTCAAAACCTATTAGCTAGGAACCACCAAGATGGAAGGTCTTTGTGTACACATGTCTGAGAGATGGAGTTGCACATTGACAGGCTAGGAATGTTAGGAGTCATTGTGTCGACGAAGTTGGTTGTTGACTTGGTTCTTCAGTCAGTTCCCGAGTCGTATAGTCAGCTTGTTAAAGACTACTATATGACACACTGCGATGTGACCCTTATTGATCTTTCCTATTTGCTAATTGCTACTAAATCATAAATGATTTGATGCACTGGTCAATCAAATTTGATTGGAAGATCTACCTCCCAAACTTCCATGGACATTGACAATGGAAACATTGGAAGTCCAGAAAAGTCTTCTTTTCCCAATGGAATGGGATCGACCATGGTCAAACCATTTGACCTAATGGTAAAGAGAAAGACTAATTTTGAGATTGTGTCGTGTGCCATTCCAAAAGAGTCTGTTTTCTTCTACTGCCAAGAAAATGGACATTGAATGCAAAGATGCCGGATCTGCCTAAAGAACCACATGGTTGGTAAAGTCGAAATGTTTGACTCTACTTTAGGTAAGTCCACTATCTAACTCTATTAAGTTCTTATTTGGAGATTCTTAACATGATGTAATGTAATTACATTTTGATGTTTTGTAGGATCGAAGAAAAGAAAGGAAGCTTAAAGGAAGAGTAAGCTGAATCCGATTTCGATCACATGATTCAATGATTGGATTTTTGAGTTGCTACTTAGGAGTCACGATAGATTGCTTAGAAATATTTAGAAACATAGTTTTCATTTGTAATTGCATTGTAAGGACAAGATTTTCCACATTTTTTATAAATAAAGAAAATTTTGAAATTCATCTTATTTTATATTTCCTTGCAATGGAATTTGTGAAAATTGATGTTTGTATATTTGAATTGTTAGTAATGTTGAAAACTGATTTGATTCTTTTGTTTGTGATAGTGTCAAGATTTACCAAATAAGTAAATATTTTCAGCACCCAAGTTTCAATTGGACAGAAACTTGGAATCAGGCAACTTGTATTGCATGATGAATGAGAACTTTCATTTTTTTAAAATTAAGACTAATTCTTTGTTCACATGCATATGTGAGTCAAGTGAAGGACTAGGGAATCTAGTAGAAATTGTTGTGTACTGGTCCAGGTCCACCACAAAGAATGATAAAACTATTTGTCATGATTTACTAAAGTTAGTAAATATGGTTATACTTATAAGATTAAGTGTAATTCTGAATCATTGAAAAAGTTTCAATGTATAAACAGAACGAATAAGAAGAATCAATTAGGCAGAAAGTAAAAATTTCTCCAATCTGAAAGGAAAGGAGAGTACTTTAGTATCATGTTTTATAATCATCTTAATGATAATGAAAAACATATCACAATTGATCCTCTAAGGACACCTTAGTGCACTTTTATGGCTAAGAAGAGGAATGGAGAATTGTTGAAATGGTTAAATCAGTTAAGGTGACCAAAATGGTTAAATCAGTTAAGGTGGGTCATACTTTATTCCAAAATCAAGGCTTAGATTCATACTCCAAGATTGTGCCTTGAGTGACATATCTTAAGTAAGTTCAGAACACATCATGAAATGTGGAGTAAGAAATGGTTCTTGCTCATGCTCATTTGAAATTGCTAGTTGTGATGTTTTAGATAAAACAAAGACCAACTAAGACCAATTATATGAAGTGTTATTCTTGATAAGAATCCACACTCTTGGATATTTTTTTGTCAAGGAAAGAGAATCTTATCTGTAAAGAGGCCAGTAGGAGTCTTAAAGACCTTGAAAAGCTTCAAGAACAAATGAAGAATAAACCTATTGTTTAAATACTAGCACACAACATGAGGTTTGTAACTTATCGTGTTTACATATTCTTGTTTCTGTGCTCATTCCAGTTAAAGTTTACTATGCATGTGAGTTCTATGAGTTCTCAATTGTTTGCATAAGGCAAAGCACCTTGATTAGTAAAAGTTCATTAATCAGTAAGGGTGAGCTGCTTAACAACTTGGAAGACATGGTAGGCCCTTATGCTGCTAAGTGACAATAAATTAAGATTGAACAAGTTCAGTCCATATGAGGTTGAGTTTGTCAGAGACCTTATCTTATGGTAATGGTTGGAAATGACATATTCACATGGATAGGAAGGCATACACCATAAAATCTTTGTGTCAAAAGGTTTCTCTCCATTTCATGAAAATGATTGGAGGAAACTCTTTCACTAAGTAAACTTTAAGGAGATATCAACTTTGTTAATTGTTGGGTTATGAGCATTCTAACACTCCTAAGTGTACATGAAACCCTAAATACCTTGGATCTATGTTTTCTCTATTATACATGCAAATATGAACATCCAAGGTATTATCCTAATCTAGCATACAAAACTATCAATATAACAAGATAGAATACATACCTCTTTGATGTAGAATGTCTTCATGAAGCTTGAGTGCCTAGTGCCCCAAGTGTGACACCTCAAATGGTTCACACAACACCAAATACACTTGGAATAACTTGAGAGAATTTCTACACTTCATGAAAATCGGCTAGCCCTTTCTAGAATCATACTAGTGGCCGATTTTGTCAAGAATAATATCTTTATATAGTGTTACAATTAGGGTAAACCCTAATTGTCATGACTTTCCATTTCCATGGATCCATGGGTTCAAATACACCATGGAGCATCCATAGACCATCCTATGGGTTTTAACCCAACTTGATTATCCATGGAGCATTAACCCACTATACAAGTATGGAGGATTTATACAATTAACCCATATATTTAATTAGTTTTCTTTTGATGACTTAATTAATCCTAGATTAATTCTTGATCAATACTAATTAAATAATCTTATTATTCTTATTATTAATATACTAGAACTTATAATATATTAATAACCATAAGTGTCTTATTTCTCTCATTATAGTCTATCCAAGTGCATGATGCCATGCAACCCAAATGGACCATGCCGGGTCGGGTCAAGTTTTACCAATTATAGTTGTGGACTTAGACATTAATCCAACAGTCTCCCACTTGGATAAGTCTAAAACTATTATTGCGTATGACTTCAGGAACCAACTGGAAATCGTAGCTCTCAAAAGCTTCTGTCGAACTCTGACCTTGTCGATAAACTCTGACCTTTGTCAATGACTTTTCCATTAGATAAGGGATCATATATTCCTCCATTCTAGATATCATATGGACTGAGACATGGATTATAATCATTCTCTATGTCCATTTGTTGTTTCCCGATTTCCGATTTATGACGACTGACTAATTGAACAAATCAAATCAGTCCTGGCCCGACCGAGCACTTCCATTTGTCATCATCAAATCATTGAGGGCCCACAGATATCGCTTTTATCCCGAAGGTAAAAGGAATGGATAAACTTCGACTCATATGGCTTGTTCTACTACTTGTTGAATCATACACAAAGGCACGTTTTATAGCACCGAGTTACCAAATGCGGTTTCGTGCAATCAATGTACAACCAACTCATAGTAACAACTCATATCTCTAGGTTTGAAGAATATAAGATATTATCGTCTCATGATCACTCATGATAAAATCCATGAAGTGATTCCAATGAGCGCGGGTTGAATCCAATACTCAGAACTTATGAGCACTCATAAGTGTTGTAGCCCTTTGTCCAACACCTTAGACCTCTACAAGCCAACCCGTGACAGTCTTAATTCATATCTACTTCCAACATATGACCGACTGTGGATGGTTTAAATAACTTAGTCATTCCGGAAGAATAACCTAGTTTATTCGGGAAGTCAAAACATGCAAAGTGAAACACAATAATAATTGAATCCAATATGGTATCAAAACCTATGAACATAAATAAAACACCTTTTATTTATCACCATATGATTACACATTATTCATTGTATACTGTTTCAGCTATCAACTTTATTCTTGAATTTAAAACAATAGTTGTCCCATGCTCCAAGCATGTACACTATGTTTTCTAAACACTAGTCATGCCACACACCAAGTATGCATACTATGTTTGTCTATGATCTTTACTTTGTGAATTAGATCAATTGAACATAACTTCAATGATTCTCTTTTCACAGTCCCAAATCCTTACTGCAAATGCAAGAATTCCAAATTCATGCCATTTACTGAAATCTGTTAGATTCTAAACTTATATGCGTTGATCCTCTTGTAATGATTATGCACAAAGTCATAAAGACTTGACAACAAACATTACAGAGCATTCCAAAGGAGATCAACTACTTGGAAACAACCTTCTTGTATTAAGTTTCCTAATCTTAAACAGATTGAAAATTCTAACTTTGAAACATTTCCATATTCCACTTTGACTATCACTTCTGAACAAGAGTTGCCTCCTTACAAATTATTTCAATATGGTCTTTCCAGAATTATCACTATACTTCCAATTGTCCTTGAGCAACCAATCTTTGGTAAACCTTAGATTGTCCTCGACAATTGTTTAATCCTTTTAGTCATATCCAGTTCTAAACCTTTTCCCTTCTTAATGCCACAGGCATTTGGAAAATTTTTAGAACGGATAACTATAACACATGTAATCGATCCTATATCCGAAGCATATGGGACACGATTCATGATGTCTCACATAAAGACTAAACCAGTCTTTTGCTATAACATTTCCATTTCTATTTGCCAAGTTCTCATAATTCAGATTATGAAAAGGGATGCCATAATCATAATCGAATTTTAGAACGCAAATAATGGACCCATATACAAAATTTCCTTATGTTGAGCCATTCAAACATGAAATTCATATATATCCTTGACTAAATGATTAAAACCTCACGATCTAAGCTTATAGATCTGAGATGAAGTATAATTTCCTCTCCCTTAATTATAGCAAAACAACTCTTTCCCAGTTGAAACTTTTGTTTTCTATAATTAACATTGCTAACTTGCAATACTTATCATAATTATCATGCTCCCACTAACATGATGATTATTAGCATAACACTTATGCTCCCACTAGCTTTGACATGTACTCAGAAATCAGCTGGACTTCTAGAAATCAATACTTTATTGACTTTCTTACCAAAGTTCAGATTTCTGATACTGGATTGTTTTGATAGAACTTTATCAAAATCATACACCTTCCCTTAGATAGCACACTTGTGTGTCTAAACAATTATGAAGAGGGATGCCGTAATCATAATGGTTAGACCTTTTTGCCACTTCTCACAAGTCCAGGTTAGTGTGCCGGTAAACCACATACGCTCCATTAACGACTTTGAGAATGCAAATATCACAATTTCTATCTAACTAAAATCTACTTAGTGAAAGTGTTTCCTCACCATCATTTTCATGAATCGAAGAGAAACCTTATGACACTTAGATTTATATGGTGTATGAGTTCCTACCCATATGAATTTGTTAAAACCATAATCACAAGACAAAGATAATGACAAATCCAAAACCATATGGATTGAACTCAATCTTAATTTCTTGCCACCTGGGAGCTCAAGAGCTTACCATTGCTTCCAAGTTGTTGTGCAACCAATTGAGAACTCTAAGAACTCATATGCAAAGCCAACTTTAATTGGAATGGGCATATAATATGTCAACACGATAGGTTATAAACCTTAAGTCGTGTGCTATAGAAGAACTCTAGGTTCTATTCTTGATTAGTTCTTTAGACTTTCAAGACCTTTAAGACTCCCACTGTCCTCTTGACCTATAAGACTCCCTTGTCAAACATCCAAGAGATAGTGTGGATTCTAACCAAGACAAACACTTCACACAATTGGCCTAAGTTGGTCTTTGTTTTATCCAAAACATCACAACTTACCAATTTCAAATGTACAAGAGTAGAAAACTTTTACTCTTACATTTGACACGTGTTTTAAACCTTCTTAAAGACATGTCACTCAAATTACAATCTTGGAGTATGACTCTAAGACTTGTATTGGAATGAAGTATGACTCATCTTCTTGATTTAACCATTTCAACAATTCAAGATCCCTTCTTCTTAGTCATAAGAATGCACTAAGACTTCCTTAGAGAACTAATTTTGATATGGTTTCTTAATCATTAAGATGATCACAAAACTGATACTAAAGTACTCTCCCATCTTTTTCAGATTTGAGAAACTTTTATCCTTCTGCCTAATTTGATTCTTCTTATTCGCTCTGCCATGCATTGGAACCTTTTCCAATGTCTCAGAGTTACACTTAAGCTTGTAAGTATAATCATATTTACTGAGCTTTAGTAACTATGACAAATAGCCTTATATCTTTTGTGGTGGACTTAATCAGTGCACATGACTATGTACTTGATCCCTTAGTCCATTACCTGACTCACATATCCATGTGAATAAGTAATTATTCTTAATTTTCCAATACTTGAAATTTCTCATTCATCATGCTATACAACTTGCATGATTCCAAGTTTCGGTCCAATTGAGACTTGGGTGATGAGAATCTTTCCTTATTTGGTAAATTTAGACATTACCACAAATGAAGGAATCAATTTCATATTTCCACTCTTGCTATTAATGGAATCGCATAGGCAACAATTTTTCCTCAAATGCCATTGTAAGGATATTTTAAAATAACTAAAATCAAAAATTTTCTTTTATTTTAAAACTATGCAGAAAAACTTATCCTTACAATCCATATGAAAACTTGTTGTTATCTATTCCTAAGCAATATCTCATAACTCCTAAGAAGTAGCTCAAGAATCCGATTTTCAAACTACGCGATAGAAATCCATCTATGCGATCAGATTCAGCATATTCTTTCTTTGAGTTCCTTTACTTTTCTTTGATTCTTAAAACATTACCATGTGACCCAGTCACATCATGTATCAAGAATCTCAGAATAGAAACTTAACAGAGTTAGATAGTGGACTTTACCTGAAGTAGAGTCAAACTTATTGACTTTAACATCCTTAGGTAAATTTGGTAGCTTCACAACTAATGACCCTTCCTTTGGCAATATAAACATATGGACCCTTTGATAATGGTACACGGGACTATTACAGACTTAGCCTTTTCTCTTTACCATTTGGTCAACCTAGTTGACTATGGTCAATCCCTTTCCTTGGGAAGAGAATGCTTTTTCTGTATTTCCTGTGTCACTATTGTCAATGTCCATCAAGTTTTGAGGAAGTTGATCTTAACAAATAAATAAGATCATTAAGGGTCTTGTCATAGTCTATTTCATAGGTGTTCCAAAAGAACTCACTATGTGACTTAGAAAGTAGTTGAACCACCAACTTTCTCAAGACTTTGACACCCTTCTCTCCCGGCTTGTCAATATGTGACTACATCTCCAAGATGTGATCACACCTAGACCTTGCCTTACCAATAGGGTTTGAGTGACTTTGAACTTGTGGGTTGGGAGAATAATTGAGGAGGTGAAAGAAGTATGATTTCCATGGGACATCATCATTTATTTAGGAAAGCTTGTTTCAAGAGATTTGGGAAGATCATAAATGTCTAAACCAGACATGTTTTGGGAGATATTCAAGATAGTTGATTTAAAGTCCTTAATATGACACCCAATAAGAAATATTAAGGCTAGGACCCAACAAACTATTTTTATAACTTAGAAGAGGTATGTCGTAATCCAAGCTATAAAATATTTGAAGGTAGGTGAATGACGATTCACCAATTTCCACCAAGATAAACAAAATGTATTATTAGGTTTTAATTGGATTTGAAACTCCTAGATCTTTGAGATTCATTGAACTGTTCAATGGCATGTTTCAATCTCGAGTGTGCCCTTCAGGTTTTGTGACTAGGATGCCGAGGATCACAAAACAAGGTGTGAAGTAACCATGCAAATTACTTGGTACCCTTAATAAATTATCCCTCAATCGATGTGCCGGTTAACCACACACGCTCCATCGATACTATGATAAATATTAAGTCACCCTTTACCTACCTTGTTAAGTCCAAGTTAGTGTGCCGGTTAACCACACACGCTCCACTAACGACTTAGACAAAGTGTAAAGTGTAATTTCATGGATTAGCACCTTATTCACATTTTCCTAAGTAACTAAGATTGGGTATTTATAAGAGTTTAGTTACTTAGTATTTATCATTAATACTTTTAATGAAGGGAGAATTATAGTCGTTGTCCTACCCGTTCGGCTAACAACCCTCCACCAGTCAAGCAAGCAGTGGGTGAGAGTGGAAACCCATTAAGTTGCCATTTTATAGGCAACAACCTTATACCCACCTTCTAGACCGGCTTCGTGAATGAGGCGTACTAGCGGTAAGACTGACTTTACTCTTATACATATATATATATATATATATATATATATATATATATATATATATATATATATATATATATATATATATATATATATATATATATATTATTAACTGATAATATTATAAAGTATAAGGGTTGAATTTTAACTTTTAAAATTGTACGGGCTAACTTGGAATTAAAGTATTCATAAGAGAAAACTTTACAAATTCCAAAACTTGAGGGCATGTTTTGAAACTATTCAAAACTAATTAATTCCATAACTTATGTGTTTAAAGTAGTTTTATTCCAAAAACTCTTCAAGTTCCATAACTTGAGGACAAGTTATGGAAGACTTCAAAACTAATAGAAGAATTAACTTTTCTTTATTTTATAACTTATGGAATTAATTAAGGTTTCATTTCTTTTTTTTTATTTATTATTTTTTTATTTAATGAAGAGACTCTTGGTCCTCCATAACTTGAGGACAAATTATGGAGTCATAACTCCAATTAATTAGAACTAGACTCTTCATTTTGTAACCTTTGCCAACTTTTATGAGTTTTATGAAACTTAAATGTGACTTTTCATATAACTAGAGGACAAATTACAAAAACACATTTTAGAATCAACTCTTAGATTAATTTGGATTGAAAACAACTTTTTCACTCAACTTTTCTATTAATCTAAGCAACTCATAAGAACAAGATAATTCAAATTAAACTTTTTCATGTAATTAGTCTAAACCTTAAACTAATACAAAACATGAATCTATTGACAATTATCTTTGAAAATGGATTAGCATGAACATTACCACATTAAAAAACAAGTTTATAAGTTCAAAAACAACTTAGGGTAATGTTCCTAGTCCATTTCTAGCCAAAAACCTCGAAAATATGCTGTCTGGGGGTCCAACTCGTCGAGTGCATGAACCAACTCGGCGAGTTGGATCGAATTGATCACATTTTAGGCATGGACTCACCGAGTCTCCTGATGGACTCGCCGAGTCTGATGATCAGACAGCAACAAATTCGTTTTTTCAGCTTCTATTGCAGGTATAACAAGAAAACAAACCTGGCTCTGATACCACTATTGGGTTATGAGCATTCTAACACTCCTAAGTGTACATGCAACCCTAAATACCTTGGATCTATGTTTTCTCTATTATACATGCAAATATGAACATCCAAGGTATTATCCTAATCTTGCATACAAAACTATCAATATAACAAGATAGAATACATACCTCTTTGATGTAGAATGTCTTCATGAAGCTTGAGTGCCTAGTGCCCCAAGTGTGACACCTCAAATGGTTCACAAAACACCAAATACACTTGGAATAACTTGAGAGAATTTCTACACTTCATGAAAACCGGCTAGCCCTTTCTAGAATCATACTAGTGGCCGATTTTGTCAAGAATAATATCTGTATATAGTGTTACAATTAGGGTAAACCCTAATTGTCATGAATTTCCATTTCCTTGGATCCATGGGTTCAAATACACCATGGAGCATCCATGGACCATCCTATGGGTTTTAGCCCAACTTGATTATCCATGGAGCATTAGCCCACTATACAAGTATGGATGATTTATACAATCAACCCATATATTTAATTAGTCTTTCTTTTGATCACTTAATTAATCCTAGATTAATTCTTGATCAATACTAATTAAATAATCTTATTATTCTTATTATTAATATACTAGAACTTATAACATATTAATAACCATAAGTGTCTTATTTCTCTCATTATAGTCTATCCAAGTGCATGATGCCATGCAACCCAAATGGACCATGCCGGGTCGGGTCAAGTCTTACCAATTATAGTTGTGGACTTAGACATTAATCCAACATTAATTGCATTCTCAAATTCGATTATGATTACGACATCCCTCTGTAGAGTTCGAATTGTGAGAAATTGAAAATAGTTTGAACATTCGGGACTTACTGCTATAAGTTCTGAAATAACTTAGATACACAAATAAGCTTTCTAATAAAAGGTGTATGAGCTTAGATAAAAGCATATTAAAGCATTTCGTATCAGAAATCTGAACTTTAGAAATAAATTCAACAAGTATTGATTTCTAGAAGTCCAACTGATTTTGGATACCTGTCAAAGCTAGTGGGAGCATAAATGTCATGCTAGTAAAAAAATAATTGTTATGCTAGTGGGAGCATAATTATTATGGTAAGTGTTGTGAGCTAGCAATACTATTTATAGGAAACAAAGTTCTAATTTGCAAAGTTGCAATGGTTGAAAAGTTATTTCGCTATAGTAATGGAAAGGATACTTATACTTTATTTCGAATCTAAAAGTTTAGATTGAAGTATTAATAAAACTCACTCATGGATATATATATATATATATATATATATATATATATATATATACATATATATATATATATATATATATATATATATATATATATATATGAATACCTTTTTGAAATATTTGAACATTGGAAATTCTATATATGGAAATATTATAGCTAGAGACTGGTCAGGTATCATTTCTTTATGTAAGACATTATGAATCGTATCCCATATGCTATGGGTATAGGATTGATTACATATGCTGTAATATTTATGTGTTCTAATTTTCAAAATTCCTAGGGCATTAAGAAGGAAAAAGGGACCAGAACTAGATACGACTAAAGTTATTAAACTACTATTAAGGACAATCCAAGGTTTATTAAGGATTGATCACTTGTAGGCAGTTGGAAGTATGGTAATGGATAAACCATATTGGCATTATTATGAATAGACAGGATTCTATTTATAATGAATTGTCATATTGCAAATATGGAAATATGTCCATAATGGGAGTTGGATATGAAGAATCTATGTGAAGGTTAAAAAAACTTTTGTGAAAGAAGGATGTTCAAAGGAATGTACTTTGAATTTGAGACTTCACTTCAATGGAATTGTTCTTGTGACAATCTCCAAAGGAATACTTTGTAATATCGTTGGCAAAGTCTCTGTGGCTTTGGTACCTCGACATTACAAAAGTTACATTGCATGATAGTTTAGAATCTAACACATTCTAGCAGTGACAAAAATTTTGTATTCTTACACTTGAAATAAGGATTTGGATTTGTGAGATGAGCATCATTGAAAATATGTTCAATTGATATATTTCACAAAGAAAGGACCATAGATAAACATAGTGTGCATGCTTGGAGTGTCACACCCCAAAACTGGAACGGCGGAAACGTTCAGGGGTGGAGGACGTCATGTTTAGTATCACAAGACATGCAACATAGTAATCAAAGTAATAAACAACCATTTCATTAGAAAGAAATTGTTTACAAAGTATGTGTTCACAAAACATAGAATACATATGCAAATAACAAGATAAGACATGAAGCTATACTACTCCATCTTCTGAATTCCTAGTGCGAGTACTTGTCTACTAGTTTCCTGAGAATACAAGTTATTTTGAAAGAGTTGATCAACAATTAACCTGGTGAGTTCATAAGATTTTAGTGATGTGAGTAAGTTGTAGTAAGTTGTTATGTAATATCCAGGATTTTAGGTATTATTTTTATCATTTATTTTTGGAGTCTAAGAGAGAGACTCGACGAGTTGATGCCTAAACTTGTCGAGTGAGGTCGCGTGGTGATGACCCAGATTAATGAGTAGACTCGACAAGTCGGTGAGGGGACTCTACGAGTCCGTGCTGGTGACTAAAACCTAATTTCCCGGGTCTGAGCCCTACTTAAAGGACCTTATAGCCCTTCATTGCGGCTACCTTCGTCCTTGAGAGCACCAGAGCATCTGAGAGTCCTTGTGAGTGAGAAAGGAGCCCATTGTTCATCATTCTTGTCTGTTTTAGCAAGAAAGGAAGAGGAAGGTCAAGCTAGGAGAGTTGGAGAGCTTGTATCCACTTTCATTTGGGCAGAGGAAGCTATTTGAGGTATTATTCAGAGCTTATTCTCGTGTTTTTGTTGATATAATCAAATATAGGGTTTCTTCATGCCTTGGTTAGCTTGTATTTGGAGTGTGAGACGTCCCATGGGGAATTAGTACCCAGATCTGGAACTTAGAAGGTCCAGAGAGTCCCAAATGCTCTGCTTTATGCCTTTCGATTACAGATATGAACCTAGGTTGCCATTTTAGAGGCTATTTCATCAAAAGAAGCATTATGGGCGTTGCATGAGAGTCAAGGTCGGACCTCTGTGTGATTATTGATTTTGGTAAGGTTAGATCTATAAGTTAGAGAAACAGATCTGACCTCAGAAGGCCATTTGAGTTCGAGCATGGAATGAACTCGCCGAGTGCATAAGCGGACTCGACGAGTCGGACCGGGTTGTCCCGTGACTCACACAGTTGGTGACTCGCTGAGTTGGGGGAAAGACTCGGTGAGTCAGTTGGGATTTAGCGGTCTGGAGTTCACGTCGGAACTCGCCGAGTCAGTTCCTAACTCGAAGAGTTGGGTCAAAGGGGTGGCCATTGACTAACTTTGACCAGAGTTGACTTGTGTTGACTTAAGGGCATTAGTCAAATTCAGTCAGGAATGTATTAATTAGAGATGTATTCATGCTATAGGAGGAAGCTAGGTCGGAGGATTGAGCACGAGTGATTATCCGACATCTTTGAGATGAGTCTTCTCACTATGCCTTACTCGATGGGGTGATTATGTGTGACCAGAAGGTCTTATGTGTATGATGAAAATGTGATGCATGTTGTATATGTAATGTGTTATGATATGAGTAAGATGATATGGACCGGAAAGTTAATAGAGCATGGACCGGAAGGTCAACAGAGTTATGGGATGGAAATCCCCTGAGACACTTGGATCGGAAGATCCCATAGAGCTATGGTCTGGAAAGGCGTATGTGGTGTACGTGGTATTTTGGGGAACTCACTAAGCATTATTGCTTACCGTTTGTGTGTTGTGTGTTTCAGGTACCAGTGATGATCGCGGGAAGGCGCAGACATGATCAATACACACTTAAGGTGGAGATGTTTTGAGATTCTAGGGATTTTGATTTGCACTTATGTTATGTCAAAACAATTGATACATGTTTTTAGGAATTATGATTGGAGTATTTTTATTAATTTAAAATGAAACTTATGGTGGAGATGTTTTGAGATTATGGGTATTTTGATTTGCACTTATGTTATGTAAAAACAATTGATACACGTTTTTAGGAATTATGATTGGAGTATTTTTATTAATTTCAAATGAAAAATTAGTTTGAAATTTTTGGTGTTACAAGTTGGTATCAGAGCCTTGGTTTGAGGGATTTGGATTCACCTTCGGGTGTATTTGAACTCAAACTGAGCATTTGAGAAACATTTTCATAATTTTTTTTACAAAAGGTAAAAGAATTTGAGGAAAGCATAAAGAAGCAGTGTGTATGATCGGCTAGCACCCGAACAGTGATTTGCCAAAATACCCTTACGTTATGTGTTATGAGATATGATATGATATGATATGCATGCTAGAGTAGGTTAGGTATTCATGTTAGGACTAGAGTGGGCTGATTTGTGATGCCTTAGCCTAGGAGATTTATGCTGCTTAAAGATGCTTGAGAGCGAGTAGGTAGCAGTGAGGAGCTTATGAGAGGTTTACCAAAGGGTAGCCTATGATAGCGAGATGTAGAGTATTTTTGAGCTGGGATCCTAGGAGGAGGACTTGGGGTGAATGGTGATGCGGTGTGGGTGGGATTATTGGGCCTGTACTACCGACGACGTCGGATCAGTGCGCAGTACAAGTAAGAATCCTTAGGGTACTAGGGAGCAAGTAGGGTTGAGTTATCGAGTGCAAGTATGCTAGAGCGAATCTCTGATATTTTTTGTTGTATTTCAGAGACATTATGGTTGGGACATGCCACAGACAGAGGACTAACAAGGGAGGTGTGAGCGATGAGGAGCTCCGCCAGATGATTCATGATGAGGTGGTTGCGGCCATCCGAGCTGAGATACCAGAGATGTTCGGGTCTATCAAGACCACGCTGATTGAGACCTTTAATGAGCGGTACGTCGCTCTTACTGATGCTGCTATTACCGTGGCCACCGTAGCCGTGGCTGCTGCCAGGCTGTAAGGCGGTGATTCGTTGTTGTATCGGGAGTTCAGCAACACGAAGCCACCAGAGTTTGATGGGACGCAGGATCTAACTGCCGCAATGAGATGGATATCTGATATTGAGGGATGCTTATACACCTGTTCGTGTCCAGAGCATCTGAGGGTCCGGTTTGCACTGAACCAATTTCGCTTGGGAGCGAAGGACTGGTGGAAATTTGTGACAGTGCATCTCACTTCTGCAGAGATGTCAGCGGTGACCTAGGAGAGGTTCACCACTATGTTCAAAGACGAGTACGTTCCCCTGGTGGAAAGGGAACGATTGGCCTAGAAGTTCTTGACCCTCAAGCAGGGTACTGAGTCAGTGACTGTGATCACCAGGAAGTTTCATGAGAGGGTGATGTTCTAACCTAAGCACGTGTCATTTGAGCAGGCGTGCATGTGCTAGTATCTGAGCATTTTGAGGAAGGACATTTAGGAGTTCGTATCGAACTCGACTTATCGGATATTTGATGAGCTTCAGGAAAATGCCCGGAAGAGGGAGATTGAGTTGGAGACTCAGGCCAGGGAGGAGGCTGAGTCTCAAGGGTTGGATAGGCGGGCCACACAGTCTCAGCCGGCAGCCAAGCGGGCAAAGCCCGCCACTCCGAGATATGGAAGCCAAAAGGGCCGCACTTGCGGAAAGTGTGGTAAGGGACACGATGGGGTTTGTCGATCTGGTGCTTGCTACAAATGTGGCAAGGAGGTGCATATAGAAAAGGACTGGCCCAAGGGATTCATGGTTTGCTTTCATTGCAACCAGACGGACCATCAAAAGGCTAAGTGTCCGCAACTGCGGGGGACAGCACAGGCAGCACAACAGGGATTTGCCCATGCCGTCGTGCGCTCTACTGTGGTTCGGCCAGTGAAGGCCGAGGCATCGAAGACTCGCAGGAGAGCCTTCCAGTTGACAGCGAAGGAGGTCCCCGCAGCGCCCGACATCGTGGCTGGTATGTATTATGTCACTATTTGTTTATGATGAGATCTTGTGTTTATATTATGATATGCGTAGGTACTTTCCTTGTGAATTTTGTACCTGCTTTGGTGTTGTTTAACTCGGGTGCGAGTCGGTCATTTGTTTCATTAGCGTTCAGTAGACACATTAGTAATCAGCAAGAGGCGATGAGTCGACCTCTACGAGTTTCTATAGCTAACGAGCGAGCAGTGTATGCCACGGACGTGATTTGAGGGTGTGTGCTTGAGATTTTGGCGTTGGATTTCTGATAGATCTGGTCCCGATTGCAATGAGGGACGTATGTGTCATCGTGGACATGGATTGGTTGAGCCGATTTGGGGCTGTGATAGACTGCGAGTAGCAATTGGTGACGATTCGAGATCCTAGTGGGGGAGTGCTGATAGTATACGGCAAGGGAACTCGAAGTGGGTCAGCGTTCTGTTCGTGTGCCAGAGTGAGGCAGAGTTTGCAGAAGGGCTGCAAGGGGTTCGTAGCTTATGTGACTGATACCCGGGAGGATGTGGGAAGGAGAAGTTCAGTTGATGATGTTCCGGTAGTGCGTAAGTTCCCGAATGTATTTCCCGAGGATTTTCCGGGTGTGCCTCCCGAGAGCCAGGTGGAGTTTCATATTGATTTGGTTCCGGGGGCAACGCCTATCGCTAAGGCGCCTTATCGCCTTGCACCGCCAGAGATGAAGGAGTTATACTTACAGCTTCAGGAGCTGTTGGGGAAAGGGTTTATTCAACCAAGCAGCTGAGCACCGATCCTTTTTGTCAAGAAAAAGGATGGTTCGCACCGGATGTTCATCGACTATCGGGAGCTAAACAAGTTAACGGTCAAGAACCGTTATCCGCTGCCGAGTATTGATGATTTGTTCGATCAGCTTCAGGGGGCATCTTGGTTTACCAAGATAGACTTGAGGCCTGGACATCACCAGATGAGGGTGCATGATGAGGATATCCAGAAGACTGCGTTCAGGATGCGATATGGGCACTATGAGTTTGAGGTGATGCCTTTTGGGCTCACCAATGCACCAACAACGTTCATGGATCTCATGAACAGAGTATGCCGGCCGATGTTGGATCGATCGGTAATTATGTTTATTGATGATATTCTAGTGTATTCTAGATCCCGAGAACAGCATGTCGAGCATTTGAGGGAGATCCTCGGGGTATTGGGGTCGGAGAAGCTTTATGCCAAATTCTCCAAGTGTGATTTTTGGTTGCTAGAGGTCCAATTCTTGGGGCGTCTTGTTAATCAAAATGGGATATTGGTCGACCCGGCCAAGATTGAGGCGGTAATGAGTTGGGAAGTGCCGAAGTTTGCCACGGAGAATAGGAGTTTTCTAGGGTTGGCCGGTTATTATTGGAGATTCATCAAGGATTTATCCAAGATTGTAGTGCCACTCACTAGGTTGATCCGGAAATTGCAGTGCCACTCACTAGGTTGATCTGGAAAGGTGTTGCTTTTTCATGGGGTCCGCAGCAGCAAACCTCATTTGAGACTCTTCGCCGGAAGTTGTGCGAAGCCCAGTGTTATCTCTTCCGGAGGGAGTCGAGGATTTTGTGGTATACTATGATGCATCGATATCAGGGTAGGGTGTGGTGCTGATGCAAAAAGGGCATGTGATAGCATATGCATCAAGGCAGCTGAAGCCTCATGAGACAAGGTATCCCACTCACGATATGGAGTTGGGAGCGGTAGTGTTCGCTCTCAAGATCTGGCATCACTATTTGTACGGGGTTCGATGTACCATTTACATGGACCACAAGAGTTTAAAGTATATGATGGATCACCCCAACCTGAATATGCGGTAGAGAAGATGGCTGGATGTGGTGAAGGATTACGATTGTGATATCCTTTACCACCTGGGAAAGGCGAATGTGGTAGCCGATGCCCTGAGTCGAAGGGCAGAGAGTGTTCCGATGCGAGGTATGTGTAATAGAATAACTGTGATGACGCCGGTGTTAGGCATCATTCGTGAGGCCCAGGCAGAGGCTGTGAGACCGGAGAGCCTCATGAAGGAGCGAGTGATTGGGCAGGTATCTGAGTTTGTGACTGATACCCGAGGGCTTATGACTTATCATGGTCGGATCTGGGTGTCGTTTATTGGTGTGGCACGCAGTGTTTTGTTGGAGGAGGCGCATAGATCAAGATTCTTGATCCATCTTGGGGCCACAAAAATGTATTTAGATTTGAAAATAAACTATTGGTGGCATTGTATTAAGAGAGATGTTGCGTGGGTTATAGAGAGGTGCTTAACCTGTCGTCAGGTTAAGGCTGAGCACCAGCGTCCGGATGGAAAGTTGTAGCCACTTGAGGTTCCCCAGTGGAAGTGGGAACAGATTTCTATGGATATCATCACCAAACTGCCAAGAACCCCAATGGGTGTCGATGCAATATGGGTGATTGTGGATCGGTTGACGAAAAGTGTTCACTTTCTTGCTATCATTGAGAGTTCTTCCGCAGAGAAATTGACAGAAATACATGTGAGGGAGGTAGTGTCTCGGCATAGGGTGCCGATTTTAATTGTGTCAGATCGAGATGTACGTTTTACTTCCAGGTTATGGAAGAAGTTTCATGAGGAGTTGGGTACGAGATTGCATTTCAGCTCTGCTTATCACCCTCAGACCGACGGTCAGAGTGAGCGGACTATCTAGACACTCGAGGAAATGCTTCGGGCATGTTTATTAGACTTCGGAGGAAGTTAGGACACATATCTGCCTTTGGCTGAGTTTTCCTATAACAACAGCCACCATTCGAGCATTGTTATGCCTCCCTTCGAGCTGTTCTATGGAAGGAGGTGTCAGACTCCCATTTATTGGGGAGAGGTAGGATAGTGTGTGATGGGTAGTACGGAGATAGTACTCCAAACAACTGAGCAGATTCAGCAGGTCGGGCAGAGGTTGCTGATGACTTAGAGTCTCTAGAAGAGCTACGCGGATAGGTGTCGCTCATAGCTCGAGTTTCAGGTTGGTGATTTTGTTCTCCTGAAGGTATCACATTGGAATGGTGTAATTCGATTTAGAAAGAGAGGCAAGTTAGGGCCTCGATATATCGGTCCATTCAGGGTGATAGCTAGGGTGGGCAGAGTAGCGTATCGTTTGGAGCTACCTGCCGAGCTGAGTTAGATTCATGATACCTTCCACATGTCTTAGTTGAGGAAGTGTATTGCCGATGAGTCAGCAGTGGTTCCATTAGAGGACATTCAGGTGGATGCGAGCCTGAACTATGTTGAGAGGCCGATCGTGATCTGAGATAAGAGGATCAAGGTTCTGAGGAATCAGGAAGTGTCCCTGGTTCAGGTCCAACGACAACATCGGAAGGGGTCTGAGCTGACTTGGGAGTCGGATTTAGAGATGGGGGAGCAGTATCCAGAATTTTTTGCAGAGCGAGACTTTAGGGGCGAAGTCTGATTCTAGTGGGGGAGAATTGTAACATCTGGGATTTCAGGTATTCTTTTTATCATTTATTTTTGGAGTCCAAGAAAGAGACTCAACGAGTTGATGCCTAGACTCGTCGAGTGGGGTCGCGTGGTAATGAGTAGACTCGATCAGTTGGGGAGGGGACTCGATGAGTCCGTGCTGGTGACTAAAACCCTAATTTCCTGGGTCTAAGCCCTATTTAAATGACATTATAGCCCTTCATTGCGGCTACCTTCATCCTTGAGAGTACCAGAGCATCTGAGACTCCTTGTGAGTGAGAAAGGAGGCCATTGTTCATCATTCTTGTGTGTTTTAGCAAGAAGGGAAGAGGAAGGTCAAGCTAGGAGAGTTGGAGAGCTTGGATCTACTTTCATTTGGGCAGAGGAAACTATTTCAGGTATTATTCAGAGCTTATTCTCGTGTTTTTGTTGATATAGTCAAATCTAGGCTTTCTTCATGCCTTGATTAACTTGTATTTGGAGTGTGAGAGGCCCTATGGGGAATTGGTACCTAGATCTGGACCTTAGAAGGTCCAGAGAGTCCCAAATGCTCTACTTTATGCCTTTCCATTAGAGATATGAACCTAGGTTGCCATTTTAGAGGCTCTTTAACCCAAAGAAGCATTATGGGCGTTGCATGAGTGTAAAGGTCGGACCTTTACGAAATTATTGAGTATGGTAAGGTCAGATCTATAAGTTAGAGAAACAGATCTGACCTCAGAAAGCTATTTGAGTTCGAGCATGGAATGAACTTGCCGAGTGCATATGCAGACTCCACGAGTCGGACCGGGTTGTCCCGTGACTCACACAGTTGGTGACTCGCTGAGTTGGCGGAAAGACTCGATGAGTCAGTTAGGATTTAGGGGACTGGAGTTCACATCTGAACTCGCCGAGTCAGTGCCTGACTCGACGAGTTGGGTCAAAGGGGTGGCCATTGACCAACGTTGACCAGAGTTGACTTGTGTTGACTTAAGGGCGTTAGTCAAATTAAGTCAGGAAAGTATTAATTAGAGATGTTTTCATGCTATAGGAGGAAGCTAGGTCGGAGGATTGAGCGCAAGTGATTAATAGACATCTTCAAGGTGAGTCTTCTCACTCTGCCTTACCCGATGGGGTGATTATGTCTGACCGGAAGGTCATATGTGTATGATGAAAATGTGATGCATGTTGTATATGTAATGTGTTATGATATGAGTATGATGATATGGACCGGAAGGTCAACAAAACATGGACCGGAAGGTCAACATAGTTATGGGATGGAAATCCCCTGAGACACTTGGATCGGAAGATCCCATAGAGTTATGGCCTGGAAAGGCATATGTGTTGTACACGGTATTTTGGGGAACTCACTAAGAATTATTGCTTATCGTTTGTGTGTTGTGTGTTTCAGATACCAGTGATGATCGCGGAAGGCGACGGGATGATCAGTATATACTTATGGTGGAGATGTTTTGAGATTCTGCAGATTTTTATTTGCACTTATGTTATGTAAAAGCAATTGATACACGTTTTCGGGAATTATGATTGGAGTATTTTTGTTAATTTAAAATGAAAAATTGTTTTAAATTTTTGGTGTTACATGTAATAAGTTGTAAGTTCTGTTTCGAAAAGTTCGTCTGTTCCTCCTGAAAATCCTATATTTTCCTAATTTTGATGAAAGATAAGTAAAAATGACTCTACAATCCTTTCTATGAGTAGTAAATGGATACAAGTTATATAAAACTTAGAGTAGACAAACAATCGATTGTGTGTATCTGCCCTAAGCCCACAACCAAACAAGGAATTGGGAATGAGGCGGATGGCACACATCCCATTGGTTGTTAGGCTATCGTTGTATATAACCCTCGTGTATTCACTTGGTACTCACAGAGTTAATTGCAATAGTTCCTTTATATTTAATGAAAAGATTCTTTAAGAAAACCCTTGTTTCTTTTAGTAAAAATGGTAATCATAGTGGTTCCTCCTATAATCTCTTAGGATATACTAGCTATATATAATCTAATATCGAATAGATAGTTAATTGTGTGAATCTGACCTAATCCCACGACCAAACCAGGAACAGGAAATGAGGCGGAAGACACACATCTAACTATCTACCAGGTATTAATTATATATAACCCTGATGTATAAACTATGGTATTATAGAACTAATCACCTAAGGTGCTTTAAGTTATACTGGTTTAATAAAATGGATTAAACCCTTTACTGGTAAGTTTCTAGTTTTGTCTACCAAAGGTTCTATTTGAAACGTAAGTTTTGTACTAGAAAAATGTGCATTGAATTAGTGTTCTATGACCTAACCCATACTTGGTACCCCTTATGATGACTTAATGTATACGGAACATACATATAACTAAGATCGAATGGATAATAGGCTGAGTGAATCTGCTCTAAGCCCACAACCAAACAAGGAACATGAAATGAAGCGGAAAGCACACTTCCTATTGCATGTGCGATACTATTAATATATATATCCCTTGATTATACATTAAGGAATCATAAGGTTAGAATTATGGTCCCTTTCTACTGAATGTACTAGACTCGACTGTTTTGTTTGTCGTTTTGAAAAGATGTAAGTTTTTCCTAGTTTATAACTATTTTAACTTGAAAATAGTTTGCATTAACTTTTAAGTGGAACTATCACTTTCTGAAAGTAATGGGAAAATGTAAGTACTCAGTTGTCTTTTGAATTGACATCCTGACATAGTGATTAACTTAAAACATGAATGTTTTATTATAGTCATAATGTGAAGGCTAGTACCTATACTATACGCTCTCCCTATCAAGAGATTCTTGGAACCAAATACGACTTCAGCAAGCCATTTGCTATGCTGTGTAATGCACATTAATGTTATGTGATCATGTTTACTTAATTTAACTATCACCTTTTGTTTAGAACAATGAGTTAGTGATTAATTGGTATAATTAGATCCTGTAGTTGTCTCCTGCTATAGAATCTTAGTGTGTTCGTTCTGTTGTAGTATCTTAGTATGTTCTTTTTGTTATCGTGTATTGTATCTTCCTCCCTGTTTCTCTTTATTGTGTGTTATCTTATGTTATCGTGTATTGTATCTACCTCCCTGTTTCTCTTTATAGTATGTCCTAGTATTTAGTATGAACTAATAAACTATAGTTTACTAGTGTTTTACTTGAACTGTTATTGAAAAGACTCATTTTACTACTAAGTTATGCTCGTACTTTGAAAATGGAGTTTTGTTAAACTATAAAGTAACATAACTTTAAAAGAGTTTTTAAAATGTTTTGATCACTTATAAAAGACATAACCAATCTATTGAAAGATGTTTATAACAAACATTTACACAATTATCATTGTGTTCAACTTGTGTTCCACCCTCCTTAAAAGCATTTAAAACAGTTTAAAAGATTGATTACGGGGTATGAACTCACCTTATGTGGGTGATTCAAACGAACACGCGCGTAAGGATGAAAAGCTCCACTAGTGAAGTCCCGAGACACATACAAGTCCTAAATGACATATAATGAAATATATTGGCATGAATATAGTGTTTAGAAGCATCCAATTGCAAGGAAACACCTTTTGGGACTACGACACACTTGGACCAAGTGTTAGAATCACATGTGGTTCAACTAAGGGGAGTGTACGACCACTTTGAGGAGTGTGCAGACATGGGTGTACGGATAGGGATTGTACGGCTGTACGCTCATAGTATCAAGTGCACAAAAGTGTGTTTTAATGATAGGGAAGCTTGTGGGATAATTGCTCACCAAGTGTTGAAGCTAGGAATACATTTTGAATGCCATTTAGGGGTGTTTTGAAGGGTGTACGGCCACACATGGGTGTACGGCCGTACACACCTTATGTTCATGAGTTCTAGGCATTTTCAAGGTGTTAAGCTAGTGTTATTTCCAAGATCTACGATTTAGGGAAACAGTACTTATGATCTGGAGGCTCGAGAAGGCTTAAAATCACCAAGAACAAGTGTGTGGTCTTGGTGACATTTGAAGATCTAGCCAAAATATGATTTCCAAGGGATGAAATAAGAGGGTGTTACTAGGCTAAAAGGATGAACAAAAAATAAAGGGAAGAACACTTACAACTTTTGAAAATCAAGATAAAAAATAGATGGTATTTGGGAGAGAAATCAAGTGTTCTTGAGGTGAAAGTGCAAGAATGAAGGAAAAATGAAGGATAACACTCTTATGGAGGGGGGTGTACGGCCAAACATGGGTGTACGGACATGTGTATGACTGTACACTCCTGTGTACGGCCATACACTCCCTCAAATGGAGTGTAGGGATTGATTTTGGTACTAGAAGTGTACGTGACCCAATCCTATACTCAATGCTTGAATGTACTGAGCTTTGAACCTTTGAACATACTCTAAACAAGGATAAATGATAGCAGAAATGAGTCTGACACTTAGTTGAGTTGTCTTGCTGGTCTTTAGAAGTAAAAAATTTCGGGTTGTCACATCATCTCCCCGTTAGATGGAATTTCGTCCCAAAATTAGCTTTCTTTGAAGTACTACTAGGGTTGCTCTCCTTTGATATGCAGAATACCCACTCGTAGACCTGGCAACTTTACCATAGTGTTCATGATAGGACTCATACTCGGTCCATCTATCGTTACCTCATGTATACAAATCGCATATAATTCGGATTAGTAAGATGGTCAGATGTGCGACTCTGCCCCAAGTCCACAACCCAACAAGGAACAGGAGATAGGGCGGAAACACACATACTAATTCTGTGTAATCGTAAGCATATACCACCCTCGCGTATGCACCATATAGTGATAAGTGGAATGCATTCGTCCTTAGCCTCTGTTCTTGAACTTGATCTGCTGGACAAGTGGTATTTCTAGAAGGTCTACTAAATGTACGATAGCCAGGCTTCGAAAAGGAAAAGTAGTCTTCGCACGAGTACTTCGGGGTTTAGAATACGAGAGACAGAACTGGGGTCTAGGTTGGACTGTCGTGACGAATGACGAGGGTTTCATGAACTTAACGGTCGAGTCGTTGGAAACATATGAACTTAGTATGGCGAGGACCACGCCAACTCATGACGAATGATAGTAACGGACTCTATACTGAATAAAGATTTGGCCAATTTGAAAGAAACATCTGATATATACGATGATGTACTCCTAGTGTGCTCGACAATGTACTCTTTGTAAATGTTCTAGTGCTTTCTTTTTTCCCCTTGATGTTAACACTTCTCCGTATCGTACCACGATGAGCGAGTACATACTACGAAAGTGCTTTGATAACTAGCGTCGATAGTTTATACTATGATCCTCCTTGGTACCACTATGATCGCCTGTCATATACTAGTTATGATTAATTAAGATGAATAATACAATCGACTAAGTAACTTTGCCTCAAATCCACAACCAAACAAGGAACAGGAATTAAGGCAGAATCACTCACTCTAAGTCTGCAACATCGTAGCTATGCACAACCTTGATGTATATGCTAAGCCATCATAGCTTCTCTGAACGGATATTTTAGTTCTCTTGAATCCTTTGACTTGTTTCCATAAGTGAGTTATTATAGTTACTTTTAAGTGTTTTCCCCATGTTTTAATCTTATAGAAATATAAATTAATTTGAAAAGTAATTACTATTTCGAAAAACATATCGTTGCTCACTGGCGACTCCGGGGTTGATTCTCCTGCGATGATCATCAGATTTCCTCCATCCACTCCTGAGTTCTTCATTATCAGGTAGTCCTTCTGGCAGTGTCCAGTCTCGCCACAGCCATAGCAGGCTTTGTTTTCTTAAACTCCGAGGACTTGGGAGATCGGTTGAGCTAGTGCCCTGCAGAAACGGACTATGTGTCCCTTTCTGTGGCAGTTCAGACACTGCATTTCCATACATACTCCAGTGTGGTGATAGTTGCACTTTCCACACTTCGGGAGGGTACCATCATATCGACTGGTAGGTGCTGGAGCAGCAGGCGTTGTAGTGGCGTACATGGTACTCGTTTGGTGTTCTTACGGGGGTTCTTATGTTGTTTGCTTCTTCTTCCTCTTATTTCCCGACTTTTGTTTATAGTCCTCTCCCTTTGATGGCCCCGGAACTGGGACTTCTACACCATGGTAGACTCCATGGTCGACAAGTCGTTGAGCCAGGCGTTTGGCGCTATCAAATGTGGTTGGATTAGAAGACAGTACATCTCCTTAGATCAGGGTAGATAAACCCTGGATGTACCTTTCTATCTTCTTACTCTCTGGAGTAACCATCTCCGGGGATAGTGCGGCCAAGTCGCTAAACCTATCAGTGTAGGCCACTATGTCTGAGCCAACCATGTATGATCCCATAGTTCTTGTTCCAGTTTCTGAACTTCGCCCCTCGGGCAGTATTCTACTCACCTCATCTCTTTTAGGTTCTCCCAACCTATTGAGTTAGCCACTGATAGCGTCAGTGACTTAACATGGCTATTCCACCATGTTAGGGCTCTGTTGGAGAAGGTGCATGCAGCAAGCTTCACTTTGCTCCCTTCTGGGCACGAACAGATTGCGAAGACTAAATCTGTTTTCTTGAACCAATGCATCAGAGCGATGACTCCACCATTTCCATTAAAGGAATTGGGTTTGCAGTTCATGAAGTCCTTGTACGAACACTCCTTTGGGTGTCCGTGAGCAGCTCTGGGGTTGTTTATGTGGGTACTGCTACCAGATCCGAAGGTACCACTTTCGCTGAAGTGAGCTAGAGCAGTTGCCACTGCGGAGGATATCGTTGATTGGAGAGCAGCAGTATCGAATTGTGGCGGTGGTAGTGGTGTTTGAGTTTGATTTATCAGAGTGGTGCGTATGTTCAATCTGCGAGGATGAGATAGAATAAGTCTATAGCAGTGGAGATAAGCCGAAAGCTGAAAGACAAGGTTATCTTAGTTTTGAGTGCATTTGGTCCTAACTTCCACAGGGTTCTAGAAATGATTCATAAAAGAGTCTATATCGAATAAACTTTATGAATTAGAAATGGTTGTCCTCGAATGAATATCTATGACCTAAATAACTGTTACCAGTTACATGGAAAGAAAATAATCCTAACACATAGGGTGAGCAGTGTTTCCACTAATTCATTAAGTTAACCATGATTTATTATTTATTAGTGTGTCGCATATGATGTTTTGATTACTTCAGTTGATCCTTCTTCAGAAACTTCTCATGAACTTGTCCTTGTTCCTCTTTGACTCTTCTGTTGATTGCTGACGAGGAAGTTGTTAAATCTATATGGGTTTGTTGTGAGAGAATGGATGTGACTAGAGAATCTATGAGATTTAAGTGAAATGTTATGGGGTGATCCTTACAGGGTCCTCTTATAACTGTACAACTTATAAAAGCTGTATATAATTCAAGATTAAATAGACCTTCAAATAAGTGATCCTACTCAAAAACCACAACCAAACAAGGAATAGGTAGTGAAGCATAGATCACAAATTCTAAATCTATAAAATCTCAATTATATAAAACCTTGGGAGTATACATTGCAAGATTATAGACCTATCGGTAAGGGTCTTTTAAGTTATCACATAAGATATTTATATAATGCCTAAAATACTCCTATAGTATTTTAATGTAATGAATTGGTATGTTTCAAACTTTTTATCATGTTATAGTGTCATAGAATACTCCTATAGTATTCTAACTTTCATGTTCTGATCTAGAGATCCTTTGTAAAGAGTTAGGTAAGTTTTAACACTGTTGCAAGACCACATCACTCCTAAGCACATGTCGGTCGCATCTCAAATGATTATAGTTGATCAGGCTATATTGATCCCAGATACGATTACATAACTGCCCAAGTTTGACCGTAGTATTTAAACTTTAAATACTTATGTTCTGTTCTTCTTGTGATACTTGTTCTAGTATGTATACATGTATAAGCAAATAGGTATATTTTTATAACTTATTGTTATATTATTAAAATATATTATCCAGAGCACTTAAGCCCTATTGTATTTATAGTTGTATATCTTTTATCGGTTAATATACTTAGTTCAGTATAAACAATGCTTTGATACCAATCTGTCACACCCAAAAACCGGAACGGTGGAAACGTTCAGGGGTGGAGGACATCATGTTTAGTATCACAAGACATTCAACATAGTAATCAATTTAATAAACAATCATTTCATTAGAAAGAAAGTTTTACAAATTATATGTTCACAAAACATAGAATACATATGCAAATAAAAAGAAAAGACATGAAGCTATACTGGTCCATCTTCTAAATTTCCAGCGCGAGTACCTTTCTACTAGTTTCCTGAGAATACAAGTTATTTTGAAAGAGTTGATCAGCAATTAAGCTGGTGAGTTCATAAGATTTTAGTGATGGGAGTAAGTTGTAAGAAAGTTGCAGTAAGTTGTAATAATTTGTAAGTTTTGTTTAGAAAAGTTCGTCTGTTTCTCCAGAAAATCCTATATTTCCTGCTTTCTATGAGTACTAAATGGATACAAGTTATATAAAAATCAGAGTAAACAAACAGTTGACTGTGTGTCCCTAAGCCCACAAGCAAACAAGGAACATGGAATGAGGCGGATGGAACACATCCCATTGGTTGTTAAGTCATCGTTGTATATAACCCTGGTGTATTCACTTGGTACTCACGGAGTTAATTGGAATAGTTCGTTTATATTTGATGAAAAGATCCTTTAATAAAACCCTTATTTCTTTTAGTAAAAATGGTAACCACAGTGGTTCCTCCTATAATCTCTTAAGTTATAGTAGCTATATATAATATAATATCGAACATATAGTTAATTGTGTGAATCTGCCCTAAGCCCACAACTAAACAAGGAATAGGAAATGAGGCGGAAGACACACATCTAACTATCTACCGGGTATTAATTATATATAACCCCGATGTATAAACTAAGGTATTATAGAAATAATCACCTAAGGTCCTTTAAGTTATACTGGTTTAATAAAATGGATTAAACCCTTTACTGGTAAGTTTCTAGTTTTGTCTACCAAACGTTCTATTTAAAAGTAAGTTTTGTACTAGAAAAATGGGCATTGAATTAGTATTCTATGACCTGGCCCATACTTGGTACCCCTTATGATGACTTAATGTATACGAAACATATATATAACTAAGATCGAATGGATAATAGGCTGAGTGAATCTGCTCTAAGCCCACAACCAAACAAGGAACATGAAATGAAACGGAAAGCACACTTCCTATTGCATGTGGGATCCTATTAATATATATCGCTTGATTATACATTAAGGAATCATAAGGTTAGCATTATGGTCCCTTTCTACCGAATGTACTAGACCTGACTGTTCTGTTTCTCATTTTGAAAAGATGTAAGTTTTCCCTAGTTTATGACTATTTTAACTCAAAAATAACTTGCATTAACTATAAGTGGAACTGTCACTTTATAAAAGTAATGGGAAAATGTAAGTACTCAATTTTCTTTCGAATTGACATCCTAACATACTGATTACCTGAAAACACGTATGTTTTATTAAGATCATAATGTGAAGGCTAGTACCCATACTATACGGTCTCCCTATCAAGAGATTCTGGGAACCAAACGCAACTTCAGCAAGCCAGTTGCTAGGTTGTGTAATCCATAGTAAAGTTAGGTGATCATGTATACCCAATTTAACTATCACCTTTTGTTTAGAACAATGAGTTTGTGATTCCTTGGTATAATTAGATCATGTACTTGTCTCATTCTATAGCATCTTAGTGTGTTTGTTCTTTCTGTTATCGTGTATTGTATCTTCCTCCCTGTTTCTCTTTATTATGTGTTCTCTTATGTTATCGTGTATTGTATCTGCCTCCTTGTTTCTCTTTATAGTATGTCCTAGTATTTAGTATGAACTGATCCTCTAAACTATACCCCTTATGTTTTTCTTGAACTATTATTGAAAAGACTCATTTTACTACTAAGTTATGCTCATACTTTGAAAATGGAGTTTTGTTAAACCATAAAGTAACATAACTTTAAAAGAGTTTTTGAAATGTTTTGATCACTTGTAAAAGACATAAGCAATCTTTTGAAATAAGTTTATAACAAAAATTTACATAATTATCATTGTGTTCAATTTGTATCCCCCCCAAAAGCATTTAAAACAGTTTAAAAGATTGATTATGGGGTATGAACTCACCTTATGTGGGTGATTCAAACGAACACGCGCATAAGGATGAAAAGCTCCACTAGTGAAGTCCCGAGAGAAATACGAGTCCTAAATAACATATAATAAGATATATTGGCATGAATATAATGTTTAGAAGCATCCAATTGTAAGGAAGCACCTTTAGGGACTAGGTAACACTTGGACCAAGTGTTAGAATCACATGTGATTCAACTAAGGGGGCTGTACGGCCACTTTGAGGAGTGTGCGGCCATGGGTATATGGCCAGAGAGTGTATGACCGTATACTCATGGTATCAAGTGCACAAAGTTTTTTTTTAAAATAAAGGAAGCTTGTGGGGCAATTGCTCACCAAGTGTTGAAGCTAGGAATGCATTTTGAAGGCCCTTTAGGGGTGTTTTGAGGGGTGTACGGCCACAAATGGGTGTACGGCCGTACACACCTTATGTTCATGAGTTTTGGTCATTTTCAAGGTGTTAATGTAGTGTTCTTTACAAGATCTAAGATTTAAGGAAAGAGTACTTACGATCTGGAGGCTCAAGAAGGCTTAAAATCACCAAGAACAAGTGTGTGTTCTTGGTGAGATTTGAAGATCTAGCCAAAATATGATTTCCAACGGATGAAATCAGAGGGTGTTACTAGGTTAAAAGGATTAACAAAAAATAAAAGGAAGAACACTTACAACTTTTGAAGATCAAGATGAAAAACAGATGGTAGTTGAGAGAGAAATCAGGTGTTCTTGAGGTGAAAGTGCAAGAATGAAGGATAACACTCTTATGGAGGGGGGTGTATGGTCCAACATGGGTGTACGGCCATACACTCATGTGTACGGCCGTAAACTCCCTCAAATGGATTATAGGGCTTGATTTTGGTGCTAGAAGTGTACGCGACCTAATCATATACTCAATGCTTGAATGTACTGAGCTTTGAACCTTTGAACGGACTCTAAACAAGGCTAAATGATAGCAGAAACGAGTCTGACACTCAGTTGAGTTGACTGGCTGGGCTTTACAAGGCAAAAAACTTTGGGTTGTCACTTGGAGAATGGGATAATTATTGTTTTTAATTCAAGTATTAAGTTGATTAATCGAAACATTATACAATGAATAATGTGTAATCAATATGGTGATTAAATAAAAGGTGTTTTATTTATATTCAAAAGTTTTGAGACTATATTAGATTCGATTGTTCTTTTGTTTCTCATTGCATTTTTGACTTCCCGAATAATAAGATTACTCAAACTATCCACAGTTGATCATACTTTGGAAGTAGGTATTGAGGCAAGACTGTCATGAATCTGTCTGTAGATTGTCTAAGTGTTAGACATAACACAAGTTTGCTACAGTATTCATGGGTACTCCTGTAATAAGATTTGAGTACTTGATAAAACCCATGCTCATCTAATCACTTCATGGATTTTATCACGAGTGATTAGTGAGACGATGATATCTTATATTCTTGAAATAGAGACATATAGTTGCAGTTTACAAGTCAGTTGCACATTGATAATATGTAAACACACCGGTAACTTGGTGTTAGAACACATAATATTATGTGTGATTTGACGAGTAAATAGAGCAAGTATATGAGTCGAATTTTATTCGTTCATTTTACCCTTAGAGGGATAAAAGCGATATCAGTGGGCCCTCGATGATTTAGTGATGACAACCCTAAGCCTCTGGCCAAGCCTGGAGTGATTTGATTTGTTCAATTAGTCGGTCCTCATAAATCGGAAATTGGGAAACAACACATGGACAGAGAAAATGATTATAATCCATGTCTCATGTCAATAAAATATCTAGAATGGAGGAATATATGATCCCTGATCTAATGGATGCGTCGTTGACTATGTCAGAGTTCGACAACGGCTTATAAAAGCTACGATTGCTAGTCGATTTTAAGTCGTACTTAGAGTTATAGTTATTAGACTTATCCAAGTGGGAGACTGTTGGATTAGGTGTCTAAGCCCATAACTATAATTGGTATGTACATGAGCCAAGAGTAGTTGTAAGGTCCTTGAAACAGATCTTACCAGTGATCAATCAATCAATCAATCAAAGTAACAAGAATTGGAGTAAAAGAAGAAGAAAAAAAAGCTTGTGCACGCTTTATAACTGAAAGCATCGGTACAACTGGTGTTTACAGTGACCGTGAACTCTAAGGCATCAACAACTACATGTGACCAAGACCAACCCTTTATATAGGGGACATGAGCCGTAAACACGGTTTACCGCCGTGTCCCCTATATAAAGGGTTGGTCATGGTCATTTGTAGTTGTTGATGCCTTATAGTTCAAGGTCACTATAAACACAAGTTGTAGCTGACGTTTTCAGTTATAAAGTGTGTGCAAGCTTGTTTTTCTTCTTCTTCTACTCCAATTCTTGTTTCTTTGATTGTTTGATTGATTGGTCACTGGTAAGATTTGTTTCTAGGACCTTACAATTGGTATCAGAGCAAACCGGTGACAAAGCATCATTCAATCAAGTTTTCAGCCATTTAGACTCGCATTCTTCACTGTTCGAGATTGGATTTTTACTTTCATTGCTAAAAGGGATCAAATCTTCTCTAAATTCGTGTTTTCGTGAACTTTTGGGAGTTTATTACCAAGTAATTACGGCTATAAACACAGTTTACAGCCGTAAACTTTGACTGTAAACAGAGCATCTTCATAGATCGTAAACTAATCTTCATAGACCGTAATCATTGTATCTTCCTTGACCAAAAACACTTTGACCGTAAACCTAACCGTAAACTCAGTTTATGGCCGTAAACAGTTTGACCACAAACTCAATTTTGACATTTTTCTTGTTTTAATCTTTGATTTAAATTTTTTTAATAATAAATGGATTCTCAAAGTCAAAAACATCATCATCAATTGGATTCTGTAATGGGCACAACCACGCGTATTCCAAGACTGTTGTCTGCAAATGGTTTTCCTGAATGGAAATATCGGATTCAGAAGTATATTAAAATGAAAGACTTCAAGGTTTGGTGAAGCATCATCAAGGGTCCTATCCGAATTACCACCACTATTGTAGGACAACTAGTTAACAAAGCAGTTGAGAACTATACAAATGAGGATTTTGAGAAAGTTGAAGAACAGGAAAGGGCTTTGGCCACTCTGACCATGGCTTTATCTCCTGATATAGCTCTTCAGAGAGTATACTTCAGCTGAAGCTTTGTGGGAAGCTTTGATTGAGGTATATGAAGGAAGTGAAGACATGAAGGAAAGCCACAAGGATATGCTGCATCAAAAGTTCAACATGTTCAACTACATTCCCAGAGAAACCCTGGAGGCACAGTTGTAGCGATTCACAACTCTCACTACTGAGATGAACATATTTGGGATTTCTTGACCATGTTCGAGACAAATAAAAAGCTAATGAATGCTCTTCCAAAGTCATGGGACATGGATGTAGCTGTTATTAAGAAGACCAAGGACCTGAATCGTCTCACTCTTGCTGAAACAATGGAGATCATCAAAGCCTGTGATATTGATGATAAACAACGAGAGATTAACCATGTGAATTCGTATTCGACTACAAATCTCGGGATTTCCGCTAAAAATGATTTTCATCACTCATGACTTCTTCAGGACAAGCATTTTTTATTCAACAACCTCAAATTCAAACTTTTAATGATACGTCATCCATGCCTCAGTCACAAAGCCAACCGTCTGTTACTCCACAAGCTGCTCCCTCCTCTAATGTGCCAGGTGTGGCCTCTTCCTTAAACACAAAGGAAAGTGATGAGAATCTTGATCTTGCCACTGGACTTGTCAATGGTTACAATGCCCTCTTACCTTGAGAGCTTCCACCTCATTTATCATTTGCTGATTTGGATCAGATTCATACAGAAGATGTGGAAGAGATGGATATCACATGGCAAATAGCTATGGCAGTATTCAGGGTGAAGCAGTTTGCTAAAAAGATAGGGAAGAATAACTGGGGGATGAATGCTGACAAGAAGGTAGGTTTCAAAAAAGGGAAGTTGCGCAGCTTCAACTGTCATGAGCTGGGTCATTTTGCTCGTGAGTGCCCAAAACCATATCGAAGGATGAACAATGATAGAATGACGGTAGCTGTGGGAAACAATCGTGGAGGTGTTGCGATCAATGGTAAGATTGCTATGGTTGCTCAGTCATTTCACTGAGAGGACCAGATTCAGGCTCTGAATATTTCAGGACCTGAAAAATTCTCACCTAGACCAAATCAATGATGATGTTCCGGTAGAGAATGTTGCAGCTGATCCTAAAGAAAAGATGATGGAGCTGTAGTTTGCAATGATGGTATCTTCTACTTCCGAACCCAAGAAAAGTGAGGTAAGTTTACCTTCTTGTTCTCAGGCATGTATTGATTATGTTAAAATTCTTCATGACAAAATAGAATCATTACGTAGAGAAGTAGAGGACCTGAGATATGAGGGCTATCAACTTAGAAAAGGACAAAAACCCCTAAAGTCCCAGTTAGAAACAAAAATCAAGGACTTTAGGAGACTTCAGGAAGACTAAAATAACAAATGTGAAAATTATGATTATATCAAGAGACATAATGTTGAGCTAATTACCGAGCTTGACATATTAAAAGGCAAATTTAAAACTGCAAATTTTGATTTTAAAAAGTTTGATGTGTTAAGCGAGGTAGTTTCCAACATGATTGACCATTGCCCGCAGTTCAAACAAACGAGCAAAAGGGTTTAGGATACGATAATGTACCTCCTCCTTTTAATCACACATATCAGTATCACCCTTTAACTAAAGAGGAGATTGCTAACGAACCATTCATGGTTTATGGCAAACCAACTGGTTTTGTTTCAGGAGGATTTATTAATACTAAATGTACTAATTTTTCTACTTCTCCTATAGATCAATCCTTAGATCATTCAAAGCACGAAATTGAAGGATTTGCTTCTGATAATAAAACTGTGTCTGGACTTGAAAATAAAAATGAGTCTGAACCTATTGTTTTTGTTCCAAATAAAAAATTTATTGCTTCAGATTTTAAAAATGACAATACTTTTTGTGATACTTCTGCATCTGCGCATGTTGAATTAATTTTTTTTATGTGTTTGATGAGTTATTTGATAATCCTGATGTTTGTGATGCTTCTAATGAAAACACATCAATTCAACAAGTCACACCATCTGATGCACCCTCATTTATCTCATAACCAGTTTCTTGCACATGTTCTTGTGGGAAAAGTAAGGGTGTCAGTAGAGAAAATAAATATGAGAAAAATAGTATCAGTTTTAATAATAACAAACAGATTTGTTTTAATTGTGGTACTGGTGGTCATATAGCTAGGAATGATCCAAATAGGATTTTTGTACATTATATGTCACCAAGAGGAGAGAACGAATCTAGAGGAACGTCTTGTACTAGAAAGTCCTCAAGAGCTCATTCTCGGGATGATGATTGGAAGTTTGATTGAAGTAGAAAAAGGGTAGTTTTTCAAAAGAACAAAAGGGTTTTTTCATAACAAAGTCACAAACAGTTTGCCAAAACTGAACAAGGCTCCGCCGAGATCGGTTTCGTCAAAGAGCAATTCTGGATCTTCAACCTCTTCTGGTAGAACATCCAGATGCTCAATGTAAACTGATAAGAAACATGTTTTAAAACCACCTGTGACTGTTAAGAAACCTAAATATTATTGGATGCCCAAATTAACTTCCAATCAATCATCGTTATCCTGTGAAAAGTTTAAAAATGATGATCAATCTAAGAAAGGAAATGGAAACCCAGGATAGTGATGACCTGGGTTCCCAAATCTGAATGATCCCGCTCATTTTGCAGGGACAGTTGTGGAGGAATGTCATCAGACCTTGGTATGTCGACAACAGCTGCTCCCGGTATATGAAAGGAGACATCTCCCAATTGAGCAACATTTAATCTTTCAACGGGGGGTATGTTTCATTTGCGGGCGGAGAAGGTGGAAAAATCACTTAAAGAGGAACCGTTACAAATAGAGTGCTAAGTTTCGAAAATGTCAACTTTGCTCCCGAGTTAAAGCATTGCCTGTTGAGTGTTTCTCAGATTTGCGACAAAGGGTACTCAACGCATTTTACCGACAAAGAGTGAATGATTCTTAAGCCAGGCATTGTCATTCTAGAAGACTAGATTCTTGTCAAATCAAAGCAGGATGGAAATTCTTACATTATCAATATGAACAGTAACATTCTTGAACAAGTCACTTGTGTCTTTTTGAAAGGCTCCGAACAGAATGCAATGTTGTGGCATCGACGACTCGGTCATGCGAATGCTAAAAAGCTAAATCGTCTTGCGAAGAATGAGATGGTCCGAGGCTTACCTTTCAGAGACTTTATAACTTTTGAGAAGTGTGTGTCATGTGCCCTAGGAAAGAACCATAGAAAACCACACCTGCCAAAACAGGTTAAATTAATCAGTCAGGTGCTCCATTATTGGATATGGACTTATTTGGTCTGGTCAACATCCTAAGCATCAACAGAAACTCATATTGTCTGGTTGTGATTGATGATTTTTCACGTTTTACGTGGGGCTTCTTCTTATCGGACAAAGATGGGGTTTCTGATATGATAAAGAAGTTCATTGTGTTGATTTAGAACCAAACTAACAACCGGGTGAAAGCGCTTCACACTGATAATGGAACAAAATTCAATAATGCAATTCTTGATCATTTTTGCGCAGAAAAGGGAATTGTGCGTCAATACAGCTCCGTTAGCACACCGAAACAAAATGGTGTTGCTGAGCGGAGAAATAGAACATTGAAAGACGTTGCAAGGACGATGCTGTGTGACTCCACGTTACCTCTTTTGTTTTTGGCTGAGGCGATTAACACTGCTTGCTACATTCAGAATCGTGTTTTAATCAACAAAGCTCAGATAAAGACACCGTACGAGATTCTATATGGTCATAAGACTTCAGTCAGTCATTTTCATGTATTTGGCTGCCCTTGCACCCTTCTACACCTAGACTCCAACCCAAAATTTAATGCAAGCCTGATGATTGTTACTTTGTGGGGTATGTTGCATGCACGACGTATAGGGTTTACAATAATAAGGCGAAGCAGATTGGCGAATCCTTTGACACGCGCTGGTTGGAGGAAAATGAAACAGATACTCGAGTGGGTCCTGATTGGCTATTTGATTAGACATCGTTATTCAAATCCTTCAATGTGTCTTCAGATGGTTCGTCTGGTTCTTCCTCTGGTTTGAATATTGTTTCTGAAGACGAAGACAAAGAATTTGTTTACAGACCTCCAACAATATCCTCTTCACCACCCGAGGGGGAGTCATCTGTTCCACTTGATAGTCCAAAATCTCAAGTTCAAGATGATACTCCAGATGTTGCTACTACACCTCTTACTCCAGTTGAGAGAGAGTTCATGTCTAGAGATGCTTCCACTGTTACTCTAACTTTTATGGAACTACTCTTTCTTGAAGAAATTGCCAATGAGTTTGTAGCAGATTCATATAATGTGGAACAATCAACAAATGATTGAGTTTTCAACATTCACAATCTTCCCGTTTTACTCAGTGATATCAGCCAGGAGATACCTTCAAGAATTCAACGTGATCATCCGATCGAAAACATCATTGGTCAGCTGGGCGACAGAGTTAGAACCAGAAGTTAGAGTGGAGATGTCAATACATGTCTCTATTCTTGCTTTATTTCTCAAATAGAGCTTAAGAAGATTGAAAAGGCTTTGAATGAGCCCAGCTGGGTAGATGCTATGCATGAAGAGCTAAATCAATTTGAAAAGCTCGGGGTTTGGACATTGGTTGAATTACCAAAGGGCAAAAAGTCTCTTGACACATGTTGGGTCTATCGAAATAAGCAGGATGATTATGGAGTTATAGTGTGCAACAAAGCAAGATTGGTGGTTCGCGAATTTCGAGAAATCGAGGGTCTTGATTTACTGAGGTTTATGATCCAGTGGCTCTCTTGGAAGCTCTTCGTATCTTCCTTGAATATGCTTCCTACATGAACTTCACAGTTTACCAAATGGATGTCAAGACAACTTTCTTGTATGGCAAGGTGAAGGAAGAAATCTATGTTGATCAGCCCCTAGGTTTGTTAACTCGAAGTTTCGTAATCATGTCTACAAGTTGGACAAGGTGTTGTATGGGTTACATCAAGTTCCTCGATCGTGGTATGCGACTCTCACAAAGCACTTGCTCAAGCATGGATACTCTCGTGCCACTATCGATCAAACTGTGTTCATAAAGCATGTGGGTAATGATCAGATTCTAGTCCAGATCTACGTTGACGACATTATTTTTGGGTCTACTAGCCCACAGCTCTGCAAAGAGTTTGAAGGCGTTATAAAAAAGAGGTTTGAGATGAGTTCGTTGCGTGAGATGACCATGTTTTTGGGGCTTCAGGTCAACAAAAATTCAACCGGAATCCTGATCCATCAAGCTAATTATGTGAAGGATATTCTTGAGAAGTTCAGGTTTCAAGACGCAAAACCTGCATCGACGTCGATGGCCGAAAGACCTCTGCTGAATCCAGATACTCATGGCGAATTCATAGATCAGAAACACTACAGATTGATGATCGGATCGTTGATGTATCTTACTGCAAGTCGTCCAGACATCATGTTTGCAGTTTTTCAATGCGCACATTATTAGGCTAATCCTAAACTTTCACATCTTAGTGTTGTTAAAAGAATTTTTCGGTATATTAAAGGCAGCCCAAAATTGGGTCTTTGGTATCCAAAAAATTCCGAATTTGATTTATATGCTTTTCCTGACAGTAATTATGGAGGCTGTGAGCTTGACAGGAAATCTGCATCTGGGGGGTGTCAATTCCTTGGAGATAGGCTGGTGTCATGGCAGTACAAGAAACAGCACGACGTCTCAACCTCAACAGCAGAAGCGGAATACATTGTTGCATCTGCTTGTCGCTCTCAAGTTATCTGGATCCAACATCAGCTGTTGGATTACAGTTTGAACTATCTAGAAACCCCCATCTATTGTGATAATGAGGCTGCAATTCATATTGCTAAAAATCCTATCCAACATTCCAAAACCAAGCTCATTGATTTCAAAATTCATTTTGTCAAAGACTGCTATGAGCGTTCGCTCATCCGGCTAGAACAGGTTCCCACCGCTAATAACGTTGTGAATCTGTTCACTAAGCCTTTTAACAAAGCTCGATTCGATGTGCTTGTGGGCCTTTTGAAAATGATTCGTTTTGAGGATTAAATTTTAGTTTTAGGTTAGGTTAGTTTAAATCTACACATTTTCGTGATTTCATTCTCACCCATGCAAAAATTTAGGGGGAGAAATAAACAAAAATAAAAAAAATTATAAAATCAAAAACCCAAAAATAGTGTTATTTCTGGTTTTTTATTTATTTTCAGAAAATACTTAAAAATCTAAAAACATTAGAAAATCAGAAAATAAAAAATATATGACAATATGATGTTTGGATAGGTTGAACAGGGAGATATACATGGGAATCTACTGGTTACATTAAAAGAACCTGTATCTAGAACTGTGGATTAACTTTTCCTCAATGTGTGGATTTTGTCCTTAACTCCGGTATTGATGGGGTGACTAGGGAATTCAGATAGAATAGGTCGGTAGAAGATTATTTTCTTTCTTTCTATCTGTTAGTCATATGTTGGCTCCTCTGCGCGATTCAGAGATCCGACCTGGACTGTAACATATGAAACACTATCTCTCTGCATCTTCTATTTATGCAATTATTTCTATCTGTTAGTCATATACTGTCTCCTTTGTGTGACTGATAATCCGACCTGGTACACATTATATGCATCATTCTTCTTCTCAATCCCTCTAAAACTTCAGTTAGTCATATGTTTCACCCTTTGCGTGATTAGAAGAGATCTAAGCTGGGTGTATAGCATATGCATTCTAAACCTATCTTCTCTCTTAATAATTGTCTGCTCACCTGATGTACGAAGTATTCTGGAAGTCCTTGATTATCGGAGCATATCAGGAAGCGGGAAACACATTCTAGTACATCTAAAACTTAACACTTACAGGTTATTTGTAGATCTCGCTGCTCAATTTAGGTGGATAACAATATCCCTGGTTGTTGTCAGATGAATGGTCTTTAGGAAGTATATTTAGGACCATAAGATCAAAATATCTTGTCATTTCTAGTTTGTCCAAATTTATCACAAATTTTTCGTGTTGAAGTGGACAACAATACCGACGATCGACCAGATATAGACATGAAGGTAGAGGTACCGACAAGTGGATTAAGGTTGTCTAACAACTTTGATCCCAGTGTCACAAAATTATTTTCAATGTTTGTTGAGATAAGTTTAGTCTTCTTTTATTTTATTTTTATTTTTATAGTTGTCAAATTTTCTTTTTATATATTCTTAAATTTTAGAAATTTTTTTTAGTTTATGTTAATTTTAGTATTAATTTTTAATCATCAAAAGGTGTTATTTTTTATATTTTTTTTGGGATTTGGACTGCATTTTACACCGTGTGGATGATTGCTAGAATCGAACAAGGTATAAAAAGGAAGGATTTACAGCCGAAAACTCTCCACTCCTCATTCTCAAAGTTTCCGGCTGTAAACCCCTCCAACTCTCTCTCTCTCTCTCTCTCTCTCTCTCTCTCTCTCTCTCTCTCTCTCTCTCTCTCTCTCTCTCCTCTAGAAAAAAAAATCTCAGTTTCTATGAAATTGCTTGTTACATCTCGAAGGTATGCAAAAATCGACCATGAATATGTGTTTAGCTAAACAATCGACGAATTTTGGGGCTTCAATCGAAGAAAAATAGTTTTTGGAGCTTAAGGCCGTAAACTCCATTTCCGGCAATGAGTTCACGGCCACGGGTTTACGGACATAAACCCCAGTTTGACCATAAACTCCATTTGGTCAAAATATATTTTTTTTGGGCTAAAATTAAATTGCTTAATTCAGAAAACTATAAATTCATAATTGTTTAAATATCTTTGTTTTTTTTACTTGACCTGTTTTAGTGTAGATCAAATGGTTAACTTGAAATTCGCAGACATGCACAATTTGGCTATCGTACTGGCAGATCCTCCTGTTACACATGGAGAGTTCAAGTCGATGATCCATGGGCTGAGGAAATGTTGTTTGGCTTCTGCTATCACATTGAATCATGTCGTTTATCAGAACATCATCAGGGAATTCTGGATAACTACCAAGGTGAAAAGGGATAATGATGTAGCAGTTACTGTTGAAGCAGACGTGAAGGGATACAAGATTGAAATATCTGAACAATTCATCAGATAAGCTTTTCTGATTGATGATCAACCTGGTTAACCTACTGAGATTGGGATTGAAGACGCCCAAAAGGTTCTTAAAAAGATGGGTTATGAAGGAAACTTTCCTCATACCATGAAGAAGATTCTGCCACCGTACTGGAGATTTCTGGCTCACATCTTTGTAAGCTGTGTCACACCCCGCTAAAGCGGAAACGCAAGATATGACAGCGATAACGGTTTCATTGCAAAAGATAAAGATACATCACCATAGCAGTATTTAAAAGTTTACAACCCATAGCTTAAAAAGAAACAAAGTACAAGTTTTTCCAAAATAACATTCTTCAAAATATAACTTCATAATAGCTTCAACACAATGCAGCATGCTCTATGATGATGAATCTTTACATCCACTTACTAATTATTTCCTGAAAAAGCATGTAAAACGAGCGTCAACTATGAAAATAGTTGGTGAGTTCACAAGTTTATAAAATTGAGCGTAAAATAAGGCTTTTCGTAAATACAAGTACATTGCTTCAATGATAAACAAGTTGATTGCTATTAATGAATACAAGTTTATTGCTATAACGAGAAACGAGTTTGTATGTGTATGAGCAAACAATGAGTCTCAACCAAACCTATGACTGAAGCCCTATCGAGATCTATGCTTATCATTCCATAGATGAATATGGTATCATGCACTCCAGCAATTCGGGCGAGTGAGGAGTTGTCAATTCCTAATAGCGCTATCCATAATGACCATTGGCTCAAAGAGTTAATGGTTAGAGATAAGGGAAGGGCCTTAGTACGATAAGTTCTCATGTTCCGTGTTGCATAGACATACATAAAGAAACATAACAATACAATAGCAATTGTGTTTGATACAAATCAATTTAAATACAACATACAAATAATAGTTTTTCTGGACATGCTTTTCCACCCCAAAACATAAAAACCGAAAATAGGGGAGTGCGTGAATACTCACGATGTTTCGTGTAGGCACAAGCGGTACTTCGGGATGCACTAACGTCTTACTACCGGGATCCTACGACATCAAACACACACTAGTGAGTTTCCATGTCGATATCTAATGCTAATATACTAAACTCTACATATAGGGAAATGTCAATTTATGTTTTAGTATTGGATTTTATATCAATTGGTTACACTTTTTCTGAAATATTGAAATTTTACAAGTCGTGCGATTAATTACAACTTTGGAAGGTTAATTTTCCAAATTTTAAGTCTCAATAATAACATAAATTCACGAAAAATAGCATTCGAGGGATAATATACTAAACTCTAAGCTGGGAAAAATATAAAAATGGATTTCCAAGCTTTTTAATTATATTTTATGATTTATGGGCATTTATTCCAATAAAAATTGAAATAAATAGAAAACAGTTTCCAAAATTACCCAAACTTTTTATTTAATTGTTATTATACATAACTGGGTTGGGAAAAATATAAAAGATATTTTTCAGTGTGTATTTCTATTTTTCCTTGTTTTATTCCTTTAAATAGTCATTAATTGAAGAAATAATATTAAACAGTTAAAATAAATCACCATAAATTTTTGTAACATCATTTACAGTATAAATATCCTGGGAAAAATATCAAAAGTGGTTTTCATAATGTATAAACTGGTTTTGGGTATTTATGTGTATTTAAGTGCATTTTAATGCAATTAACTTTAGAAAATAAGAGAAAAATAGTTTACAGTAGAGAAAAATCCTCAAACTTTTTGATGTAACCTCCTACTGTATAATATGGTATCCTGGTAAATTTTTATGAATTTTGGATAATCAGAACTATTTGTCCCATTTTAGGCCATTATAATTACCAAAAATTGGGAAAAATAGTAAGACATGATGAAAAATCTTGAAATTATTTTCTGGAGTCACCCATCACAGGTAAGGTATGTGAAAATTGTTAGATACAATTTTCACATCCTCTAGAGTGGTTTTGTAATTTATCATGTCCTAAACAAAAGAAATATAGAAATCATATTAAACAGTAACAAAAATTGATGAAATTTGGTGAGGGGTCATTATTCCCCATAAGGATCATCCATGAATTTAGTTGGGATTTATTGACGTCTGGAAGAATTTTTTATGATTTATGCCCTTGGTTTTAGCAATAATTCTAATAAATCAAAGGAATAACAAAAGCTCTTGAAATTTTCCAGATTGTCTCATGCATGCAAGGGCTTTCAAAAGGAAAATTGTTAAAAATGTATTCAGAAGAGAAATGAGGGTAATGATTCCAAACAATTTAAGAAAAGTTGCATGCAATAATGCATGAAGTGTAGATGTGGCTGAAGTTCATGAATTTGTGTTGCCCATTCAGTGAGGTTTTAAGACACGAAATTTCAACCATCATTCACTAGATATGTTAATTTTCTAAGGTATTTTTCCTCAGATTTATGGTTGGATTTAAGGCCATTGATTATGCAAGACAAAAATAGTGATCACAGAAAAAGAGCTGTATGCGCAACCATTTTGTAAAAATTGCCAAAACTCGGATATTTAATATTTTACAGTGAGACCAGTTGGGTTTGAAAGTTAACTCGTGGAACTAACGAATACAAAAAGTTCCAAATAATCCAAATAATCTTTTTCATGGTTTTTAAGTTCCAAAAGTTGTTTAATTCTACTAATGATGGACCCAATAAGTCTTGGGTTCCTAAATTTTTTCAATAAATGCAGGTGATTTGTGACGAGCAATATGATATGAAATGGTATATTGACAGTGGTTGCTCTCATCATATGACTGGAAGAAAGGAAAATTTGCGAGATTACAGAAGCTTGGAAAATACCGGAGTTGTCAAATTTGGAAATAATCACAAGTGTCAAGTGAAAGGATATGGGAAAGTCACAAATGGAAACTTCACAGTAAACAGAGTTGCTTATGTTGAAGGACTTCAACATAATTTGATAAGTGTATCACAACTTGTTGTGGGTACTGGAAATCAAGTGGTGTTTAATGAAGAAGGAAGTATCATCTCAAATGCAAAGACAAATGAAATACTTCTGAAATCCAAAAGATATGGTGATATGTTTACACTGGACATCAAACCAATTGTGGGAAAACCAGCTGTGTGTTTACTATCAAAAGCATCCAATGATCTCAGCTGGCTTTGGCATAGAAGATTGTCACATTTGAACTTTCGAAATATAAATAAATAAGTAACTGAAGATTTAGTTCGAGGGTTCCCAGTATTAAAATTTGACAATGATTCTTTGTGTGCAGCTTGCGAACAAGGAAAACAACATCGAAAAGGTCATCCGATTGTCATAGATTCAAAGATAGTAGATCCATTGGAACTTCTTCACATTGATCTATGTGGACCATCAACTGTTGCAACAATAAATAAAAAGCGGTATATTTTAGTTGTTGTAGATGATTTCTCTAGATTCACATGGGTGTTTTTTCTCAGGTTGAAATCTGAAGTTGCTCAGATGATGATTGATTTTATCAAAAAGATTGAAATTAGTCTGAAGAAGAATGTACGAAAAATTAAAAGTGATAATGGTTTGGAGTGTAAAAATCAAACTCTTGACAATTTTCTTACAAACAAAGGTATTTCGCATAATTTCTCATCACCATATACTCCACAGCAAAATGGTGTAGTTGAAAGAAGAAATCGATCTCTATGCGAAGCTGCCAGAACCATGCTAACATATACGAATCTACCTCAATATCTTTGGGCAGAAGCTGTGTCCACAGCATGTTTTACTCAGAATCGATTATACATTCATAGAAGATTCAATGTTACTCCATATGAAATAATCAATAATCGGAAACCTAATGTAAAATTCTTTCGTGTTTTTGGTTGCAGGTGCTTTATTATGAATCTCAAAGATAATTTGTCAAAGTTTCAAGCAAAAGCTGATGAAGGCATCTTCTTAGGATATTTATAGAATTCAGTTGCATACAGAGTGCTTAATAAACGAACCAGAAAAATTGAAGAAACTTTCAATTTAACATTTGACGATTACTATCTTAAACAAATTGATAGTAAATTCGATAAGAAACCAATACTTGTGGATTCAAATACTCAAATTGATAATTCTAAAATTAATGATTTTGATTATGACTTAATTTTCGGAATTCCTGATAGGGCAATTGATGCCGAAAATAATGCTCCTGATAATCACACATCAGAATCCTCAAAACATACTGATGAATCAACAATAACTACAACGTCGATAACTTGTGAAAGCACACCAAATGGTCATATGGAGGAGGAACACACAAGTATTCATGAAGATTGTATACCAACTTTTGAGGGGGAGAAAGACATTATAAAACATCAAGTTGAGGGGGAGCATTCACAAAATCAACAAGAACATCAAGTTGAGGGGGAGCATTCGCAAAATGAACAGGAACATAATTTTGAGGGGGAGTATCCAAATGCAGCTTATGTTGAGAGAGAGACATGTAAACACCTCTATAAATAGTGGGTTCATACCACTTGTAGAGGTGTGCTTGAGAGATGTAAAAGTGAGTGTGTAAGTGTGTGTTAATTATGTAATCTAGATCTAGATCCTTTTTGTAACACCATATACATTCAATATATCTCTTAAACATCCAAATCATCATGTTCAATTGTGCGAACTTTAATTCCGCATGCCAAACCATGTTCTTATGTCACTACAATTGGTATCAGAGCTTGGTTTTCACGATCAACGTGACTTTTGAAGAACGATTCACGGTTTGGCAAATTTTTGTCGCAATTTGATCAATTTTGGTGAGTCTCTCTCTATGATCTCTTGTAATTTCATTAAAATCGTGCGTTAGGTTTTTGATTTGTGATTATTTGACTCGTTGGATCAAATTTTCCTTGAAAAACCTATTTGTTGTGATCCAATAATTCTTTTGTTGATCAAGTTCCAACACAATTTCATATTTGTTCTTTTGATTTGATTCACAGTTTGCAAATATTAATTTGAATCAAAATTTGTATCAAAAACAATCAATTAAGGATCACTGTTCATGAATCCATTAATGATCTAATATATTCTTATTTTGAGCCCATACGTTTTCTTTTGATCCGATAACAGCATAACATGAGCCCAAAAATTCATTCAATCGATTTGACTCCTGATTCACTTTTTTGCGACATCGTTTACAAGAATAAACAATCTGATACTCGTATCTCGATCTTTAATCAATTTGTTCTTGAGTTTCGTTTTCGATTCAACTTTCTTGTTATTCAGTTAAGAGTTGTTCATGAATCTAAAGTTGTGAATCGATTAGATTATTTGTGTTCAGTCAAAATAATCGATGATGATCAAGTAAGAGTCAAGGAATCGAAAATTGGATCTTAGATTTTGATCAATATTGTCATGAACAGTTGAAGGAGATGAAGAACAGTTGAACAAACACATTTTGATCTAAAATTGGCCATCAGAATATTCAATTTTGTGTTCATAGTTTGTTGACTTTAAAAAGTCAAACTGTGAAAAAGATGAGATTGAAGTGATGAATCGATGAATTAGAGGTCGAAATGTGCTAATACAGGTTGTATTTGGGATGTGGATGTCGAAATCAAGTTCAATTTTGAGTATTAATTTCGAATTTGGATGAGTTTTCTACTTGATGACGAACACTGTGAGTTGTTCATGTTTGCTTCTCAACCGAGATTTGGAATTCGAATGGATGAAATCTGTTGTGTGATGTTCAATGATTGATGCTGATGAAAAACGAAAAGAGGTTGGAGATTATTATTCATGATTGATGGTTAGTGTTTCAATTTGGATCGACAACCAAAAAGCGAAGAACGCAAAGTGACTGGTCAAGTTTGTTTTGATTGTGATGAACTGGAAAACAAATTGGAGGTCAAATGAGTTTCGTTGAGAAACGAATTCATGATTCAGAGTCGATATTTGTTGTTGATGATTTTGTTGGTTGGGTTCGCACTTTTGATTTTGAATTCGAATTTGAGTTGTTGGTTTGAAATAAATCAAAATCGATTCACACATAAAGTCGTAATTTGGTTTTTCACTGGAAATCGAATGTGATATCGGTTTGTATTTGTCGACTGATGAATTGTTAAAGAGAAGTCTGAGAAATTGGATGCTTAATCTAAAGTGAATGTGCGAAGGGTTAAGGTTAAGTGCAACAACCCGAAATTTCCGTATCATTTTACTGTAATTTTTTTTTTCGTAGTACAATTCGCACAACCAATCGTCGTTTCCATTTCGATTTCCGATCTTCCGTTTAATTAAGTCATTATTTAGTACACATTTAAAATGACTTAATGGGTGTCTTAATACATTTAGAAATCATTTTAGCACCCAACTTTAGTGATCAGAATATTTCTAGAAATTACCGTATCGGGTTACGGTAACTCAATCGGGTACGACCAAAAGCCTCGTCTAACACCGGTATCGGGTAGAATTCCACCGTGTCCAAAACTTAAACACTATATAAACATGTTTAAGACTTCATTTGAAGCCTTTGGCCAATCTCTCACTAAACTCTTACAACCTCTCTCCTCAAGCTAGAATTAAGATCCAAATCTCAAGTTTAAGGCTTCAAATCTTTAAGGTAATCTCCCTAACATGTTATTCAACACCTTTAGCCTTCAAATTGATGAATTAATTGAATTTTGGGAGACTTATGTGAGTTTACGGCCAAGGAATGTGCTTGGGCCGTAAACTCCCCAAAATTTGACATAAATCCAATTCTAAGGTGTTAGAAAGTCATCCAACACCACCAAAAGCCTTGGAATAAATCAAGGGACCAACCAAAAATACTTTAAGGGCCTAAAACACATCATTTGTGGGATTTATAAGTTTACAGCCAAGGCTTGTTCTTGGGCCGTAAACTCCAAGATTTTTGGTGTTAGAATGCAAACTAAACACCCCTAAAGCCTTTAGATGAATTTTAGAAGTCCTTCTATGCAAGTTTTAGACCTTGAAACACTTTGTATGACCCTATATAAGAGTTTACGGCCATGAGGAGGGTCTCATGGGCCGTAAACTCCATAACACCTCTCAAATGTCCCATAAAACTCATGTAAAGTCTTGGAATAATCCTATTAATCACATGTGATTTGGTTTAACAACATTTAACACCATTTTCATGAAGATTAAGGAGTTTACAGCCAGGAGCCTATATTAGGCCGTAAACTCCCATAAAAATAATCATTTTGATGATTTAAATTCATTCCAAGTGTTCCAAGGCAATTTAGATAATCCATTCTAGCAACCCCTATGTCCATTTGAGCCCTTAAACCATCAAAACCACACCCACATGAGTTTATGGCCGTAAACTCATGTATGTGTGTGTTTTATGGTTGTAAACTCTTTAAAATGTTTACTCTTGGGGTGTAAACTCAAGTCCCAAGTCCCTAGTGCCATTACAAGTCCGAAGATGTCACCCGGGTCACTCCGAACGCTCGTTTTGAGGTGTTTAACGTCATTGGAGTGTAATGTCCCATATGATTAGTGAATGTATCTCTAATTGTATATATATGGACATTATATCATTTTACATAGGATCATCACGAGTAATCAAACCCCGAACCAACGTCTAGCATTCAAAACCGACACGTTTCCGAGTCCGGTGAGTTCATACCCCTACCCTTTTTCACTGTTTTCCACTGTTTTTAGGGGGAACACAAGCAAAGTACAAGGGAATTCTTGTACTCCAAACATGTTTTCAAATGTGTGTTTCATATTCTTATGCTTTTATAACTGATATTACAACTGATAACAGATCGAACATACAGATCACGTAACATATATTTGTGAAATAAGTCTTTAAACTAGTATGTTTTACATGTATTTCACAAATGGTTTTCCACATTTTATTAGTTAAAAGCACGACATTAAAACATTTGAACATAATACCTGTACACTGTTTTGTCCTCGGTAACACTCCCCACACATATACGAGTGGAGGACTATCATATTATTACTAGTAAATTTGTTATTCCTGTATGATTGGAGACACGTCCTCAGAGAACACTCCACCCAGATTACGCGAGTGGAGGACTACACCCATAACCAGAATCTCTGGTATTTAGAGAGCGTGACTTGAGTGTATAGATCTATACGGGGCTGACTACCCCACACCTGGCTGCTAGCTACAGCCGAACCGAAATGGTTCAAGGGTGACGAAAGTCATAAGTATGTGGACAACTTATTGCCACATGTGGACTACTTATTGCCACAGGTTTCAGTCTATTGTATGGTTATGGAACTCGCAATTAGGATAGCAGAGATTTACTTACAGTAATAATGGATTACTTTATACATCGTTTACATCTTTGACATCTTTTACATCTTTTACTTACTGTAACCAACATTCAGGAAGGTACGGGACTTTTTTGGGGAAAACATAGAACCTAATCACGATTACATCTTTTACATCTTTAACATCGTTTACATTAGATACATACATGCAGGAAAGCATGGGACTTTCCTGGGTAACATTTGCATAACTAGAAAGAGTAACAAACTGGATAACATTACATCTTTTACAATTTGTAACATACAATAAGGAAAGTATGGGACTTTCCTGGTAACACATGATAAGTAAACAGAACAGTTCAACCAGTCAGATAACCAACTATACATTTTCACATGAATAAACATATTTTCAGTGTACAAACTTACTATACTTTACATTTGTGAAACAATAACCAACGTTAAGAAAATACGGGATTTTCTTGGTGAACATAACATTTCAGATACAGAAAGGAAACCGATACATTTTCATAAAACAAAACAGCTTATGAACTCACCAACTTTATGCTGATTTTCAAACCGCTTGTGTTCTCAGGTCAGCGTTAGAACAGGTACTCGAAGATCCTTTTGCTCGAAGACGGTGTACATGAAGATCCGTTTCTTTTGTTTATATATATAATGTATCACAACTGTACAAACTTTACTTTTGAAATAACTGTAAAACTTTTATTATTTAATGTAATGGTTGTTTTACTTTACTTACTATGTGCATTGGATTTGATACTTAACGTGGAGACAACCCCGGAAATGATTCCGCCTTCGGTTTTCGGGGTGTGACAGATTGGTATCAGAGCCCTTGTTTATAGTGAATTGAAGTATACCAAACCTTACATGGTATAAAACTATAAACACTAAAGGGCCTAAGTGCTCTGAATTAAAAGTATTTTCAAACTACAAGTATTTTCAAAAGTATATAAGTATATCGAACCGTCGTCATCCGTAACCACAAGTAGAACAGAACATAAGTAAATGGGTGTTGTGTACTACGGTTAAACCTGGGTAGTTATGTAGTCGTGTCTAGGGTCAATATAGCCTGGCCAACTATATTCATTCGAGACACGGCCAACATGTGCTTGGGAATGACTGTGGTATGTGGCATGCCTAAAACTTACCCTAATATCCCAACATCGAATCATTATCGTAAAACAATTCATGAAATACTATGGGAGTATTTCTCGATCCCGATCCTCTGTAGTAATCCTCATTCGAGTGGTTTTCTGTGATTACTCTTAGCGATGAATTATCTGTTCGATAACTCTTTCCTGCTTTATCGCTTGCTCGAATCATATAACTGTCATATCTATCGATTCAATGTAGAGGACCTACCATTCTCTTTTCCTTGATCTTATTAGATCAAGATGCCTCCCCGAAAGAGACCTAGCTCCAAGAACAACAACAATCCTTCCTCGTCGCCACCTCCTCCCCAGTTCAATCTAACATCGCTCCAGACGATGATGACCGCTGCGATGGTAGCAGCTATGTCACAAATGAACCCTAGTGGTTCAGGTGGTGGTACTCAATCTCAAAACCCTGAGGGTAGCCAGGGACACCAAAGAGGGGGTTCCTACAAGGATTTCATGAATGCGAAACCAACATCTTTTAATGGCGCTGGAGGTGTCATTTCCTTATCTCGATGGTTCGAGAAAATTGAGTCCATCTTTGAAATCTGTGCTTGTGCGGAGTCTGATAAAGTCAAATTCCCAGCCTGTACCTTCGTTGATAAAGCCTTGACTTGGTGGAATGGCCGAGTCAAATCTCTGACCTTACCCGTAGCCAATGCCATGGGCTGGGAGACCATGAAGGAACTTCTTATTACCGAGTACTGCCCCCGTGGTGAAATGCAGAAATTAGAGCACGAGCTCTGGAACCTGAAGATGAAAGGTTCCGACATTGCTGCATATACTTCCCGATTTGATGATCTCGCACTTCTCTGCCCGGGGTTAGTCACTCCTGAAAACAAAAAGATCGAAAGGTTCGTTTGGGGATTATCTCAACCAATAAAGAGTCACGTTTTGGCTGCTCGTCCGGATACTTATGATAGTGCCAAGACTTTAGCTCAAATTCTGATTGATCACAGCGACGATGTTAAGGAAATCACTACCACTTCTGAGCCGACTCAAAGGAGTGGTGAAAAGAGGAAATTCTGGAAGAAGAAGAAGGGTCAATATTCTCAAGGATCATCCAAGAAACAACAGACTGTAGCAGTCCATGCTGCTACTACTACTCCTGTTGCTGCTGTTTCTTCCATGGGATCCACAGCCTCAACTCCTACCAGTAAATATGCTGGTAACCTCCCTCTGTGTGACAAGTGTAAATACCATCATCATCCTGGTCCCTGTCGAGAATTGTCTTGCACCAACTGTGGTAAGAAAGGGCACACAGTTCGATACTGTAGAACTCCTAGCCAATCAGCCAACCAATCATCGGGAGCAGGTGTTAGTCAAGCCTGCTACAATTGTGGAGAAGTTGGGCACTTTAAAAGGAAATGTCCCTAGAAGTCAACTGCCAATAACACCGGAAGGGTTCTAACCATGAGACGGGAGGAAGCAGTTGCTGATCCCACTGTTGTTTCGGGTACGTTCCTTCTTGACAACTCATATGCTAGTATTCTTTTCGATTCGGGTGCTGAAAGGAGTTTTGTTAGTCATGCATTCAAACATAATCTAAAACCAAATCCTCAACCACTAACTGAAACGTTTACCGTCGAGATGGCTAACGGTAAGAAAGAAAGCGCTAACGATGTATTCATAGGTTGTACGCTTACCCTAAATGATCACTCATTTCCTATAGATCTCATGCCCGTTTCCATTAAGAGCTTTGATGTTATCATTGGCATGGATTGGTTGAGTCCCAATCATGCTGACATTCTCTGTTACGAAAAAGCTATCCGTCTCAATCTTCCTTCGGATCAAACTCTCGTAATCTATGGCGACAAACCCAGTTCCAACCTTCATATCATTTCTTGCATCAAAGCTCGAAAGCTCCTTCGAAAGGAGTGTGTTGCATTCTTAACTCATGTGATCAACGAGAAACAAGAAGTTAAAGACCTCACGAGCATCCCCGAAGTCTGTGATTTTCCTGATGTGTTTCCCGAAGAACTTCCAGGAATTCCTCCCGAACGACAGGTCGAGTTCCGTATTGACCTGATTCCTGGAGCTACTCCCGTAGCAAAATCTCCGTATCGCTTAGCTCCGGCAGAAATGAAGGAGTTATCTAGTCAACTCAACGAGTTGCTCAGTAAAGGATTCATTAGACCAAGTTCCTCACCCTGGGGAGCTCCGATTCTGTTTGTCAAAAAGAAAGATGGATCCTTTCGGATGTGTATCGACTATCGTGAACTGAACAAGTTAACCGTCAAGAACCGATATCCTCTTCCAAGAATAGACGACCTCTTCGATCAACTCCAGGGAGCCAGCTACTTTTCTAAGATAGATCTTCGGTCAGGGTACCACCAGTTACGAGTCCAAGAGAATGATGTTCCCAAGACAGCTTTTAGGACTCGGTATGGACACTACGAATTCGTAGTGATGCCCTTCGGTCTAACCAATGCACCGGCTGTGTTCATGGACCTGATGAACCGAGTGTGCCGTCCCTTCTTAGACAAATTCATCATCGTGTTCATTGACGACATTCTCGTTTACTCTCGAAGCGAGGAAGACCACAAGCAACAATTGAGGCTAATGTTGGAATCCCTTAGATCCGAAAAGCTATACGTGAAATTTTCCAAATGTGAATTCTGGATACGGAAGGTAACTTTCCTCGGTCACGTGGTAAGCGAGGAGGGTATTCATGTAGATCCTTCCAAGATTAAAGCGATAGAGAGTTGGTCGGCACCGAAAACACCCACATAAATTCGTCAATTCTTGGGTCTCGCCGGCTACTATCGACGATTCATTCAGAACTTTTCCAAAATCGCCAAATCTTTAACCACTCTAACACAGAAAGGTGTACCCTTTTGTTGGAGTGATAAACAAGAAATCGCATTCCAAACATTAAAGAAAGCCTTATGCAGCGCACCTATTCTGTCTTTACCCAAAGGGACAGAAGATTTCGTTGTCTTCTGTGATGCGTCTAATCAAGGTTTAGGCTGTGTGCTTATGCAAAGAGGAAAGGTGATTGCCTATGCCTCTAGACAGCTGAAAGCACACGAGGTCAACTATACCACACATGACTTGGAACTAGGAGCAGTAATCTTCGCATTGAAGATTTGGAGACATTATCTCTACGGAACCAAATGCACGATCTTCACTGATCACAAGAGTTTGCAACACATCTTTAATCAAAAAGACTTAAACATGAGGCAACAGCGATGGGTAGAATTACTCAGTGATTATGAGTGTGAAATCCGTTACCACCCCGGCAAGGCCAATGTGGTAGCAGATGCCCTTAGCCGAAAGGATAGTGCAGGCCACAAAGTGAGGAACCAGACGATGACCATCCATTCCAACTTACCCATGCAAATCCAAGAAGATCAATATACAGCCCTCAAACCCAAGAACGTGTCAGATGAAACCTTGAGAGGGATGGAAAAGAAACTTGAGATCAGAGATGACGGAGTTCACTGTTTCATGAATCGAATCTGGATTCCCAAGTCCGGAGGATTCAGGGAAATAGTTATGGAGGAAGCACATAGAACCAAATACTCTGTTCACCCGGGTTCGGACAAGATGTACCTGGATCTCAAACAACAATACTGGTGGCCGAACATGAAAGCTGAGATAGCTACATTTGTGGGCAAGTGTCTGACTTGCACCAAAGTCAAAGTCGAACATCAGAAGCCTTCAGGTCTACTCCAACAACCCGAGATTCCCGAGTGGAAATGGGAGATGATTACCATGGACTTCATCACCAAACTACCCAAGTGTTCTAGTGGGTACGATACCATTTGGGTAATTGTCGATCGTTTGAAAAAATCCGCTCACTTCATCCCGATCAAAGAATCATACAAGATGGAGAGACTCGCGCGAATCTACATCCAGGAGGTAGTACATCTACACGGTGTACCTGTATCCATTATCTCTGATCGAGATAGTAGGTTTACCTACAGATTCTGGCAATCCCTTCAGAAAGCCCTTGGAACCAAACTAGATATGAGCACGGCGTATCATCCTCAGACCGATGGACAGAGTGAGAGAACAATCCAAACCCTGGAGGACATGCTTCGGGCATGTGTCATTGACTTTGGAAAGTCGTGGGATACACATCTATCCTTGATCGAGTTCTCGTACAACAACAGTTATCACACCAGCATTAGGGCTGCTCCGTTCGAAGCCCTATACGGTCGTAAGTGCAGATCCCCTCTGTGCTGGGTCGAGGTGGGGGATACACAGTTAGCCAGGAGTCGAGTCCCCGACAGTGCTCTCACTGGTCCTGAAATCATCCGTGAAACCACCGAAAAGATCATTCAAATCCGTAACCGACTGAAAGCCTCATGTGATCGTCAAAAGAGTTACGCTGATAATCGTCGGAAACCACTAGAATTCCAGGTTGGAGACCGTGTCCTGTTAAAAGTCTCGCCCTGGAAAGGTACTGTACGCTTTGGTAAGCGTGGGAAACTTAATCCGAGGTACATTGGACCCTTTGAGATCCTCTCCAGGATCGGTCCAGTTGCCTATAAACTTCATTTACCTCACGAACTCAGTAACATTCATCCTGTCTTCCATATTTCAAATCTCAAAAAGTGCCTATCCGATGAAACCCTAACAATTCCTTTAGACGAGATCGAGATCAATGAAAACCTCAACTTTGTAGAGGAACCAATCGAAATCATGGATCGAGAAGTCAAACGTACAAAACAAAGTCGCATCCCGTTAGTGAAGGTTCGCTGGAATGCCAAGCGGGGACCGAAATTCACTTGGGAACGGGAAGATTCAATGAAACAGAAGTATCCACAACTCTTTTCTTATCCATGATTTGTATCTCGTCTTATGTTCTAAACTTGAATTTCGGGACGAAATTCCCTTTAACGGGGGGATAATGTAACAACCCGAAATTTCCGTATCATTTTACTGTAATTTTTTTTCGTAGTACAACTCGCACAACCAATCGTCGTTTCCATTTCGATTTCCGATCTTCCGTTTAATTAAGTCATTATTTAGTACACATTTAAAATGACTTAATGGGTGTCTTAATACATTTAGAAATCATTTTAGCACCCAACTTTAGTGATCGGAATATTTCTAGAAATTACCGTATCAGGTTACGGTAACTCAATCGGGTACGACCAAAAGCCTCGTCTAACACCGGTATCGGGTAGAATTCCACCGTGTCCAAAACTTAAACACTATATAAACATGTTTAAGACTTCATTTGAAGCCTTTGGCCAATCTCTCACTAAACTCTTACAACCTCTCTCCTCAAGCTAGAATTAAGATCCAAATCTCAATTATTTACTATTGTTTCAGTTTTGCATGTTTTGACTTCCAGAATAATTAATTTATTCAAACCTCCACAATCGATCATACGTCGGAAGTAGGTATGAATCAAGATTGTCATGAATTGGGTTTGTAGATGCCTTAAAGGTGTTTAGGCATGGCAATGGTTGCTGCAACATTCATGAGTACTCATAAGTTATGAGTATTGGTATAAACCCACGCTCACTTGAATCACTTCATGGAATTTATCTCGAGTGATCGTGAGACGATAACATCATATAAATCTTTAAACCTAGAGATATGAGTTGTTACCTATGAGTTGGTTGTGCATTGATTGCACGTAAACGCATCAGTAACTTGATGTTATAAAACGTGCCTTTGTGTACAATTCAATAAGTAGTAGAACAAGCATATCAGTCGAAGTTTATCTGTTCCTTCTAGAAATAGAAGCGATATCCGGGCCCCTCGATGATTTTGTGTTGACCCATGAACCAGGCCTGGTCAGAACTAAACCGATGTGTTCAGTGAAGTTCTTCGTCAAACAAATCAGAAAATCGAGAAACAACTGCTAGACAATAAGCAAGACATAGTTCCATGTGTTTGTCCGGCTGATATCATGAGAACAGAGGATTATGTGATCACTTATCTAAAATGGCGCTTCATAGTTCGACAGAGTCTTCATTGTTCGAGGGAGTTTTCGAGAGCTACGATTGTTGGTTGGTTCCTGAAGTTATAGGCAAATATAGTTATTAGACTTATCCAAGTGGGAGTCTGTTGGATAATGTGTCTAAGTCCATAACTTATTTGGTATATACTTGACCCGACCGGCATGGTCCATTTGGGTTGCATCTCATCCAAACTATTATGGATAATTTTATGAGAGTTATACACATATGTTTATTAATATATTATGAGTTATAATATATTAATATGAAGTTACGTTATTTAATTAGTTTTAGTCTTAAATTAATTATGGATTAATTTAGAGATTAAAAGGAATACTAATTAAATTATGGGCTATTTGTTTTATATAGTGTGGGCTAATACTCATTTGTTAATGGGCTAGGCTTATGTGGAAGTCCATGGATGATCCATGGAGCTTTTAACCCATGGATCCTTGGAAAAGGAAAAGACATGGGTTATTAGGGTTTCACCCTAACCATGCATACTATATAAGCATGCTTATGGAGCATGAAATAGAGCCTAAGATAGCCTAAGTGAAAACTAGTGATCTAGTGTGTGTGTGCATGTGTGTGGCCGATTTATACAAGGTGTATATACTCTCTCAAAGTTTTCCAAGAGTTTGTGGTGTTTGTGATTCCATTTGAGGCATTCACACTATTGGTGCTTGGCCCTCAAACTCCTAAGAACCCAACACACCAAAAGGTATGTAATCTCTTCTAACTCTTTTATGTTGAAATGTTCCCCATGCCATGTTAGATAGGTTATAAACCTTGGAAAATTATTATTTTGCATGTATTTAGACAAACATAGATCCAAGGTTTATTAGGGTTGCATGCACACTTAGGAAGTGTTAGATTGCTCAAAACCCAACAGTGGTATCAGAGCCTAGGCTTGCTTGTTTGATACTTGATGCAAAATATTGAAAAAAGTCGAAATCGTTGCTGTCTGCATGGTAGACTCGCCGAGTCCATTGGGGGGACTCACCGAGTCCAAGGCAAACTTCAACCTACTCGACGAGTCCGTTCGTGCACTCGGCGAGTAGGATCGAAAGAATGCAGAATCTCGACTTTTGCTGCTGCAAATGGACTAGAAACATTACCCTAAACTGTTTTGGTGTTATAAAACTTATTTTAGTTGGTGTAATGGTTGTTCTAATCCATTTACAATAGCATATATCAAAATTCCATGATTTTATGTGTTCATATATTTCTTGAATTTTGATGAACATGTTCATGTTCTTATGAATTTAGAAAATGATAGGAATTATTTGCTGAATTGTTTAGAATTAATTCTTAATCATTTATGTGTTTTAATGGAGTCCATAATTTGTCCTCAAGTTATGGATTACCAAAGGTCACTTTCATTTAACACACACTTAAAACACATAAGTTACATGAAAATGAAGAGTCTTCATTTTTATGAACCTTTAATTCATAAGTTATGAAATGAAGAGTTTTGCAAAGTTACAAAACTTGCCCTCAAGTTTTGGAATTTGTAAAGTTTCACACACTTTAATAAACTTTAATTCCAAACCTTAGAGTTTTAATAGTTAAAATTCAACCCTTATACTATTTATAACATTAATGGTTAATTATTATATATATGTATAAGAATAAGTCGTTTTACCGTTAGTAGGCCTCATTCACGAAGCCGGTCTATAAGGTGGGTATAAGGTTGTTGCCTATAAAATGGCGACTTAATGGGTGTATACTCTCACCCACCGCTTGCTTGATCGGTGGAGGGTCGTTAGCCGAACGGGTAGAACAATGACTTTAAATCCTCATTAAAAGTATAATGAATATTATAAAATAACTAAACTCTTTTAATTCCCAATCTTAGTTATTTTAGGAAAATGTGAACATGGTGCTAATCCATGGAATTCACACTTTGTACCTTACCAAGTCGTTAGTGGAGCGTGTGTGGTTAACCGGCACACTAATTAGACTAGTAAGGATCACGAAGGGTAACTTAATGTTGTCATAGATCAATGGAGCGTGTGTGGTTAACCGGCACATTGATTAGGTGATAATATTAGGAGTACCAAGTGAGTTAGCATGGTTATTCACACCTTGTTTTGTGATCCTCGGCATCCCAGTCACAAAACTTGAAGGGCACAATCGAGATTGAAACATGCCATTGAAAAGTTCAATGAATCTCAAAAGAATCTAGGAATTTCAAATCCAATTAAACCTAATAAATCATTTCGTTTTCATGGTGGAAATTGGTGAATCGTCATTCGCCTACCTTTCAAATATATTATTACTTAGATTACGGCATCCCTCTTCTAAGTGTAATATATTGTGATTGGATCCTAGCCTTAATATTACATTTGGGTGTCTTATTAAGGATCCTAAATATCTAATCTAAACTTACCTTCTTCTTTCAGATGTCTTCCAACACTAATGCTTCAGGCTCTAACCCAACTGGTTCTTTCTCTCTCATGAATCTTTGTGGGAGGGTCATCTTTGATGGTTCCAACTTCATGGATTGGATTAGGAACATCAGGATGGTTACTCGTTACGAGGACAAGGAATATGTCCTCGATAAGGAGTTAAAAGAACTTGATGAGTCTACTGCTACTCCTGAGGAGATCGCTGAATTCAGGACTCATGAGAGAGATGCTACTAAGGTGGCATGTATCATGATGGCCACGATGACAGCCGAGCTCCAAAAGTCATATGAAGATTTCTACCCTTTTGAGATGCACCAAGACCTGATGGAAAGGTACCATCAGAGTGCTCGTCAGGAGCGGTATGAAATAATCTCTTCCATAATAACTACCCGCATGAAGGACGGTGAATCCGTCACGGGCCACATGCAAAAGATGCAAAGGTATGTGGACCGTTTGCTGAAGCTGAATGTTAACATCCCCGAGGAGTTAGCAATTGACATCATTTTGCACTCCTTGCCTTCTTGTTATGATCATTTTCGAATGACATATCATATGAACAAGGAGGAAGTTACCCTCAGCAAGCTTCAAGGACTCTTGAAGACCGCTGAAACCGGTCTTAAGGGTAAAGCGGTTGTTACCTCTACTACTCCTACTCCAACTTCTACCCCTGTTTTAGCTATTGGACAAGGCAAAGGGAAAAAGAGGAAGCACCCTTCGAAGGGTACCAAGGGAAAGTCTCTTGAAGGCTCCTCATCAAAGACTAAGAACGGTTCTGTCACTCCTTCTGCCATTCCCAAGGATGCTGAATGCTTTTATTGCCATGAAAAGGCACACTGGAAGCGAAACTGCCCTAAGTACTTGCAGGATCTAAAGGATGGGAAAGTGAAACCCACCTATGCAGGTATTTACACTATATTGTCTAATTACTCAACATATTCTAACTCTTGGGTGCTTGATACAGGATGTGGTATTCACATCTGTTCTGACTTGCAGGGCCTAAGAAGAAGTGAGGATGTGGAGCACGGGAAGATAAACTTAATCATGGGGAATAGGAAGGCTTCACCTGTTTCCAAGATTGGAGTTTATACTTTGTTGCTTAATAATGGGTTAAAATTAGATTTGAATAAATGTGTGTACTCATCTGAAATGGCGAGGAATATTATTTCTTTTCATGCTTTGTACAAACAAGGTTTTACCTTTTCGTTTGATAATGAATGTGGTGGTATTAATGCTTTCTTTAATAATGTGTTTTATTTTAAAGCATTACCTTGTGATGGCGTGTATGAAACTGTGTCGATTGTAGACAACTTAGGAAATAATGTGTTGTATATTGATTCTTCTACTAGCCTAGATAAAGCATCATTGTGGCATTGTCGTCTTGGACATGTAAACAAGAAACGCATAGGCCAACTCCAAAAGAGTGGAGTCTTGGAATCATTTGACCTTAAATCAGATGATAGTTGTGAATCTTGTCTACTTGGAAAAATGACAAAATCACCCTTCACTGGAACTTGTGAGAGGGGTGAAGGTTTGTTGGACCTAATACATACTGATGTATGTGGGCCATTCAAAACCGCCACAAGGGATGCTAATCGGTATTATGTGACTTTTATTGATGATTTTAGTAGATATGGGTATGTCTACTTAATCAAACATAAGTCAGAAACCTTTGAAAGGTTTAAGGAATTCAAACAGGAAGTAGAAAATCAATTGGGTAGGAACATTAAGATGCTTCGATCCAATCGAGGTGGTGAGTATCTTAGCACCGAGTTCCTTGACTATCTTAAGGAGTGTGGGATTGTCTCACAATTGACTCCTCCCAGGACACCACAGCTGAATGGTGTAGCTGAGAGGCGTAATCGTACCTTGTTGGACATGGTTCTCTCTATGATGAGTCGAGTTTCGTTACCAATCTCTTTTTGGGGGTATGCCTTAGAGACTGCCGCCCATATCCTTAATCTAGTCCCTACAAAGAAGGTTACCAAAACACCTCATGAGATGTGGACTGGGAAGGTTCCCAATTTGGACCACATCAAAATTTGGGGTTGCGAAGCCTTCGTGAGGTGTGAAACTCATGATAAGCTTGAACCCCGAAGTGAAAGGTGTATTTTCATCGGCTACCCACAGAAATCCTTCGGTTACCTTTTCTACAGACCCAGTGAGAATGTGGTCTTTGTAGCACGAAGAGGGATCTTTCGCGAGAAAGAATTTATAAGCCAAGGAGACAGTGGGAGGCAGATTGATCTTGAAGAAATTCAAGAATCAATTGATGAAGGAACCTCAGACACTAGCAATCAACCTGAGGAAGAAACTCCTGTTGATCCAGCTGACGAGTCTGTACCTCCGAGACGTTCCACACGGGTTAGGAACACACCTTCGTTTTATTATGGTTTTCATATTACTACGGAAGGTGATACGTTTATTAGTGATAGTACACTAGTAAATTTGGATGAACCTAGCAGTGTTAAGGAAGCCATGGCAGGCCCGGAGTCTGCTAAATGGAAGGAGGCTATGGACAGCGAGATACAGTCCATGTATGACAATCAAGTTTGGAACTTGGTTGACAATGTACCAGGCCGTAAAACAGTCGGGTGCAAATGGATCTTCAAAAAGAAGACAGACATGGAAGGAAAAGTGCATACTTATAAGGCTCGACTAGTTGCGAAGGGTTTTACTCAAACTCAAGGTATTGATTATGATGAAACCTTCTCGCCGGTAGCCAAGATTAAGTCTATTAGGGTTATGTTAGCCATTGCAGCATTTCATGATTATGAAATATGGCAAATGGATGTCAAAACTGCTTTCCTTAATGGAAAGTTGGCTGAGGATGTGTACATGAATCAGCCAGAGGGTTTTGTCAATGCAGAGTACCCTAATAGAGTATGCAAGCTTGAGAAATCCATTTATGGATTAAAACAAGCATCTCGTAGCTGGATTCTTTGTTTTGATGAGAAGGTAAAAGAGTTTGGCTTCTTGAGAAGCGAAGATGAGTCTTGCGTGTATGTCAGAGCTAGTGGGAGTATAGTTAGCTTCTTGGTACTGTATGTGGATGACATACTACTCATAGGAAATGACATCCCAACCTTGCAGGAGGTTAAGTCCTGGCTTGGGAAGTGCTTTGCTATGAAGGACCTAGGGGAGGCTACCTATATCCTAGGGATAAGGATATTAAGAGAAAGGAGTAGAAGACTAATTGGACTTAGTCAGAATATCTACTTGGATAAGGTGTTGAAAAGGTTCAACATGGAGAATTCCAAGAAAGGAGATTTACCGATCCAAAGCAATACCAAACTGAGTAAGACTCAGAGTCCGAGTACAGAGGCTGAGATAGCTGAGATGAGCCAATTACCATATGCTTCCACAGTTGGCTCGATCATGTATGCTATGACTTGCACCCGTCCTGATGTGGCATTTGCTTTGAGCATGGTCAGCAGGTATCAGGGGAACCCTGGCAAGGCTCATTGGACCGCGGTAAAGAACATTCTCAAGTACCTGCGGAGGACTAAGGATTGGGTCCTTACCCTTGGTGGCAGTGATGACTTGAGAATATTAGGGTATAGCGATGCTGGTTTTCAGACTGATAGGGATAATTTCCGCTCTCAGTCGGGCTGGATCTTTACCTTAAATGGAGGGGCAATTTCTTGGAAGAGTTCCAAGCAGGAGACAGTGGCTGATTCGACTTGTGAATCAGAGTATATAGCAGCGAGTGAAGCAGCGAAGGAGGCGATATGGCTAAAGAACTTCATCGGAGACCTTGGAGTTGTACCAGCTATTAAGGAACCTATAGAGATTTTCTGTGACAACAATGCTGCGGTTATCTTAGCCAAGGAACCAAGAGATCATGGCAGATCCCGACACATTGACAGAAAATATCACTTCTTAAGACACAAGATTGAAGAAGGACTCCTTGTGACAAGGAGGATATCGTCAGATGAGAATCCTGCAGATCCCCTTACGAAGGGACTGACGAGGGTTAAGCATTTTCAGCATGCGAGACGCATCGGGCTAAGGGACGATATTAGTTTTACAGATTAGATAGTTTTCCTGAAACTTGTAAAATGTAATCGACGTTTGATGATGAATAAAATTTGTGATTTATTTATGAGTAAAGTGTTACTATCATTGTCAATTATTTACTATTGTTTCAGTTTTGCATGTTTTGACTTCCAGAATAATTAATTTATTCAAACCTCCACAATCGATCATACGTCGGAAGTAGGTATGAATCAAGATTGTCATGAATTGGGTTTGTAGATGCCTTAAAGGTGTTTAGGCATGGCAATGGTTGCTGCAACATTCATGAGTACTCATAAGTTATGAGTATTGGTATAAACCCACGCTCACTTGAATCACTTCATGGAATTTATCTCGAGTGATCGTGAGACGATAACATCATATAAATCTTTAAACCTAGAGATATGAGTTGTTACCTATGAGTTGGTTGTGCATTGATTGCACGTAAACGCATCAGTAACTTGATGTTATAAAACGTGCCTTTGTGTACAATTCAATAAGTAGTAGAACAAGCATATCAGTCGAAGTTTATCTGTTCCTTCTAGAAATAGAAGCGATATCCGAGCCCCTCGATGATTTTGTGTTGACCCATGAACCAGGCCTGGTCAGAACTAAACCGATGTGTTCAGTGAAGTTCTTCGTCAAACAAATCAGAAAATCGAGAAACAACTGCTAGACAATAAGCAAGACATAGTTCCATGTGTTTGTCCGACTGATATCATGAGAACAGAGGATTATGTGATCACTTATCTAAAATGGCGCTTCATAGTTCGACAGAGTCTTCATTGTTCGAGGGAGTTTTCGAGAGCTACGATTGTTGGTTGGTTCCTGAAGTTATAGGCAAATATAGTTATTAGACTTATCCAAGTGGGAGTCTGTTGGATAATGTGTCTAAGTCCATAACTTATTTGGTATATACTTGACCCGACCGGCATGGTCCATTTGGGTTGCATCTCATCCAAACTATTATGGATAATTTTATGAGAGTTATACACATATGTTTATTAATATATTATGAGTTATAATATATTAATATGAAGTTACGTTATTTAATTAGTTTTAGTCTTAAATTAATTATGGATTAATTTAGAGATTAAAAGGAATACTAATTAAATTATGGGCTATTTGTTTTATATAGTGTGGGCTAATACTCATTTGTTAATGGGCTAGGCTTATGTGGAAGTCCATGGATGATCCATGGAGCTTTTAACCCATGGATCCTTGGAAAAGGAAAAGACATGGGTTATTAGGGTTTCACCCTAACCATGCATACTATATAAGCATGCTTATGGAGCATGAAATAGAGCCTAAGATAGCCTAAGTGAAAACTAGTGATCTAGTGTGTGTGTGCATGTGTGTGGCCGATTTATACAAGGTGTATATACTCTCTCAAAGTTTTCCAAGAGTTTGTGGTGTTTGTGATTCCATTTGAGGCATTCACACTATTGGTGCTTGGCCCTCAAACTCCTAAGAACCCAACACACCAAAAGGTATGTAATCTCTTCTAACTCTTTTATGTTGAAATGTTCCCCATGCCATGTTAGATAGGTTATAAACCTTGGAAAATTATTATTTTGCATGTATTTAGACAAACATAGATCCAAGGTTTATTAGGGTTGCATGCACACTTAGGAAGTGTTAGATTGCTCAAAACCCAACAGTGGTATCAGAGCCTAGGCTTGCTTGTTTGATACTTGATGCAAAATATTGAAAAAAGTCGAAATCGTTGCTGTCTGCATGGTAGACTCGCCGAGTCCATTGGGGGGACTCACCGAGTCCAAGGCAAACTTCAACCTACTCGACGAGTCCGTTCGTGCACTCGGCGAGTAGGATCGAAAGAATGCAGAATCTCGACTTTTGCTGCTGCAAATGGACTAGAAACATTACCCTAAACTGTTTTGGTGTTATAAAACTTATTTTAGTTGGTGTAATGGTTGTTCTAATCCATTTACAATAGCATATATCAAAATTCCATGATTTTATGTGTTCATATATTTCTTGAATTTTGATGAACATGTTCATGTTCTTATGAATTTAGAAAATGATAGGAATTATTTGCTGAATTGTTTAGAATTAATTCTTAATCATTTATGTGTTTTAATGGAGTCCATAATTTGTCCTCAAGTTATGGATTACCAAAGGTCACTTTCATTTAACACACACTTAAAACACATAAGTTACATGAAAATGAAGAGTCTTCATTTTTATGAACCTTTAATTCATAAGTTATGAAATGAAGAGTTTTGCAAAGTTACAAAACTTGCCCTCAAGTTTTGGAATTTGTAAAGTTTCACACACTTTAATAAACTTTAATTCCAAACCTTAGAGTTTTAATAGTTAAAATTCAACCCTTATACTATTTATAACATTAATGGTTAATTATTATATATATGTATAAGAATAAGTCGTTTTACCGTTAGTAGGCCTCATTCACGAAGCCGGTCTATAAGGTGGGTATAAGGTTGTTGCCTATAAAATGGCGACTTAATGGGTGTATACTCTCACCCACCGCTTGCTTGATCGGTGGAGGGTCGTTAGCCGAACGGGTAGAACAATGACTTTAAATCCTCATTAAAAGTATAATGAATATTATAAAATAACTAAACTCTTTTAATTCCCAATCTTAGTTATTTTAGGAAAATGTGAACATGGTGCTAATCCATGGAATTCACACTTTGTACCTTACCAAGTCGTTAGTGGAGCGTGTGTGGTTAACCGGCACACTAATTAGACTAGTAAGGATCACGAAGGGTAACTTAATGTTGTCATAGATCAATGGAGCGTGTGTGGTTAACCGGCACATTGATTAGGTGATAATATTAGGAGTACCAAGTGAGTTAGCATGGTTATTCACACCTTGTTTTGTGATCCTCGGCATCCCAGTCACAAAACTTGAAGGGCACAATCGAGATTGAAACATGCCATTGAAAAGTTCAATGAATCTCAAAAGAATCTAGGAATTTCAAATCCAATTAAACCTAATAAATCATTTCGTTTTCATGGTGGAAATTGGTGAATCGTCATTCGCCTACCTTTCAAATATATTATTACTTAGATTACGGCATCCCTCTTCTAAGTGTAATATATTGTGATTGGATCCTAGCCTTAATATTACATTTGGGTGTCTTATTAAGGATCCTAAATATCTAATCTAAACTTACCTTCTTCTTTCAGATGTCTTCCAACACTAATGCTTCAGGCTCTAACCCAACTGGTTCTTTCTCTCTCATGAATCTTTGTGGGAGGGTCATCTTTGATGGTTCCAACTTCATGGATTGGATTAGGAACATCAGGATGGTTACTCGTTACGAGGACAAGGAATATGTCCTCGATAAGGAGTTAAAAGAACTTGATGAGTCTACTGCTACTCCTGAGGAGATCGCTGAATTCAGGACTCATGAGAGAGATGCTACTAAGGTGGCATGTATCATGATGGCCACGATGACAGCCGAGCTCCAAAAGTCATATGAAGATTTCTACCCTTTTGAGATGCACCAAGACCTGATGGAAAGGTACCATCAGAGTGCTCGTCAGGAGCGGTATGAAATAATCTCCTCCATAATAACTACCCGCATGAAGGACGGTGAATCCGTCACGGGCCACATGCAAAAGATGCAAAGGTATGTGGACCGTTTGCTGAAGCTGAATGTTAACATCCCCGAGGAGTTAGCAATTGACATCATTTTGCACTCCTTGCCTTCTTGTTATGATCATTTTCGAATGACATATCATATGAACAAGGAGGAAGTTACCCTCAGCAAGCTTCAAGGACTCTTGAAGACCGCTGAAACCGGTCTTAAGGGTAAAGCGGTTGTTACCTCTACTACTCCTACTCCAACTTCTACCCCTGTTTTAGCTATTGGACAAGGCAAAGGGAAAAAGAGGAAGCACCCTTCGAAGGGTACCAAGGGAAAGTCTCTTGAAGGCTCCTCATCAAAGACTAAGAACGGTTCTGTCACTCCTTCTGCCATTCCCAAGGATGCTGAATGCTTTTATTGCCATGAAAAGGCACACTGGAAGCGAAACTGCCCTAAGTACTTGCAGGATCTAAAGGATGGGAAAGTGAAACCCACCTATGCAGGTATTTACACTATATTGTCTAATTACTCAACATATTCTAACTCTTGGGTGCTTGATACAGGATGTGGTATTCACATCTGTTCTGACTTGCAGGGCCTAAGAAGAAGTGAGGATGTGGAGCACGGGAAGATAAACTTAATCATGGGGAATAGGAAGGCTTCACCTGTTTCCAAGATTGGAGTTTATACTTTGTTGCTTAATAATGGGTTAAAATTAGATTTGAATAAATGTGTGTACTCGTCTGAAATGGCGAGGAATATTATTTCTTTTCATGCTTTGTACAAACAAGGTTTTACCTTTTCGTTTGATAATGAATGTGGTGGTATTAATGCTTTCTTTAATAATGTGTTTTATTTTAAAGCATTACCTTGTGATGGCGTGTATGAAACTGTGTCGATTGTAGACAACTTAGGAAATAATGTGTTGTATATTGATTCTTCTACTAGCCTAGATAAAGCATCATTGTGGCATTGTCGTCTTGGACATGTAAACAAGAAACGCATAGGCCAACTCCAAAAGAGTGGAGTCTTGGAATCATTTGACCTTAAATCAGATGATAGTTGTGAATCTTGTCTACTTGGAAAAATGACAAAATCACCCTTCACTGGAACTTGTGAGAGGGGTGAGGGTTTGTTGGACCTAATACATACTGATGTATGTGGACCATTCAAAACCGCCACAAGGGACGCTAATCGGTATTATGTGACTTTTATTGATGATTTTAGTAGATATGGGTATGTCTACTTAATCAAACATAAGTCCGAAACCTTTGAAAGGTTTAAGGAATTTAAGCAGGAAGTAGAAAATCAATTGGGCAGGAACATTAAGATGCTTCGATCCGATCGAGGTGGTGAGTATCTTAGTACCGAGTTCCTTGACTATCTTAAGGAGTGTGGGATTGTCTCACAATTGACTCCTCCCAGGACACCACAGCTGAATGGTGTAGCTGAGAGGCGTAATCGTACCTTGTTGGACATGGTTCTCTCTATGATGAGTCGAGTTTCGTTACCAATCTCTTTTTGGGGGTATGCCTTAGAGACTGCCGCCCATATCCTTAATCTAGTCCCTACAAAGAAGGTTACCAAAACACCTCATGAGATGTGGACTGGGAAGGTTCCCAATTTGGACCACATCAAAATTTGGGGTTGCGAAGCCTTCGTGAGGTGTGAAACTCATGATAAGCTTGAACCCCGAAGTGAAAGGTGTATTTTCATCGGCTACCCACAGAAATCCTTCGGTTACCTTTTCTACAGACCCAGTGAGAATGTGGTCTTTGTAGCACGAAGAGGGATCTTTCGCGAGAAAGAATTTATAAGCCAAGGAGACAGTGGGAGGCAGATTGATCTTGAAGAAATTCAAGAATCAATTGATGAAGGAACCTCAGACACTAGCAATCAACCTGAGGAAGAAACTCCTGTTGATCCAGCTGACGAGTCTGTACCTCCGAGACGTTCCACACGGGTTAGGAACACACCTTCGTTTTATTATGGTTTTCATATTACTACGGAAGGTGATACGTTTATTAGTGATAGTACACTAGTAAATTTGGATGAACCTAGCAGTGTTAAGGAAGCCATGGCAGGCCCGGAGTCTGCTAAATGGAAGGAGGCTATGGACAGCGAGATACAGTCCATGTATGACAATCAAGTTTGGAACTTGGTTGACAATGTACCAGGCCGTAAAACAGTCGGGTGCAAATGGATCTTCAAAAAGAAGACAGACATGGAAGGAAAAGTGCATACTTATAAGGCTCGACTAGTTGCGAAGGGTTTTACTCAAACTCAAGGTATTGATTATGATGAAACCTTCTCGCCGGTAGCCAAGATTAAGTCTATTAGGGTTATGTTAGCCATTGCAGCATTTCATGATTATGAAATATGGCAAATGGATGTCAAAACTGCTTTCCTTAATGGAAAGTTGGCTGAGGATGTGTACATGAATCAGCCAGAGGGTTTTGTCAATGCAGAGTACCCTAATAGAGTATGCAAGCTTGAGAAATCCATTTATGGATTAAAACAAGCATCTCGTAGCTGGATTCTTTGTTTTGATGAGAAGGTAAAAGAGTTTGGCTTCTTGAGAAGCGAAGATGAGTCTTGCGTGTATGTCAGAGCTAGTGGGAGTATAGTTAGCTTCTTGGTACTGTATGTGGATGACATACTACTCATAGGAAATGACATCCCAACCTTGCAGGAGGTTAAGTCCTGGCTTGGGAAGTGATTTGCTATGAAGGACCTAGGGGAGGCTACCTATATCCTAGGGATAAGGATATTAAGAGAAAGGAGTAGAAGACTAATTGGACTTAGTCAGAATATCTACTTGGATAAGGTGTTGAAAAGGTTCAACATGGAGAATTCCAAGAAAGGAGATTTACCGATCCAAAGCAATACCAAACTGAGTAAGACTCAGAGTCCGAGTACAGAGGCTGAGATAGCTGAGATGAGCCAATTACCATATGCTTCCACAGTTGGCTCGATCATGTATGCTATGACTTGCACCCGTCCTGATGTGGCATTTGCTTTGAGCATGGTCAGCAGGTATCAGGGGAACCCTGGCAAGGCTCATTGGACCGCGGTAAAGAACATTCTCAAGTACCTGCGGAGGACTAAGGATTGGGTCCTTACCCTTGGTGGCAGTGATGACTTGAGAATATTAGGGTATAGCGATGCTGGTTTTCAGACTGATAGGGATAATTTCCGCTCTCAGTCGGGCTGGATCTTTACCTTAAATGGAGGGGCAATTTCTTGGAAGAGTTCCAAGCAGGAGACAGTGGATGATTCGACTTGTGAATCAGAGTATATAGCAGCGAGTGAAGCAGCGAAGGAGGCGATATGGCTAAAGAACTTCATCGGAGACCTTGGAGTTGTACCAGCTATTAAGGAACCTATAGAGATTTTCTGTGACAACAATGCTGCGGTTATCTTAGCCAAGGAACCAAGAGATCATGGCAGATCCCGACACATTGACAGAAAATATCACTTCTTAAGACACAAGATTGAAGAAGGACTCCTTGTGACAAGGAGGATATCGTCAGATGAGAATCCTGCAGATCCCCTTACGAAGGGACTGACGAGGGTTAAGCATTTTCAGCATGCGAGACGCATCGGGCTAAGGGACGATATTAGTTTTACAGATTAGATAGTTTTCCTGAAACTTGTAAAATGTAATCGACGTTTGATGATGAATAAAATTTGTGATTTATTTATGAGTAAAGTGTTACTATCATTGTCAATTATTTACTATTGTTTCAGTTTTGCATGTTTTGACTTCCAGAATAATTAATTTATTCAAACCTCCACAATCGATCATACGTCGGAAGTAGGTATGAATCAAGATTGTCATGAATTGGGTTTGTAGATGCCTTAAAGGTGTTTAGGCATGGCAATGGTTGCTGCAACATTCATGAGTACTCATAAGTTATGAGTATTGGTATAAACCCACACTCACTTGAATCACTTCATGGAATTTATCTCGAGTGATCGTGAGACGATAACATCATATAAATCTTTAAACCTAGAGATATGAGTTGTTACCTATGAGTTGGTTGTGCATTGATTGCACGTAAACGCATCAGTAACTTGATGTTATAAAACGTGCCTTTGTGTACAATTCAATAAGTAGTAGAACAAGCATATCAGTCGAAGTTTATCTGTTCCTTCTAGAAATAGAAGCGATATCCGGGCCCCTCGATGATTTTGTGTTGACCCATGAACCAGGCCTGGTCAGAACTAAACCGATGTGTTCAGTGAAGTTCTTCGTCAAACAAATCAGAAAATCGAGAAACAACTGCTAGACAATAAGCAAGACATAGTTCCATGTGTTTGTCCGGCTGATATCATGAGAACAGAGGATTATGTGATCACTTATCTAAAATGGCGCTTCATAGTTCGACAGAGTCTTCATTGTTCGAGGGAGTTTTCGAGAGCTACGATTGTTGGTTGGTTCCTGAAGTTATAGGCAAATATAGTTATTAGACTTATCCAAGTGGGAGTCTGTTGGATAATGTGTCTAAGTCCATAACTTATTTGGTATATACTTGACCCGACCGGCATGGTCCATTTGGGTTGCATCTCATCCAAACTATTATGGATAATTTTATGAGAGTTATACACATATGTTTATTAATATATTATGAGTTATAATATATTAATATGAAGTTACGTTATTTAATTAGTTTTAGTCTTAAATTAATTATGGATTAATTTAGAGATTAAAAGGAATACTAATTAAATTATGGGCTATTTGTTTTATATAGTGTGGGCTAATACTCATTTGTTAATGGGCTAGGCTTATGTGGAAGTCCATGGATGATCCATGGAGCTTTTAACCCATGGATCCTTGGAAAAGGAAAAGACATGGGTTATTAGGGTTTCACCCTAACCATGCATACTATATAAGCATGCTTATGGAGCATGAAATAGAGCCTAAGATAGCCTAAGTGAAAACTAGTGATCTAGTGTGTGTGTGCATGTGTGTGGCCGATTTATACAAGGTGTATATACTCTCTCAAAGTTTTCCAAGAGTTTGTGGTGTTTGTGATTCCATTTGAGGCATTCACACTATTGGTGCTTGGCCCTCAAACTCCTAAGAACCCAACACACCAAAAGGTATGTAATCTCTTCTAACTCTTTTATGTTGAAATGTTCCCCATGCCATGTTAGATAGGTTATAAACCTTGGAAAATTATTATTTTGCATGTATTTAGACAAACATAGATCCAAGGTTTATTAGGGTTGCATGCACACTTAGGAAGTGTTAGATTGCTCAAAACCCAACAGAATGTTCGCATAACAAAGTATTGATTTGGTTCAAACTGGATTCGCATTTATGTGAATCAAAATCGAATTCGCATATAAAAACAAGAATATTCGCATCTGGATCTAAAAAGGGTTCGCATATGAGATCAAAATTGTTAGTTCGAATTCATGATTCTCAAATATGTGAAGAGTCAAAATGCGAAGTGAAAATGTGCGAAGTATTTACTGTGAAACATTAGTGAATTGGGGAAGAAAACAGAAGTTTCAAAACGAATACCTGTAGTTTCGCATTTTTGACAGTTTATACCCAACTTCGCAAATGGGGTCATAAAATGCTGAAATTGCAGAATTTTCAAATCTGATCCCTGCAGTTTTTTGCGAATTTACACATTTTACCCAGTTTCGCAAATGGGAGTGTGTTTCGCGTATTTGGCTGTTTTTGGCGCAACGGGTCACTGCAGAATTTTGAAATTGATAATTTCTACCCATTTTTGAGAAATTTTGTCAAAGGCAATCCGGTAACGACAATAAAAATTGTACATTCCAGATTGAAGCACAAAGTTTATGCCACATGTTAAGGGGGAGTTTTGAGATGAAAAATTCTAAATAAATCACGTTCTTTTTCCATGGAGTTTTATAATCAAATTTCGATTATAAAAATGGGGAGAAGTTTTATATGGAAATTCGAACTTGAATTTTTCATATTACGCGGATTTGAAGACCGAGGTGATCTTGAAGTTTTGAAGCCACGAGATGATGCAATTGGAAGTTTCGAAGTGATATAATCGAAATGGGTTTGGAATTATTGAAGATTTTTGGGGTGTGTTTTTATGCGGAACTTTGGGTGATTATTTGGAGTTTGGAATACTCTTAATCATTCGTTGCTGCTCGGATTGTAATGTCTCACATCCTAGAGCCCAAATTGAAGAGTCATGGAAGAATTAAAGATTGAAGTTTGTTTCGACATGTGTCACCTTTGAGGCTCGAACCGCGTAGTGCTTGATTTTGGAAGATTTGAAGTGGGTCATTCATTCCTAACTTTAAGGGGGAGAATGTTAGGGTGCAAAGTTATTCATTCATGACTTTGTAAATGTTTGACTTTTGTAAAACCCACTTGCATGTGGTGCTTTAGCCTTTAGACCCATTTGTTAGTTAGAGTGAGAGAGAGACATGTAAACACCTCTATAAATAGTGGGTTCATACCACTTATAGAGGTGTGCTTGAGAGATGTAAAAGTGAGTGTGTAAGTGTGTGTTAATTATGTAGTCTAGATCTAGATCCTTTTTGTAACACCATATACATTCAATATATCTCTTAAACATCCAAATCATCATGTTCAGTTGTGCAAACTTTAATTACGCATGCCAAACCATGTTCTTATGTCACTACAAATATCATGATTTGGTTAAGAAATGACTGAGTTATGGCCGTTCAAAGTCGAACAAAGTAATCTGGCAGATTGCATGTTTGCTTGTGTGCATTATTAGGGTATTTCAACAAGAACATCATGCATGCCTTTGGTAAGGTCCGATTTCTAACACATGAATGGAATGAATGAGCATCCAAGATGTACTAGAAATGGTTTAAATGCTTTTGGTCATGCATGAACACAAAAGAAAATGGAGAAGAACATGAAATATTAGGTTTTGATGTCACATGATCATATGTGCATCTTTTTCACTCCTTGCATGGGTTTGATCCTGGATTTTCACCATCTCTAACACATGCATTGTGTTATGGTGAGAATCTACAAACCACAAGGGAAAAATAAAGATTTCTAGCCATGGAATGGCATAGAATCTGAAAAGAAGAGAAAACTAAGAAAGAAAAGAAGTAAAATCATGTAACTATGGAAGAAGATGATGTTGTTTACCTTTGTTATGATCTTGAGGGAAGTAAGAACACTTCAAGGGCTTCACAATCTCGAAATTTTGTAGAGGAATGAGAGGATTTTCGTGAGTTAGAGAGAGAGAGAGAGAGAGGAAGAGAGTTTGTGTGTGTTAGGAGGGTGGAGTGTGAGAGAGTGAAGAGAGAAGAGGTAGAGTGAGGGAGAAGTTCTAATGATTGAGTTTTGGGAAGAAGGAGCATGGGGAGAGGGGAGATGGCCAGATTTTTGAGGCATTAAAGCCTCCTCTCTCCTCAATTCAAATTTTATAAAAAAATCCCTCCTTAATTTTTCTAAAAATCTAATTTTTATAAAAGTGATTCTTTAAGCAATTTTTGATTTATTTAAAAATCCTGTTTTTAACTAATAAATTATGATTAATGCATGATAATTTATATTTCTATTTCATTGATTATAATTCACAATTTGATTAATAAAAATTTGATATTAGAAAGTTTATAGCCAAATTTTATAAAGTTTTTAAGCTTTATAATTTATAACTTTGGATTTTTGGCTCTTTAGGGTTTTTGGAATATTGTTTGATATTCAACAACATGTTGAAGTATAATTAGAATGTTTTAATTTATTTTTAGGGTTTTATACCCTATTTCAATTATAAAAAAGCTTGAAGCTTTATTCTAATTATAGTATTGGCATTTCCTATTGTAGCTAAGCAACTTACTAGAATTGTAAGTATCAAGTATATTAGTCCTAGACCTTAGTTGGATCCTAGTTTATGCAAGATTTTGACCTAATTTATACTACTAGGCCATGGAATGTTGTGCATGAATGGTTTTTATAAAGATGCATGAGTCTGAGAATGACCTGAATTGACAGTTGTCACAAGCTGCATTTCTGGCAGAAGGTCTGGCACTGATAAGATCTCACTGAGGAATAATGGAGCCATTGCATCACTTGCTGTAGGGATAGACTTCAATTTATCGAAGTTTATCCTGGACGAGTTCGTGGTGAACATCAATGCAACAACATAGGACACGTTCTTGATGTATCCCAGGTTTATCCATATGTTTATTGATATACAGTTCCCAGATTTGGTCAAATAAGGAGAAATGTTAGATATGAAGTCTCTTGGTCCTCACACGGTTGGGCTGATCAAGCAGAATCGCAAGGGAAATGTTGTCTTCCAAGGAAAGTTTCCGCTTCTGAAATTTGGAAAGTTTTTTGAATTAAATAAAGCATCTGAGTCTCATGGATCATCTGACAAAGTATCCTCTGAGCCTACGTCTTCAGAGAGGGTGATTTCAGAAGATGATGTTATCACCGTGTCAGTTCATGGAGAAAAAGAAGAAACAACAATTATGAATGTTCTTGTGGTAGAAGAACATGTGTTGACGTCCGTTCCAGTTCAAAGTGATTATAGTGAAGTAACTACAGAGAATATGACTGAGACTGATTTGTACGAATATCTTGATCTTTCTGGCTTTGATAAGGATGAAATTCCTTTATGTTTTGGAAGCAATGAGGATCTTTTGTCAAATGAAAACCTTGACTTGTTCCTTGACAGTATCCATGATGTTGCTCATATAGCAATGGAGATACGGGACACCGAAGATGTTCTCGAAACAACACCTCCTGCATTCAAACAAGTGGTTGAAACTATTGGATTAGTGTCTAAGTTCATAACTATTTTGGTATGTACTTGACCCGATGGTGCATGGTCCTTTTGGGTTGCCTTCACCAAAGCAACTTGATAGGATGAATTATGGAGAGAAAGGATTAAATATGATTTATTAATATATTATGGGAATAATATATTAAAGGAGAAATCATAATGTTTAATTAATATTATTCAATAATTAATTGGTAATTAGTTTTGTGACTAAAAGAGATTAATTAAACTTAAGGGACTAGAATTGTAATTATAAGATAATTACAATTTGGGCCATGGATTGCCTTGAATCAAAGGGTGGACGAATTCTATGGGGAAGCCCATAAGGAAATCGTCCAAGGGCTTGATTAAAAGGAGTCTATGGGTTGCTTAGGGCTTAAGCATCCAATTTAGGGTTTCCTTGTTAAATAACCCTAATAGCCCAACTATATAAAGACCCCTTAAGGCTCAAAAACGTGGCTAAGCTTCTTGTTAGGGTTTCTACACGTTTTTGGTAGCCTCTATCCCCTCTCCTCTTCATCCTCTTGCTTATGGTGTTTGTGAACCATTAGAGGAGTGACACTTGTGACTCTAAGCCTTCCAAAGTCAATTAAAGGAGATTTGGGATTGTTATTGCTACATAACAATCAAGGTAACATTATAAACTTATTCTTATGGCTAATATTATTATTTTAATGCTAGAATTAGGGTTTATAGTCTTGGATAACTTGCATGTACAATAGAGAAACCTAGATCCAAGTTTTAGGGTTTGTTTGAGCACATAGGATGTTCTTAGGACCAAAACTCATCAGTGGTATCAAAGCCTAGATTGGTTTCAATTGTATTGATGCATTACATGTTCAAAAAATTTGTTTTTTTGGTGTTTTGGAGGTTGGACTGGCCGAGTCCATAGCTGAAGTCACCGAGTCCATGCAGACTCGACGAATCCAAGCCTGGCTCAACGAGTCAACTCGTCAGAAGGAGGGAAAACCGGGATTTCTTGTTGTTTTTGCTTTGGGATACTTACCTTATCATATTAGATCAATAATAATCCGATTTTATGACATATTTGACTATATTTCTGATCTAATTGAAGATATTTATCAATTAATAAGATAATTGTTTCCTTATGTGATAATTGATTGATTATTTTGATTAAATTGATAAATTGTTTTGTAAGAAATCATTAAATAAATCAAATATGGATAATTATGTGATTAAATGTTAATTTAGATTATTTGTTATTTGATCCTTGTTGTTATGAAATGTTTCATATTTTCCCCTTTAGGTTTTATAGTTTAAATTTGAACCCAAAAGTTTTGAAATTTTGAAATTTAAATAGTTAAAACCCTAATGTTTTGAAAAAGGTTTCAAAACTTTCCCTCAAGTTTTGGAATTTAATTTTGATTAATTGTTTAATTGTGATATATATTTAAATTCTAAACCCTAATGTTTTGAAATGTTTTAAAACTTACCCTCAAGTTTTGGAATTTAAAAGTTGATTAAAAGTTTAATAAGGAATGTTAAATTCTAAAACCCTAATAATGTTTTGAAAAGTTCAATTCACACCCGTATGGTTTTATTAATTAACTAAGGTGTATAATTAAAAGAAGTTTAATAAATCCATAAAAGTTTAGGTTTACAATTTAATTGAATTAAAAGAATAATTGTTAAATTTGATCACCTAATATTTTAAAAGTGTAAGATGCACCCTATTCTATATATAACATTAAAAGTCTAACATTATATATATATATATATATATATATATATATATATATATATATATATATATATATATATATATATATATTTGTATGAGTAAAAGTCATTCTTACCGTTAGTAGGCCTCATTCATGAAGCTGGTCTATAAGGGGTGTTTAAGGAAATTGCCTATAAAATGGCGATTGAATGGGTATCCACTCTTACCCACCGCACTCTTGACTAGTGGAGGGTCGTTAGCCGAACGGGTAGGATAGGACGAAACCTTCAATATAAGTCTAATGAAATACAAAGTAACTAAATGTTTCTCAAATTCCCAATCTTAGTTACTTAGGAAAAAGTGAATTGATGCAATTCCATGACATTACACTTTGTGCCCTTGCGAAGATGTTAGTGGAGCATGTGTGGTTGACCGGCACACTAAATGGTTCTAAGCAAAGGTAGAAAAGGGTGATTCAATGATTGTCATAGTTCGGTGGAGTGTGTGTGGTCTATCGGCACATCGAATAGGTGACTGTAACATGTGAGGGCACCATGCAAGTTTGCATGGTTATTCACACCCGCTTTGTGATCCTCGGCATCCCAGTCACAAACTAGAGGGGCATATCGAGATTTAAACATGCCATTGAAATGTTCAATGAATCTCAAAAGGATCTAGGAGTTTTCATAAATGTAAAACTTAAATTTCTTTTTCGTTTTTCATGGTGGAAATTAGTGAATCGTCATTCACTTACCTTCAAATATTCTGCAACTAGATTACGACATCCCTTTTCTAGGTTGTAGCGTATTGTGTTGCGTTCTTCCCTTAGTATCTCATTTGGGTGATTTAGTAAGGACTCAATCTATCAACTAACTTGAATTCGTTTTTTCTCCCGTTTTGTAGATGTCAAAGTTCGACAACTATGGTCTTCCCAAATCCCGTGGAACAAGAATTCCACATGAAGATGGTATTCCACGATTCGGTCGAGGAACAAGAAATCATGCTTCACTTCCTCCACCTCCTCCAATTGTTCTCCCTAATCCACAGGATCGAAGAATTGAAGGGTTCAATATCACTAAAGCCGTATTGGAAATGAAACATGAAGATGGTAAGCCCGTGTGTGCCCACATTCTTGGAATGAAATCACACATTGATAGGTTGATAATGTTGGGTGTGTCATTCCCGAATGAGCTGGTTGTAAATTGGATTATGCAGTCACTTCCTGAATCATGTAATGAGTTCAACAGAAAGTATTATATGATGGATCATGACGACAACCTCAATGACCTAACTTACATGCTCATTGCTGCTGAATCAGAAATGATTTGGCGAAGCAATGGAGCGTATTTGTTGGGAGAGTCAACCGACCATGCTTCCGAGGACGTTCTATGAGAAGCGACCTGCGTTTGCTGCCAAGAGAAAGGGCGTTGGATAGAAGTCTGCCCCAGGAGCCTAAAATTCCAAAGATGGGAGAGTCAAAGAGTATGACTACGCTTCAGGTAAAATCCACTATCTAACTCCGTTAAGTTCCTATTCATTGATTCTTAATACATGATGTAATAAGATTGCATTTGAATGTTTTGCAGGATCGGTGAAATGAAAGGAAGCTTGGTGAAAGAGCAAGATGAATCTAATCATAAGAAATGGATCTTGATCGCATGGACTTGAAGATTAGATTTTGAGCTTAGATAGTTATAATAGAGTTATTAGAAATTTTCCTTTTGAAATACATAGTTTTCAATGGATTTTGCATTGTAAGGACAAATGTTTTCCGCTGCTTTTATAAATAAAATAAATTTTGGTTTGACTTATTTATTTGTTTATTTCCTTGCAATGAAATCGTTATGAAAATTGATGTTTGAATATTTTTTTTTCAACAAATGGATATGATTTATATGGAAAAAGTCGAGAATTTACCAAATAGGGAGAGTTTCTCATCGCTCAAATTTCAATTAGACAGATATTTGGAATCATGCAACTTGGTTGCACGAAGAATGAGAAATTTCATATTTGGAAATTAGACTAATTCGTTGACAAAGTGTCAAGTGAAAGGACTAGGAGATCGAGCACACAAAGTTGTGTGTTGATCAAGTCCACCATGAGAGTAACAAAGATATTCGTTTAAATTTAATAAAGGTTTACTAATATGATTATACTCATAAGATTAAGTATAATTCGGAATTGATTAAAAAGGTTTAAATCAATAGCAAAACGAATAAGAATCAAGTAGGCAGAAAGATAAAAGTTTCTCCATTCTAAGAAGAAAGGAGAGTACCTTTTATGCTCTATGATAGGTCTTTATGATTAAGAACCACATCTTAATTTATCCTCTAAGTAAGTCTTAGTACAATTGTATGTCTAAGTAGAGGAATCAAGAATTGAAGAAATGGTTAAATCGAGAAGTCAATCATACTTTGTTCCAATAACAAGTCTTAAAGTTAAGATTGTGACAATGAGTGAAAAGTATTAAGAAGGTTTATAACATTCATCAAATATGGAAAGTTGTGATGTCTTGGCTCAGACAAAGGCCAACTAGAACCAATTTATGAAGTGTTTTGATAAAAACTACACTAACTCTTGAATATTTGTTTGTCAAGAATTATTTATTGACAAGAGAATATTATATGTCAATGAGTTAGTGGGAGTCTTAATGGTCTTGAAAGGTTTCAAGAACAAATCAAATAAACCTTATCGCTCATCACTAGCACACGAGTTGAGGTTTACAACCTATCGTGTTCACAATATTTTGATTATGTGTTGTTCCAATTGAGTTAATTATGCATGTGAGTCCTATGAGTTCTCATTTTGAACGCATAGAAGGCAAAGCACCTTAATCAATGGAAGGTACATTGATAGGAAAAGGTGAGTTGCTTAACTACTTGGAAGACATGGTGGGAAGCTGTGCTACCATAAGGCAAGAAATCAAGATTAAGAAAGTTCGGTCCATATGAGTATGAATTTTGTCGTAAACTTTGGTTTTAACAAATTCACATGGATAGGTACACATACACCATTTAAATCTAAGTGTCATAAGATTTCCTCCTTCATGAGAATGATTGTAAGGAAATGCTTTCAATAAGAAAGATTTTAAGAAGATAGCGATTGTAAAGTTGCATTCTCGAATTCAATTATGGTTACGGTATCCCTTTCCATATTTTGAATTGTGAGGTTTGGCAGTTAGTCTTAATTGTTTAGACACACATATGAACTATCTAAGGCAAAGGTGTATAAGTTCAAGGAGCTTTGATAAAGGATTATCAAAGTACTAACCATTAGAAACATTGACTTAAGAAATTCAATAGGTGTTGTTTTTCTGGAAGTTAAGATGTTTTGAATACATGTCGAAGCCAGTGGGAGCATAAGTATTATTTTTTATAATAATCATCATGATAGTGGGAGCATAAATGTTATTATTGTATGATTATTAAGGAAAGTATTGCAAGTTGGCAATATTAATTATAGAAAACAAGAGTCATTCTTTGCAAAGTTGTAAGGATTGAATAGTTGTTTTCCTATAATTAAGTGAGAGAATATTATGCTTCAATTCAAATCTAAAGGATTAGGTTGACAAATGTTGATAAATTTAGTCAAAGGTACATAGTGTGTTCTTAAAATTTCGATTATGATTACGGCATTCCTCTTCACAATTCGAATTTTGAGAACATAGCAAATAAAACATTATGCATCGTGTCCAATACGCTCTTGGTATAGGATTGATTGCAAATGCTTTAATATTTGACCATTCTAAAATTTTCCAAATGTCTAGCGCATTTAGAGGGAAAAGGGACTAGGATCGGTTTTGACAAAAATAATTAAACAACTATCAAAGGACAATCCAAAGTTAGACGAGGATTGGTTGCTTGTGAGTAGTTGGAAGCATGGTATTGAATGAACCATATCAACATTATTATGAATAGAAAAGATTCTATTAAGAATGAGTTTTCAAATGGAAAATATGGAAGCGTGTCCATATTGGGAATTGAATATTGAAAATCTATGTCTAGATTAGAAACTTTTATGCAAAAGGATGTTCAAAGGAATGTACTTTGAGTGAGAGACATCATATCTGAGGAATTGTCTTGTAACAATCTCCGATAGAAGATTTTGTAATGTCATTGGCAATAGTCTTTGTGACTTTGGTGCAGTGACATTACGAAAGAATCATTGCATAAAATGTTAGAATCTAGCATATTCTATAAGTAGCAAGAATTTGATATTCTTCACTTATGAAAAAGGATTTGGAGTTGTGAAATGAGAATGATTGGAAATGTGTTCAATTTTGATTTATTTCACAAAGTAAGAACCATAAGTAAACATTGCATGCTAAGAGCATGGGTAAAGTGTTATAATTCAAGTAAGAAGTTGATTACTCGGAACAACAAATAATGAGTAATCGATATGGTGATAAATAAAAGGAGTTTTATTTATACTCAAAAGGTTGAGGCCATATGGGATTTGTAGTATTCTTGTGTTTCACTTTACATGTTTTGACTTCCTGAATAACTTAATTGATTAAGAACAATCAAGTTATTCGAACGGACCATAGTCGTTCATATGTTGGAAGTAGATATGAATGAAGACTGTCGTGAATTGGTGTGTGGATTGTCTAAAAGAGTATTAGACATAAGCCAATGTTTGCTGCAACGTTCATGACTACTTATGAATATGAATTGAGCATTGGATTAAACCCACGCTCACTTGGATCACTCCATGAATTGTATCACGAGTGATTGGTGAGACGATAACATCTTATATTCTTGAAACCGAGATGTGTGAGTTGTATCTTGCTAATCGGTTACATATTGATAATATGAAAACGCACTAGTAACTTGGTGTTATAAAACATATTGTTGTGTGTGATTTGGTGAGTGAGTGCAAGCAAGCATTGTATCAAAGTTTATCCGTTCCTTTTATCCAAAGAAGGATAAAAGCGATATCTTTGGGCCCCTCGATGATTTAGTGATGACAAACGTAAATGCTCGGCCGGGCTAGGGCTAATTTGATTTGTTCAATTAGTCAGTTGTCATAAATCGGGAATCAAGAAATAGTACAAAGAGATTGATTAGAAATAATATCTCATACGATATCTAGAATGGAGCAATATATGATCCCTTATCTAAGGACACACGTATCTGATAGGATCAGAGTTGACAGCGGCTTTGGAAAGCTATGATTGCAAATCAGGATCTGAAGTCATACGCATAATAGTTATTAGACTTATCCAAGTGGGAGACTGTTGGATTAGTGTCTAAGTTCATAACTATTTTGGTATGTACTTGACCCGATGGTGCATGGTCCTTTTGGGTTGCCTTCACCAAAGCAACTTGATAGGATGAATTATGGAGAGAAAGGATTAAATATGATTTATTAATATATTATGGGAATAATATATTAAAGGAGAAATCATAATGTTTAATTAATATTAGTCAATAATTAATTGGTAATTAGTTTTGTGACTAAAAGAGATTAATTAAACTTAAGGGACTAGAATTGTAATTATAAGATAATTACAATTTGGGCCATGGATTGCCTTGAATCAAAGGGTGGACGAATTCTATGGGGAAGCCCATAAGGAAATCGTCCAAGGGCTTGATTAAAAGGAGTCTATGGGTTGCTTAGGGCTTAAGCATCCAATTTAGGGTTTCCTTGTTAGATAACCCTAATAGCCCAACTATATAAAGACCCCTTAAGGCTAAAAACCGTGGCTAAGCTTCTTGTTAGGGTTTCTACACGTTTTTGGTAGCCTCCATCCTCTCTCCTCTTCATCCTCTTGCTTATGGTGTTTGTGAACCATTAGAGGAGTGACACTTGTGATTCTAAGCCTTCCAAAGTCAATTCAAGGAGATTTGGTATTGTTATTGCTACATAACAATCAAGGTAACATTATAAACTTATTCTTATGGCTAATATGATTATTTGAATGCTAGAATTAGGGTTTATAGCCTTGGATAACTTGCATGTAAAATAGAGAAACCTAGATCCATGTTTTAGGGTTTGTTTGAGCACATAGGATGTTCTTAGGACCAAAACCCATCAGAAACTTCCACTCCAATGGTGATAGTTTCAGCGATTCCTCCCCTTGCTACTGTTCCTCTTGCTACTGAGCCAATTCAAAGTGATTATGCAACAACTCACACCATCCTGCCACCCTTGAAGAGAAGAAAACACGATCCTAGACAGGGAATTCTTATTCTATATCTATCTTCAGGCCTTGCAACACCACCAATAAGCACTCCTACCATTATCTCATATGAACCTATTTCTGAAGGTCCTTCCATCATATTTGAAGCTGGTGGCTCTTCAGCTCCTACAGGATTTTCTCCTCCCAGGCCAGATCATGATGCTGCCTCTGTGAGGCTCGCCATGCATTTGGCTTAGGAACAAGACTCAGTGCATTCTCCCAGAGCTAAAGGAATTTCTTTTAGAGAAGGTCACTCAGGAGAAGACAATCCCACCATTGTTGAGCTTCAGAAGAAAATAAATGTGCTTGATCGAAGGAACATTGAGCTCGACATACAAGTAACTGATCTTTTGAATGAAAATGCCAAGCTAAATACTCAAGTTTCTGATCAAGAAGAGGACAAAACCTTAAAGACTAAATAGATTTATGATCTCCAAACTCACTTTAATCTCCTCACTTCAAGATAATTTGATTTGAAGAAAAAGCTGGAAGAGGAACTCGGTGACAAGTTCAAGACAACTGTTGATAGGGGTGGGGAAAACCGGATACCCGAAAATTCGGATATCCGAACATTTTTACATAAGATTTTAGTATCCGAATCCGTATCCGGATACCAAAATCATATATCCGAATTTTTTTGTCTAATCTATTAAGCAGTCAAGAAACTCAGTAAAGTAAAGATTAATAAAAAAACTAATAAGCTATGCAACGTTAATATTACAAACCACAACAAATATTAGTTTTTACTAGTTCTTACCAATAATTCAAAAGTTCAAACTGGATCAAAAATTACAAACCACATAACTTAAATATTAAAAGTTCAAAACTATCATATTCTTAATAGAAAACCAACAAATAACGAAATAGCAGCATCCAAAAGTGCATTCTTTTATTCCTGATTAACCAGTAACATCACTTCATCAATCACCATTCAAATACTTGTAGGCTGCATTTCGAAATGATAATTATTAATAACAACTTTATAACAATCAAACACACCAGGAGCTTTGAAATATAGCACATATGAAACAAAAACAACGACATAAATATATACATAATTATATAAATGTCATAAAAAAGAAACATACCCATAACCCTTAATCAACTTTAATACTTTACTTACTCCTCTGTTACATCACTTTCATCCACACTTTCATCAATGATAATGATTGGTTGCTCCAAAATTAATTCCTTCAAACCTATTAGACACAAAAATTACGACATTAAAACTATATACAATTAGAATTTAAATAATAATATTCATAAGTTACAACTAACCATTCTCTTCCAGCTTCTCTATCTCAAGCAAGATATCATCGATCACAATCGGCTTACGCGAAGAACGTAACCAATCTTGTGCACAAACGAGGGCTTCCACCATTCTTGGAGTTAAGGAAGTACGGAAAGAATCAAGCACTCGACCCCCGGTGCTAAATGCCGACTCCGAGGCAACCGTAGAAACCGGGATAGCAAGAATATCTCGGGCCATCTTAGAAAGAATCGGGTATCTACACTGTTGAATTTTCCACCACAACAAGATGTCGAAATTGGTGTCTATTGGTTCACGTTCTTCCCCCCAAATATTTATCTAATTTTGTTTTCTTCGATGTAATATCTGAACTTCCCATTGCCATTTCAAATTTTTTTGTCATGATAACCTCAATATCCATTACCATATCACCCCCCCCCCCCACGCTGAATTAGGATCAGAAGTAGAGTATGTAGATGACACCTCGACATCCTTCTCTTTTTGAGGCATAGAAGACTGATAAAAATCAAACAAAGTGCGCATGTTGTAATCTAAGTTGAAAATGAAACGATTGGCACTATCTGTCTCGAAGTTTTCTTTAACAACCCACTGGATATATTGGCATTTACGCCTTGGGTCGAGAACTACACCAATAAACATAAATTGATTAAGCTTTGTAACGTCCCCCCAATACTTCTTGTATTTCAATTTCATTTTTTTTACCATTTCCATGATGGACTTGTCGGGATGCATCGTGAAACCATCAATCACATTACCAATACCAAATATTTCATGTACATAAGCATTTGATGTTACATACTTTGAACCAGAGAACCTTGATGTAGCATCAAAAAATATCTTCAAAAAAGGCAACAAACTTTGCACATTCATCCAATCCATGTCGCCAATCAACCCACCATCAATCTTTCTTAGTTCCTTGACACAACTTGAATCTTTCAAAAGCAAGTTTGAGAATGCTTTCCTAAATTTAATTGCGCTCTCAAGCATCAGGTAAGTCGAATTCCACCGTGTTTCAACATCCATGGAAACCAAACTCTTGCTTTCTATTTTTTCCTCCTGAATGCACTTTTTGAATCTTTGCAGCCTTGCAGGAGAAGACCTCACATATTTCACAAGTGCACGGATTTTCTTTATAGATAAATTAATATCACTTAAACCGTCTCTAACAACTAAATTTAATACATGAGCCGCACATCTCATATGTAGAAAAGATCCTTTCAACACATCACTTTCCCAATGGTTAAACACCTTTTTCAAATGGTTAATTGCTACATCATTTGAGCTAGCATTATCAGCCGTTACAGTCAAGATGTTTTTTAATCCCCATTTAATCAAGCATTGCTCAACAGATCTGCCAATTAGTACCCCTGTATGACCAATGATTGGACAAAAATTGATAATTCTTTTATGTAAACGCCAATCATTATCAATGAAATGTGCGGTCAAACACATATAACATAAATTTTGCCCTGAAGTCCAAGTATCTGTGGTTAGGCAAACTCTGGAAGACAATTTTTTAAAATATCGGTTAACTTTCTCCTTTCATCAATAAAACAAGCGTAGCAATCATTGGTAGAGGTCGAACGTGAAGGAATAAGAAAATGGGGATTAACTACCTTCATAAATTCACGAAAACCCTCACGTTCCACAAAAGAAAATGGCAATTCATCAACGATTAGCATTTTAGCTAAGGCTTTCCTAATTATGTCTTGGTTGAACTCCCACAGCTTAGGTATTGTTACAGTTTCAATAGAACCATCATCACTTGCATGTGTTTTGGACTCGAGATCAATAAGCTTTTGTTTCTTATCAATATTTGGTTGGTATTTTTTGCAACTCAAAACATGATTTTTCAGAGGGGAAGTACCATAAACAGTTGCACAACCGATCCTACGTTGACAATGTAACAACCCGAAACTTTGCTTCCTCGCCGTAACCGTTCCGTCAAAACTTGTCTGAAACGAATTGTTCCGAATTCGTCCTGAATTACGTTAATTAAGTCAAAACCTTTATTTTGACTTGGTAAATATCAAATCATGTTGGAAAAATGTGAAAACGTCCCGAACTAGTAATTTGAAAAATTATAGTTTCGACCATATCGCGTATCGACAACTTAATCGGGTGCGACCAAAAGCCCTGTTTAAGGTCAGTATCGGGTAGAATTCCTCCGTGTCCAAGTCTTTGGACCTATATAAACGTGTTTAAGCACCCATTTGAAGCTTTTTCTTCCTCTCTCTACTCTTTCTCTCTAACCTCTCTCCTAAATCCAAAGTTAAGGGTCTAAATTTTCAATTTAAGGCTCCAAATCTTTGAGGTACCTTCCATAACTTGTTGTACAACCTCTCTAGCTTTAGAATTCGAGTTTGAACATTTGATTAGGACCATTATTATGAGTTTACGGCCCTAGAACAGTACTAGGCCGTAAACTCAAGAAATGGGGTTTTTAGAGCAACAAAACCCTTACAAACCTCAAATGGACCTTAGACATGGCTAAATGACTTTATGGAATGGACTTAGAATGCCTTAAAATATAACTTGAAGCATTGTATATGAGTTTACGGCCATTGAAGGTGCCTAGGCCGTAACCTCACATTTAAAGGGGTTTTAAGCCCTTAAACCCTCCCTAAACTCAATCAAGCCCTAGTTATGATTTTTAGAAATTATGTAATGGACTTGGAACTCATTAAACATCAATTTTGAGAGGTTTATATGAGTTTATGGCCAAGGCATATGCTTGGGCTGTAAACTCCTCAAACATGGGTATAAAATCACTTCTAAGGTGTTAGAATGTCATCCAACACCACCAAAAGCCTTGGAATAAATTAGGGAACCAACCAAAAATAGTTTAGAAGCCTTAAACACATCATAAACCCTCTAATTGAGAGTTTACGGCCAGAGCATATGCTCCTAGGCCGTAAACTCATAGATGTATGTCATTTGAAGCCCTAAACTCACCCTAAGCCTTGTAAAAATTAGTTGAATCACATGTGATTAATCCTTGGCCTTCAAATTAATTTAGATGGATGTGGGTAAGAGTTTACGGCTGTAAACTCTTAGTTTACAGGCATAAACTCTTCTATTAATCCATATAATGATTTAATCCCTTTCAAATGTCCAAAAGCCAAACCTAGCAACACCCATTATTTGATTTAAGGCCATTTTCCTCATAAAAACACCTACCATGAGTTTACGGCCGTAAACTCATGGGGATGTGGTGTTTAGGCCGTAAACACTCCCTAAGAGTTTACCTTTGAAGAATAAACTCTAAGTCCTAGCCATTCATGTCCTAAAACGCCACCCGGGTCACTTTAAACGACCATTTTGGAGTGTTTTCGCGTCTTAGATAGTTCAAGTGTATCTAATTAGTTATTTAAATATAATTAGATATATATTGTGTATTATTTAATATTACATAGGAACCTCGCTCGTATTCAAGCCTCGGTTCGACGTTTAGCATGCCATTCGACACTTTCCGTGTCCGGTGAGTTCATACCCCTACCCTTTTTCAACTGTTTTCACTGTTTTCAGGGGGGGGGGGGGGGGGGGGAATACAAGCAAAAGTACAAGGAAATCTTGTACTCAAACTTATTGTTTTCAGTTAATCATTTTCATTCTGTATGTTCTAATATCAATAACTGTGTTTATCAAGTAGTTCGAATTACGAATTTAGCTTTCAAACTAATCATAGATTTCTCGGTAAAATGTTCTAATCTAAACTATGTTTCATAATCTAAGAATAACTTATACTAATTTCCATTTATAACTAATTACAAATACGAATACGAATACGAAGCTATAACTAGGATTAGAACGAATACAAAACTATAATTAGGAACAGAACGAATACGAATACGACTGCGAATACGAATATGAATACGAATAGTATTAGGAGTAGCATTAGGGATAGGAATGCGACTACAAATATGACTGCGAATACGAATACGAATACGAATAGTAGTAGGAATAGGAATAAGGAAACGAATACAGTAACAAACACAAATACGAACACGAATAAGTACAAGAATATGTTTAAGAATAAGAACACGAATATGAAGATATGTATCTAGTATACTCCAAGATAATACCATTAGACTTTCAGAATACCTAGTTAATACAATAGGTACGAAAAGAAATAAATCAGTATATCGAAGTTCAATAACTAACATTTATTTTGGGAAAGTACGGGACTTTCCTGGGGAAAACATAACATTACTTAATCACATGTACATCTTTTACATCTTTAACATCGTTCACATTAGAAACCAACATACAGGAAAGCATGGGGCTTTCCTGGGTAACACTTATATAACTAGAAATAGTAACAAACTGAATAACATTACATCTTTTACAATTAGTAATATACAATAAGGAAAGTACGGGACTTTCCTGAAATCATAGATAAACAACCAGAACCGTGTAACCTAGCAATTAATCAAACTTCTCTTTTAAGAAAATATAGAATTTTCTTGGATAATAACTTTTCGGTAAACTAAAGGAAACTCGTACATTTTCACAAAGTAAACATCTTATGAACTCACCAGCTTTATGCTGATTTTCAAACTGCTTGTATTCTCAGGTCCGCTTTAGACAGGTACCCGATGATCACTTTTGGCGAAGACGGAATGCATAGAAGATTCGTCTCTCTTTTGTTGAAACTATGTATCTATGAAAACTTGTACTACTTTACTTTTCAACTGATGTAATGAAATCTATGTAATATTTATGTTTGTGTTTTACTTTTCTTACTATGTACATTGGTTATGATTCTCATGAAGTCACCTCCGCCCCGAGACAATTCCGCCTTCGATTTCGGGGTGTCACAGACAATGTATACACTCTGCAAGATCCGGAATGCCTGTATCTTGAAAGTGACTCCACCAAATAGATTTTCTTTTCCTCACATGTATAGAAGGGGAATCACTTGCAGAAGGAGCACGAGGTGGTTTTTTTAACCTTTCTCGGGTTTGAGGTCTTTTTCTTTTTCCCTTTGTCATTAGTCGTCACCTCGTTTTCATATACAAATTCACATTCTGAGCTAACTTCATCAACAATTTCCATTGCAAAAAACCTGAAATAATACTTGTTATTGAAGTTGAAAACATAAACACTAAATATGGTCTAAAATGGCAACTTTTGAAAAATGAAAATTGTTATGACTTTTTGGAATCTGTTGTTTAATATTTGAAAGTAATACATGTGAAATTGTTAATATGTTGTGATAGCATGATAGGTTATTAGAAAGTATCTATAAATAATATATTGTGGGAACTGAAAGTGGAGAATCACAAATTTAAGTGTAATATCATCTAGAATCATAAATTCAAAGTGGTAATTGAAAGTTATACATATGAATCTGATAAACAGATTCGCATTCTATCCCACTCAAGTATAATATTATATAAAGATTCTTTCCAATACACATTCTATATTTCCGATAAGGCACAAATCCAAGGACCTAATTGAAATCACAACATTTGATGATGTAATCGAGACCAATAGACAATAACATACTTACTAATTAATTATTAGTAATTACCTTTAGGTTTACCGGTCGGCACTCGGAATCAATGGTAATTAGGAACGATGACGTGAAATCCTTAGGAACAAAGACATGATATCTTGAGCGAGTGAATGGTGACCTTAATGGTGGTTGTTACTTGTTAGACTTGGGTGGAGTTCGGTGAATGTCGGCAGCTGTTGCTCGAGCCTTGAATCGATTGAGCAACTTCAAAGTTAAGAAGTGCAACAACTTGATATTAGAAGAGTGGACGCTGGAGAGTGGAGACTAAACCCTAAAACATTGATAACTTTCTTTCATCACCGGATCACCCCATTGACCATACTACCCCTTTTTAATTTTTGAGTTTTATTATTACTTTTTATGATAATCTTTATTATTATTGACCCTATTTAAAACAATTAAAATATTAAATTTGTATATATACTTCGGATTTCGGATTATCTGAAAACCCGAAAATCCTCAATATCAACATCCGAATCCGTATCCGGAAAATCGGATATCCGAATTTCGGATATCCGAAAAATCGGGTATCCGGTTTTCCGGATATTTTCGGATCGGGTTTTCGGTTTTTGGATCGGTTTTTCCGGATACGGATATTTTTAAGCGCCCTAACTATTGATGAGTCAAGGATTCATCTACACACTCAAGCTCATCCCATTGTTCCATCATCTTCTCAATCATCTCGTATTGTGGATCGTTTTGAAGTGGATCCAGTTAAAGCTCCCAATTTCGTAGATCTGAAGCGTGCCAAGTTAGACAAAGCAGTTGAGAAAGGTAAACTCTTGTTCAAAAGGAGCTCGAATCAAAATGCTCCTGGGGATCAGCCCAAAATCACTGTTATAGATCTTTAAGAAAATCGTTTCAGAAACAATTATGGTGATAGGTCCAGAATTATTTCATGGGGATTTCATGATACTCTAAACATGTGGCTTGTGAGACGCAAAAACAGGAACACAGAGCTCTATAAAGATGTTCATGATTTTAATTCTTGGACGAGGGTTGATCTTTTGGAATTATCGAAGGCTCCTTTTGCAAATCCCTCTCAAAATCCCAAGGCTACACAATTCAAGAATTTCTTGGAAGATCAAGTGCTTAAGGGTTTTCCTTCAATGAAGACTGTAGAGTCGATTATTAAACAATACCCAAGTGTACTTGATCCTAAAACCAATCAACCTATTCGAAATGTTATGTGGCCTTCTACAAGTCAAGTGAAACAGATCGCTATACTTCAGAGTTATCCAAATGGATCTTTTTCATCGATGCTTTACTCGGTCTTCGATGAAACTACATCCTCCGCTATTATAAAGCTTCAAGATCGATGTATTTGCTTATATGACAAAAGGGATCTATTTCAGTTTGGAAAAAGGGATATTCATCAGTTGAATCTAAATCAAATCAAAGTTGCAGAAGAGATTCTTGTTGACAAAGAGTGATTCAAGCTAGCCCCAAACCAAAGAGGAGATTCAAGGGTTCAGTTAGTGGTTTGGTCTAGGATTTACTTTGTATAAAGGTTTTTTGAGTCATTTGGCATAATTCTAGGGTGTTTGGAGAGTTCACGGACCGATTATGTGTTTACGGCCATAAACATGTTTACCGTGTCCCCTATATAAATGGTTGGTCTTGGTCATTTGTTATTGTTGATTCCTTAAAGTTCACGGTCACTGTAAACATAAGTTGTACCTGACGTTTTCAGTTATAAAGTGTGTGCAAGCTTGTTTTTCTTCTTCTTCTACTCCAATTCTTGTTTCTTTGATTGTTTGATTGATTGATCACTGGTAAGATCCGTTTTCAGGACCTTCCAGTAGCATGGTCCATTTTGGGTTGCATTCACCAGAACAATCTGATAGGATTGATATTTAAGAAAGAGGTTATTTGTGATTTATTAATATATTAAAAATATAATATAATAATGTTGAAATCATATTATTTAATTAGTATTGATCAAGAATTAATTTGGAATTAATTTAGTGATTAAAAGAGATTAATTAAATTAACGGGGATTGATTATGTAAATCAGTGATACATATGGTTTGGGATATTGATCCATGATGGGCTTAATTTATGTAAGAGTCCATCAAGAGATAGTCCATATGGATTACGGATCATAAGCCTAAGTGTAAGAATTAGGGTGATATATGATTGTTGGATTCTACACTATATATGTGTTACCCATTGGTGTAAAATTGGATACACTAGTGATCTTAGAGATACTATAGTTGATTTTGAGTGCCCCATAACCTCTCTCTCAAGTTCTCTAATTGTTGGTGGGGTTTTTGGTGAACCATTTGAGGCATCACACTTGAGGTGCTAAGTTCTTAAAGGCCAAACACAACAAACTATAACAACAGGTAGTCTTTTAACTAGTTTTTTTATGATTCAAATGTCAAATTGTATAGTAGTTGTAGGCTTCATGATTTGGATAATTTTGTTGCATATATAACTAGAGAAAACTTAGATCCAAAGCATTAGGGTTGTATGTGCACCATAGGGATGTTAGAGTACACAAAACCCAACAACAACAACATGCATAAATGAGCCTTCAACATAACTGGACTATCTTGCTGGCCTACAAAATATCTAGACCAATCTCAGGGCCTTTGACTTGACTGGACTGCCTATCAGGCCTGTAGTCTATCCAGATCGCACTGGGTGTCTTGGCCTTCAATACATAGCATGACCGCTTCAACCCAACTCAAACCATAACATGTCGACATATGTAATAACAAACACTAATCAATAAACACAGTTACTCATACATATCTATTGGTCTAATCACATAACCAGTTAACACATATCTCGACATAACAACACACAACAAAATAAGATATCTAATATAATAGGCTAACCTTAGTACCTTCGGCCCATAAGTACAATGAGGAACACTCACCTTTCAGTCTTAACGAATAGCTGAATAGTTCCCTGCTCCGAATATCCGCTCTACCCAACACATGTTCATCAAATAGTAACTAATCTCAAATACAAATCAAAATACCTAAAATACCATTAGGTCAAACCTTGTCAAATCCTGGTCCAAATAAAAAATTCAAACGTCAAACTTGGTCAACAGAGCTGAGTACGCCTACCGTACTCAGCTGGTATGCATGGCATACACGAGGATTGACTAAAACGCGATGTATTGAATTAGTACGCCCAACGTACCTGGGTTATGCCCTGTGTAAATGGTCGAGTCCTTTTTTCTTGTTAAGAGCTTAATCCTAAACTAACGCCCATAACCATAAAGTTTCCAACTTTATGGTCTTGTATGGCCAATAAGTTCCCAATAATAAAACCCTAACTACTTAACCCATTAAGACCTTGTAACTCATGCAGAGAAGGAAAATAACAATTAAGATTACATTTTTATGCTTCTAGATGCTTCAAAATGTTTGAAAGCACACCTTATATGGGTTAGAGTAATCTATACTCATAATACCAAGATTATGGAACCATAATAACATAATTTTTATGGCTAAACAGGATTTAATCAACACTTAATCAAGTTTAGAGCTTTTTACCTCCAAATGATGCCAAAATATGATATGATTCTAGATCCAAAGCGTTCCACTTCTCCAAGATGATCTTCTCTTCTTCCTTCCTCCTTCAAGGTCACCAAAATACACTCAATGGGTCACAAATGCTCTCAAATGGATTAGGGTTTGCAAAGTGGTCGAAATGGGGCTAGAGGCTATTGAAAAGGAGAGGATATGGGAGTTAAGGATGTTTAAATAAGGTCCAAAACCTAAATATTATCCTTTGGGATTTACGCATGTACGCTAAGCGTAAGCATGCTCTGCCCATAATTACGAAAATGCCACTACGGGCAAATTTTGTAATTAACTCAAATCCATGGGCTAAAATATAATTAATTCTCTTACTTAGGGTTTAAAATGGAAATACCTTAAAATCAAGATATTACACCTTGGGATATGGGGGTTGCAGCTAGTGTTGGGGCCAAACTAATGGTGTATGTTGTGATAGTTTCTTGTCTCTTATTGGGAGCTTGCTTGGAGGTACCCTTGAATCCACTTTCAGATTTGTGTTTTTTTTTTTCCATTTTCTTTAGGATGTCATCTTTCTAGACCAAAGTACCTCATCTTATCTCTTTTTTGGTTAGGTTGTACGCTAAACTTTTGGCACTATCGTATGTTGATGGTCGAGATGTCGTGATCAACCCCTTGAATGGGTTGAACTAATCCTGATATTTACCTATCCACCTTCTTGTACTAAGGAATCATGGAGTTTGGGCAAAGCATCGCGAGATCGTTAAACCTGATCTAATTGTTGCATCTCCTCTCGAGGATAATACTTCTCAATGAGCATTTGATTCAGTTGCTACCATGCTAGGGCAATAGCATTTGCGAGACCCGTGGTCTTTACGTGTATGATCTACCAAGATATAGTTTCATTCGTGAAAGTGTAAGCAAAAAACTTAACCTTGCTTTCTTCCATGCAAGGGCTGATTTTGAGGACAAACTCAGTCTTCTCAGTCCATCTCGTGAGGCCTACGACCCCTTCACTCCTATAGAAAGTTTTAGGCTTGTAATTTGAAAAGTCCTTGTAGGTGCATGTCCTTTGAGCACATTGGTGGTTTATTTGGGAGCTTTCTCCTCCCGTTACTATGCCATAGTTCATGTGGAAATTGCTTGCAAGTGTGGCTAGAGCATCAACTATCCATTACTTGACCATTTCTTCAATAGTCACATGGTATAGAGGTGGGTTACTTTTAACAGACTGGGAATCTTGATCAGCCTGAAGACCTTTGCTATATTTAGTAATTCTTAGGGTTTCCATTTCTAAATTCCTAACTTTAGTGTCAAGACGTAAGTTAATTGGTCAGAATCAGTATGTCCGTACCCTCATTGCTATGTCGTGGTGTGTCAATGTGAGTGTTAATGGAAACAATTATAATACAATAAGATAATGATGTAACCATGGAAGTATACTATGCATCATATATCATAAAGAAAGACCATCAAAACAAAGGGGTGGTTAGAGTAATAAAATCTCTGAGGTTACAAACAAATGTGTATGAGATTTTCCAGTACTCTAATGCAAAAAATATAACTATCCCTTCTAGCCATCGTGATAGGGTACATAAAAAGAAACTAGTTACCGTAGTACATTATCAAGAGAACCATCAAATGAATCAATTGTCTATACCCATAATCAATCCAAACATCAAAAAAAGAAACTCATGACTCCGCTCTCTCCAGCTAGAGCTCCAATCTATCTGTGTAACTCTTCACCTCCTCCAACACCAAATGATGAAGCTGTTGGATTAAGGTGCCTAATCTTATAACTAAATTAGTATAAAATTGCAAATAGAAGCAAAGTCCTTTTTGGGTTGCCTTCATAACCAAAAGTAGCTAGAAATGATATTAGGAGAGAAAGATATATATATATATATATATATATATATATATATATATATATATATAAAGAGAGAGAGAGAGAGAGAGAGGGAGAGACGTGATTTGTTAATATATTATATGATTAATATATTAATTGGGAATAGATAATTGATATTTTAGTCTGTTATGTGATCAATAAATTAACATGTGATTAATAGTTGAATAATTTATTTGTTAATTTATATGGTTAATACATTAATAGGAAATCAATTAGAATTAATTAATTATTAATCAGAATTAATTTGGTATTAACTTGGGATTAGTTAAAATTAACTAAAGGTGCAAGAGGTAAATTGTAATTCAATAGTTGAACAAAAGAAGGCAATTCTAGAACCATCCAACAGTGGACGGTTTTGGAGGCTCTTCTAGGGTTTCTGGAATCCTCTTGGATGCAAATAAGAAAATGATTTGAATTGGGATTAAATCTATTATTAAATTAATTCAAATATCCCTTTGTGTATAAATTACCTAAACTATAAACAGGACCCTAAGGCCATCAATTTTTTATCTGACCTTTACCTAATGGCTTATGAATGAAAATTATGTCCATCTTCTCTCTCTCTCTCTCTCTCTCTCTCTCTCTCTCCTCTTCATTATAGGTTTCTAGGGTTTTGGGTGTCAGCCATCAGAGACATCATATTTCTGGTGCTTGCTTTCCATGGCTTTTAAGAAAGAATTTTGTTTGATCATTTACTATAATAATCAAAAGGTAAGTAAACCCTAACTCTATGCTTATTTACTTTTATTATAGAGTTCCTTTAGGGTTCTTGATGTTCATAGTTTATTGCTATAAATAGACAAAAAAAATATATCCAAATAGCTTCCATGTAAACTTAAGAGTTAAGTATTTTTCCGTTTCATGCATAGATTTATAACCTATATAACCCGTCAGTGGTGTAAGAGCCTAGATTATTTTCTTTTGATTGTGCATAATAGTGAATGCATCTAATTTAGGGTTTATAGAAGTTAAACCTTATAACCTTTAAATTTCGACTTGGATAAGGTTACTTGATACCCTAGCCTCCACCCCTTAAATTTCAAAAATGGCTAGGGTTCCTTAGGGATTTCTAGTTTCCTTAATTATTGTTTTAAAATCCTTCAAATATAATAATTAAAATTGGATAAACCATACCCAAATTTTCGAAAATAGAAGGGTTTTAGATTAGGATTAAATTTGAATTATTTTATTAATTGGTTAATAAAAAATAGTTATTTAATCCTTAAATTATTTAAATTAATTAAATTAAGAATTTAATTAAAAGATAAATACTAAATCACAAGTGATTTAAATTAACTTAATTAAAGGTCAATTAAAATATAAATATTAAATCATAATTGTTTTAAATTTAGGTAAATTAAAAGTTTAATTTAGATTATGAATCTTTAAACCTTGTATTTTAAAATATTTTGAAATACATCTTTATATATATATATATATATATATATATATATATATATATATATATATATATATATATATATATATATATATATATATATATATAGTGGAGGGTTGTTAGCCGAACGAGTTCTATAGGATATAACTTCATTAAAAGTATAATGGTATAAAGTACTAGAACCTTCTTATAAGATCACACTCTAGTTACTTTAATAATATATGAAAAGTATGCTAATCCATGAAAACGCACATCATGGTTTATATGTCCTTAGTGGAGCGTGTGTTGCTAAGTAACACACTAATAGGGACTATATAGAGAAATGATGGAGTATCTCGAAAATTATCATTGTTGATGGGACGTGTCTGGTTAACTAGCACATCAATTTGAGATAATAAATAACCTCAAGGTTGCTAAGCGGATTTGCATGGTTCTTCACATCTCGTTTGTGATCCTCGTTATACCAATCAGAAAATGAGAGCGTAATCCAAGATTAAACATGCCATTAATAAGATTCAATGAATCTCAAAAGATCTAGGAGTTTTCACAAGATTGAAAATTGTAAAAGCCTTAATTTGATTACGACATTCCTCTTCAAAGTTCAATCGAAAACATGGATCCTAACCTTAATTTAATTAGTAGGTTAATAATTAATGATTAAAATCAACTAACTTGAATTCTCTCTTTTCCCACTTTTAGATGTATTATGAAGATAGAATTGGTCTTCCTCATTCTTATGGAAATGTTTTTCCTCCTTACTCTGAAGATGATCTTCCACATTCTGATCAAGGTGAAAATGTCTTCCTTTCTTCATGTATTGGTGGAATTGGACATCATGCTTATTCAACTATTCCACCTCCTCGTCATGTGACTCTCCTTATGTCACGTTTTCCTTAAGTTGAAAGATATGAAGCTACTAAATCCATATGGCATGTAAACATCAGAATGGAAATTTTGTTTGTGCGCATGTTTTGAAAATGAAATTATACATTGACAAGTTAGACATAATGGGTGTCATTTTACTGAGGGAGTGAGCCATTGATTTGGTTCTTCTCTCACTTCCAAATTCATACGATCGGTTCATTGAGAACTTTTATATGAATAATATCGACGTGAACCTAATTGATCTGACCAAAATGTTGACGGTTGCATGGTTTCCATGGACATTGACAATGGTGATAATGGTGGCCCAGAAAATCATTCTCTTCCCAATGAAAAGGTCGTCCAAGATCAAACCGTTTGATTATATGGTAACGTGAAAGGCTAGTTCTGGGACCGTTCTATGTGTTGACCCCAAAGAGTCCTTTTGTTTCTACTGCCAATTGAAGGGACATTGGAAATGAAGTTGCCCAAAATACCTGAAAGATATTATAGATATTAAAGTCAAGTTGTGTTACTCTACTTCAGGTACATCTATTATTTAAATCCATTAATTTAATAAGTTCGTATTCATAGACTCTAAATACATGATGCGATGATCACATTTTGATGGTATTAAAGGAGCTAAGAGAAAAAAGAAATCTTGAGCAATATGATCTAAATTCGATCGTGAGAAATGGACTTTGGTAACATGGTTCAATGATTAGAATTTGGACCTACTACCTTGGATTTAGGATAATTTAAAAGTTTCCTATCACTCTTCAGAAATTTCTAGAAACATAGTTTTCATTTTATTCATTATAAGGAAAAGTTCTAATTTTCATTTATTTTCAATAAAAGTGAAGCTTTGATTTGTCTGGTTGCCTTATTTTATATTTCATTGCAATGAAATTTACGGAAGTGTTGGTTATGTTTCTATTGTTTGCAATATTAATTATGTATTTGATTCTTATAATATCATTTGTGGTGTTGCCAAAATTGACTAATGAAAAGAAATCTCATCACCAAGTTTTAATTGGACAAAAACTTTGAGTCATACAATTCAATTTGTGTAAGCCATGAGAGTCTTCTTCATTAGAAAATTATGACTAATTCATTGTTCACATGTGTATATGAGTCAAGTGAAGGACTAATGGATCTAGTACATGTTGATATATACTCTTCAGATCCACCACAAATTTAAAGGACGATAACTCTATTCGTTAGACTTACTGATGCTTTAGTAAATATGGTTGTGTTTGTAAGATTAAGCATAGTTCTAATACTTTGAAATGATTCAAAAAGTAGAAGAATGAATAATAGAATCTATTAGGCAGAAAGATAAAAAAAAATTCTCAAATCTGAAAAGAGAGGAGAATGCTTTAGTATCATGTTTTATGACCATCTTAGTAATTGTGAAATTTTATCACAATTGACTCCTACAAGAACATCTTAGTGGAATTGTATGATTAAGAAGAGGAATTCAACATTAATGGAATTGGTTCCATCGTATATGAGTCATACTTTGTTCCAATCAAGTTTTAGAGTCTGACTCATACTCTAGTGACTACAAATCGTATCTTAAAACTCATTTCAAACTAATATGGTTGATAAAATCTTGTGAAATGTGGATTAATAATGTTTTCTTACTCTAGCACATTTAGAAGTGGATTTGTGATGTTTTCATCAATCGAGAAAGAAAAGATAATGTAACATCCCGCGAATAATACCCAAAATTTTCATTTTAAAATTAATAAAAAGGTAATCCAAAACATTGTCATATAACCAAGATAGATCAAGTGTATCACTACAACATAAATATCAGAGTAAATCAAAATACGCGAAAAGAGGTGGTGTGTAGATGTCAATCATCCCGGGCTCTTCCCTTTTTAACTAGAAGTACCTTAAGCATAAATTGAAAACTGTAAGCACAAAGCCTAGTGAGTTCCACAAAATACCACATACCATACATAATAAAAAACATAAAGGGCCCCGCTCGGTATAAATTTTTTTCAGTCATTGGGCACTGCTTGGCATTGGGCCCCGTCCGATAAACATATAAAAACATAAACATATAATCATAAAACACATGCGATAATCAAAAATACAATACCATTCAATACAGTCATCAGGCTCTGGCTGGCGTTGAACCCCGCTCGGTATACATACCAACGCATACACATGCAAGAGTCATGCAGACATCTAGCATCCTAACATAATAAACCATGGGGTGGCATTGGTGCCTTTGACCCACTAAACAGGGTGAGGAAACTCACCTCAAGTTGTTGAGTCTCACAGATAAATCTCTGGTTGTTGGTCCGGATATCCCTTGCTATCATCATAACATAACATCCAATAAACAATTCGATCTTGACTTATAACTAAGAGTCTAAACTAGTGTAAAAGATCATTTTAACCTTTACCTAATTTGACCCAACTCTAAGGCCCAAAATAACTACTAAAAAAGGTCTAATTCCAAAAATGGTCACCTAAAGCTCAATTATGGCCTAATCTTCCAAATTAGGCCCAAATCTATTCGTGGGCCTTCAAACAAAAGACCCCAACATAAAAACATTAGCCTAAAAATAGAAATCTGGTGGCCTAATCAAGACCTTAATATCCTAAGGTCCAACATAGGTCTAAAACCGCCCAAAATCTGAAGCTCGTCAACTAAGTATGTGGGGCAGATTCAACTCTTACGCTTATGCTTAGCGTACATGCTCTGGGGCTGGTACGTGTAGCGTACCAACTTGTATGCCTAACATGCTCCCCATTTGGTCACCCCACTTCATTAAGAACTTAATCTATTGAGACTTCAAGTCTACTCTCAGATATAGGGTGACTTTTCATGTAGAGTTGGAAACTTCACATACATGTATGTCTTAATGGGGTTCAAGAACTCAAAAAGGACTTAAAAATGTATTAACACATGCATGGTCCAAGATACACAATAAAAATTGCATTTTTATGAATAAGGGGACCAAAATAAGCCTAGATCTAACATTAATACTTCTGGAGTGAGTCAAGAAGCTCATCAATCACTCTAACTACTCAAAAAGCTTAAAATAGCACCATAAATAGATCTAGCATCATGGATCTTCAAGATGTGAGGTTTTTTTACCACAAAAAGCTTTCAAATGATGAGCTAAACCTGAATATTCAAGCTCAAGATACCTCTCCCAATGGTCCTCTTCTTCTTTTCCTTTACAAATCATCAACAAAGACTCTTTAAGGCTCGGAACTCATCAATACACACTAGAGTTTTGATTTATGGACAAAGGAGGGTGGAGGCTAGCCAAAACATGACCAAATGAGGCTATAATAAGGTTTAAATAGGGTGCAAACCATAAAAATTAAGGTTTCACTAAAGCCCACGTACTCCATGCGTACTCCATGTACGCCCAATGTAAGTGGATGGGATTTGTGATCATGAATAAGGGTATTACGCTAAGCGTACCACCTAGTACGCCCTGCGTACTAGCTTAAGGATCAAATTGCAAACTTTTTATATGAAAGGGTTAAATGCGAAACTTACCAAATTCAAGTGTTACAATTCAACCCCACTTGAATTAGACTTCATCCTCAAAGTCCACTGCTCCAAATAACTCTGGATGATGTTCCCTCATCTTATATTTTGGCTCCCACGTCCCATTCAGAACCCTTATGATGCCTCCACTAGACTTTAACTAAATCAACAACCTTGTTCCTGAAGATTTTTGTCTTTCGGTCAAGAATTACGACCGACCTCTCAATATAATTCAGGCGCTCATCCACCTGAATATCCACCAATGGAAAACCTATAAATTTATCCACTAAACACTTCCACAACTGAGAGCCATTTAACATGCTATGGATCTGACTGGGCTCATTTGGAAAATCTAAGCAATATGTAACCCGGCCCACTCGATCAAAACTCTAAAAGGACCGATGTACCTATGGCCTAGCTTGCCCCTCTTCTTGAATCAGATAACACCTTTCCAAGGTGACAACTCAGGAGAACCATATCCCCCACCTGGAACTCTAAATTTAATTAGCATCTGTAGGCATAGCTCTTCTACCGACTTTGAGCTAGCTGGACTCTACTCCAAGCCAGTTGTATCAACTTTGTGGTCTTGAGTATCACCTTGGTACTCCCTATAACCCATTAACCAACCTCAACCCAAAAACTCGGGGTCCTGCATTTCCTCCCATAGAGCATCTCAAAAGGAGGTCGATTGATGTTGGTGTGATAACTGTTGTTATATGAAAATTCCACTGACGGAAGATACGTATCCCAACTCCCACCAAAGTCTAAAACACACGCCCAAAGTATATCCCTAAAGTATGAATAGTCTACTCGCTCTGACCATCAGTCTGTGGATGGAATGTTGTGCTGAAATGGTGATGAGTACCCAATTCATCATGGAACCTCTTCCAAAACATGGAAGTAAACCAGACATCTCTGTCTGTAACCACATGCCATGCCACAACCTCCCTGATATATACCTCGTCCAACTTCTCCGCAGAAATACTCTCCTAATTAATCGAGATGAAATACACGCTCTTGGTTAACCGATCCACGATGATCCAAATCGAATCCACTCCATGCGCAATCTGAGGCAACTTCGTGATGAAATCCATGGTAATCTCATCCCATTTCCATAAAGGAATGTCCAACAGTTGCATCTTGCCATGAGGTCGTTGATGCTCGGCCTTGAATTTCCTGCAAGTCTAGCACCTCTCCACATACCAAGCCACTTCCTACTTCTTGCAGGGCCACTAATAGTCAGGATGAAGATTTATATACATCTTCGTCACCCCGAGATGAATAGAGAACCTAGAATTTTTTTCCTCCTCCATACGGAACCCATACGCTCCCAAGAAGAGTTAACAACCCACAAGTATCATTATTAAAGGAAGCCACATGACCCATAATATGCTCACTCTTCTGGTGCTCTTCCTTTAAAGCCTTGATCTAAGCCTCACGAATCTGCTCCAAAAGTGGAGTAATCATCATATGCCCCTGATCGGAGCCGCTACTACGTTGCGATTGAGAGCATCGGCCACCACATTCGCCTTCCCCGGATGGTAAAGGATCTCACAATCATAATCCTTCACCACATCCAACCATCAGCGGTTCCTCATATTCAGATTTGGTTGATCCATCAGATACCTCAGGCTCTTTTGATCCATGTAAATAGTATAGTTGACTCTATATAGGTAATTTCTCCAAATCTTGAGGTCGAAAACCACATTCCCCAGCTCCAAATTATGCATCGGATAGTTCGCCTCAAGAGACTTCAGCTTCCTTGAAGCATAAGCGATCACACGACCCTTCTACATCAACACTGCCCCAAATCTATGATCGACACAAAACAATAAACCATAAAATGCTCAACACGCTCCGGCAGGGTCAAAATCGATGCCTCGCATAATCTCTGCCTCAGGATCTCATAAGTTGCATGTTACTCAGCCCCCCAGTAAAGTGTGACCATTTTCTTTGTCAACCGATTCAAAGAAACAACTATAGTGGAGAAATCATGGATGAATATCCGATAGTAACTTGCTAAAGCAATGAAAATCCAAATCTCAGATGGAGACCTAAGAACCTCCCACCGTATCATGGCCTCGACCTTAGTCGGATCGACCAGAATACCATTCTGGTTGGTAAGGTACCCCAGAAACTGCACCTTATCCAACCAAAACTCACACTTTGAGAGCTTTGCAAACAGTATCTCCCTCCTTAAAGTCTCCATCACCTCCCTCAACTGCTCCTCGCGCTGCTCCTGGGTCTTGTAATAGACCAAGATATCATCAATAAATACAATCTCAGACCAATCCAGCATCATCATGCATATGCGGTTCATGAGATCGATGAACACTGATAGAGCATTGGTGAGCCAAAAATGCATCACTACGAACTCGTAATGACCATAAAGAGTCTGGAAATCCATCTTATACACACCCTCATCTCTAACCCACATATGATGATAACCCGAATGCAAATCAATCTTGGAAAACCAAGATACACCCTGAAGCTGGTTAAATAGATCATCAATCCTCGGGAGTGGATAACGGTTCTTCACCGTTACCTTATTCAGCTCCCGGTAGTCAATGCTCAAGCAATGGGAATATCCATTTGAAATTGTTATATAACAAATTAATTAATAGAAATCTAAATTTCACAGAAAAATGTTTGTAACTTCTCAATATCAAAATTTTGACACAATATTGACATAATTCTATGATAGTAGTAAGTATACTAGTATTAGATTTTAATTAGAGAGTCATTAGTGTGTGGATTGCTTCTAGAGTGGCTAGTGATATAACCTAACTGGTTAACCTAGCACTTGATAATGGATAAAAATATTTCTAAATAAATACATTGTTATAAAAGTGCACTTAGTTTCTAAGTGTACATAGATCAATGCCTAAACACACACCATTTTTTTTTCAAACGTTTAAGTTGAAAATCGTTTTGAACATAATTCTACTATAATCGTTCTAGTATCGTATTAGTTTTCCTTAATTAAGAACAGTTGGCTAGGCTATACTTAATTAAAGTCTAATGATGCGTACTCGAATTAGTTATACCACTAGTATGCTAAGTATTTTAAAAATGTTTTGAATTTTTTTTTGCTATAGTTGTGGTTATCCAAAGAAAAGCCGGAATTCTCTATAACCTTCGGCTACAAGACCATTATCAGTCACACCCCGCTAAAGCGTAAACACGAGGTGCAACAGTACAAAGGGTCTCATAGAAAAAGATAAAACACAACACCAACCATAGTATTAAAAGCATTATAATTTACAATAAGTTTGAACAACATTTAATTAAGTTATAATACAAAAAAATGTAAGACATGTGAATGCTTCTAAGAGTAATGTATCTCTAGGTGCCTCTTACTAGATGATTACTGAAAAAGCATGTAAAATGAGCTGTCAACTATTGAAATAGTTGGTGAGTTCACAAGTTTATAACATAACATAGTGTTAAATCATGAAAATCAGAATATTGATAAAAGTTTCAAAAAACGGACGTACGTTGCTAAAAAGAGTATTATAGTTTCCAGTAATAGAATTTTGTTGCTATAATTAGTAAACAAGTTCATTGTTATCAAAACAAATAAAGTTCATTGTTATCATGAGAAAAAAGTTTGTTATCAACAAGAGAAACAATGTTTGTATGTACGCAGTAATCAAATCATGAGTTCACAACCCAAGCCTAAGATCGAATGCCCTCTTGAAGGTTATGTCTATCACTAACATAGGTAGAAATATGGTAATATGCACTCAAGCGAATTGTGCGAGTGAGGAGTTGTCTACTTCTTAATAGTGTTATCCATAATGACCATGGGCTCAAATGAGTTAATGAGTTGTATGAGCTGATTCTAGGGACTTAAATGCAATAAGGCCTCATGAATTAACAAAATCATACACATACACAAAAAATATAGAAACCAAGTTTGATACGAGTCAATTTAAATACAACAAACAATAAGCAATTTTTGGACATGCATTTCCACCGCAAAATGTAAAAGCTAAAAATAAGGGGAGGCGTGAATACTCACAATACTTTGTGATGATGCTAACGATACCTTGAACTACATTCCACACGACCTACTACCGATGCCCTACAATAATGCTACTAACTAGTAAGTCTCTAGTAAAAAAAATATAACACTAGTATACTTACTTTCTACAATAGAATTATGTCAATAATGTGTTAAACATAAGGTTTTGTATAAGTTGCAAATTCTTTTATGAAAATTCAGATTTCCATATACCAATTAACTTATTAACATTTGCAAGTGGCAAATCCCATTTTGTGTTATTATTTGAAATGTATTTTAGTATTTTTGGAAGGGTTTTACAAGTTAAAAATCCAAAAACTAAATCAAATCAGTTCTAAAAATTTTCAAACTTTATATTTCAGTTCTAACTATAATTTAGAACCTCGTAATTTTTCATGATTTTTAATATTTTTAAGTATTTTTTCCGTCATTTAATTCCTTTAAAAAAACATAAAATCATGGAAAAATAGTACATTATCATGAAAAATTCTTAGATCTTTTGTGTAACTGTTTCACATCATCCCTAATTAAATAGTAAATAATAATTAAAAATCATACAACTTTTTATTTGTGTTCCAATTGCAGTGGAAGATTTCTAGAAAATGTTTCATGAATTTTAGATATGTATTGCCATTTTTTTATATATTTAAGTCTCTAAATCGATAGAAATTCATGAAAAATAAACGCTAGTTAAGAAAATTCCCCAAACTTTGTGCACTACTGTTATGCAACATATATAATCTGCAAAAAAATATAAAAATGGATTTTCAAAAAATTCAATGCCATTTTATTGTTTTTATTCATTTATGATAACGAAAATGGAGATAAATAGAAAAAACAAATTTTCAAAATTACCCATACTTTTTTACTAGTGTTATTAAACATACAAAAGCTGGGGAAAAAAAATAAAAAAGTTGGTTTTCAAATAGTTTTATTCACTTAAATGAGCATTAATTCGTGAATAATTATTAAACAGTCATGAAAAATACAAAACTTTTTGTTAAATTCATATAATGTTTACATGAGTTGGGAAAAATACCAAATGTGATTTTTATATCATGGATTCCGAGTTTTGGATTTATGTGTATTTAATCTTAGGAAAATCGAAAAGAAAATAGCATAAAGAAGAGAAAAATCATACAACTTTTTATATAGCATTCTAATGTAATATAATATGTTTTAGTAAACGTTGATAAATTTTAGAAGAGTAAAACTATTTTACCCGATTTTAGTCCATCATATACCCAAAAATTATGGCAAAATATAAATACATTATGAAAAACCACAAAGTATCTTTTTTTTTTTGAATATTCCTCATGGTATAGAGTTGCGAAAAATTATAGATGGGCTTCTCACATTCTCTATCATGGTTTTATAAATTATTGGAACTAATCAAAATAAAAATTAATAATCATACCAAATGGTAACAGAAAATAAGGAAACTTAATGAGAAGCCTTTATTTACTTTATGGGTCATCCAAGAATTTGTCTAAGATTTATGGACATCAGAAAGTATTTTTTATGAATCATTGCTCTATTTTATTGCAATAATTATAATAATTCGTGAAAAATTAATTATTTTCTGCAAATTTCTAGAACTCCTCATTTTGTTGGTGGCATTCTAGGAAAAATTAGGTTTGGGAATAAATGAGTTTTGGCAATTTTTATGTAAGTAAAATCCTTTATGATGACATTTGAAAGCTTTTAGAAATGAACTTTGAATATCTAATATGTAAAAATCAAAAATCTTCACATGGATGTTGGTTTAATGCCCATGCATGAGTTTGAAATGTTTAAAATTCGTTTTTGAAAGAAAAATCATGGTGCATGTGCTGATTTTCACCCAAAACTTGTAGAAAAGGTGCATTATCTTGCTTTTGACTTAGGTTTAGGTCATGGGACTTCACCATGCATGATGTTTTCGGGTGAAGTCCTTCCAGCATTGAAACGACCCAAAAACACGACCAAAAAATTTTCGTTTTTTCCATATAATCAAAACCATAATATAAGTATCATAACATAAACACATGCGATGTATCCCCAAAACATAATAAAATATTGTGCGGAAAACTGTATCATACTACATCAATCCAAAACATCAAGAGACATCCCCAGGATAAAAGTTATGCTGCGGTGTGTGCGATGCTGTCACCCCGAGCTCTTCCCTTTGCTTGCGGAAGTACCTGAAACCAAAACTGAAACTGTAAGCACGAAGCTTAGTGAGCTCCCCCAAACTACCACATACCATACAATAACATATAAACACATATTGGGCCTTGCCCACTGCATCGGGCCGAAGCCTGGAAACTACATCGGACCGAAGTCCGGAACTGACTGGAACCTTGTCCCCTGCATCGGACCGAAGCCCGGAACTAACTGCATCGGACCGAAGCCCGGAACTGACTGGGACCTTGTCCCATGCATCGGACCGAAGTCCGGAACTAACTGCATCGGACCGAAGTCCGGAACTGACTGGGACCTTGTCCCCTGCATCGGACCGAAGTCCGGAACTAACTGCATCGGACCGAAGTCCGGAACTGACTGAACATGACATAGCATAACACATCAACTAGCATAACACATATACGACATGCTACATCGGGCTGTGGCCCGGGACACATAATACTTAACACATAAAACATAGCACACAAATCCTGTTCGAACCACGAAGGCATCGAACATACTAACTGTTGCATCGGACCTAAATCCGGAAACTACTGCTAACTGAACGGGCCGGCATTGTGGCCTTAGACCCGTTCCTACTGGAAGGAAACTCACCTCGTAAGCTGGCTGTTGAATGTGTGGCTCGGGAAGCTAGCGGCGGCTGCTCCTGAATCTCCTCGGCTACAAGTCCATAAACACACTCAATCAAATACTAAACACTGCGCTTTGGGTAAAATGACTCTTTTACCCTCGGTCAAAGTCAACTCTCCTTTTGGGCTGACTCGCCGAGTTGGGCCACCCAACTCGCCGAGTCCTACTCTCATTTTTCCCCTTACTCACTGCTACTCGTCGAGTCTGGCATTGACTCGACGAGTACCCTCTTGATCCAAGAACTCAGACAATCTTCATCCGACTCACCGAGTCGGATGAACAGACTCGACGAGTTGTTCTTGATCCCCAAGAAGATTGCCTTGGACTCGCCGAGTTGTATGAACAAACTCGTCGAGTCCCTCCATCACTGAGTCCACTCTCAGCTCGCTGAGTCCACTTCCTGACTCACCTCGACCACTCGACACTGATAAAACTGAAGGACTCGGGACTTGCGACCCGACTCGTCTAGTCGTTCTTCCGACTCGCCGAGTCGCCGCCATGCCACTGATTTTTACTTGATTTTGTTTGAATCCAATGCATACAATTGATAGATCTGAGTCCAATAAGCTGTTTTACCACGTAAAGTTTCCAACTTTACGTGCACAACCTCATGAATAAGGGAAATAAGGCTAAAAGATGCATAAGATGGGTAGATCTATGGTTATCATGCAATATAACTCCAAAAAGACAGTAGATCTGGGCTCTACAACACCCCAACATTCAGATCCATAGATATATCGACTTAATAAGACGTTCATGCAAGTGTAAGGCTTGAAACAAGCACCAACTAGCTCTTCGGAGAGCCCTAATGGAAGTTTAAAGCATATAATAAGATGGAACTCCGAAAATACCTCAATAAACTCTGATTTGGTCTTGGATCTTTGCACTCCAACCCTTCTCCTTGCTTCTTCCTTCTTCTCCTTCTTCACACCTTCACAAAGAGGGCACCAAACACAAATAAGCTCTTCAATGGAGGTTTGGGGCTCTAACACTGTGTTCTCAGGGCGAGGGAGGCGAGAATGGGGGCTATAAGGTGGTATAAATAGTGGGCAACCCGGGGATTTTAGGGTTTCACCCAGACAGATGGACTCGCCGAGTCGGGGACATGGACTCGTCGAGTCCCCGGCTCACGCGTGCCCTCAGACGCGACCCGACTCGGCGAGTCAGGCTAGAACTCGCCGAGTCCCTCTAGAAAACTCACTATAATTACCAATAAATCAACATACCGAGAACGAATTGTTACAATTCTCCCCCACTTGTCTCAGACTTCGTCCTCGAAGTCTGCTACGGCTGGATCTGCAAATAACTCCAGGTAGTGCGCTCTCATCTCCTCCTCGGCCTCCCACGTCCATTCAGACCCCTTCCGGTGCTGCCACTGCACCTTTACTAGCTGAATTACCTTGTTCCTCAAGGTCTTGGTCTTCCGTTCCAGAATCGCGACCGGCTTCTCGATATAATTTAGGCCGCTATCAACCTGAATGTCCTCTAAGGGAACGACTGCTGTCTCATCCACTAAACACTTCCTCAATTGCGACATGTGGAAGGTGTTGTGTATCAGACTAAGCTCCTCAGGAAGATCTAACCGATAAGCAACCCGACCCACCCGGGCCAAAACCCTGAAGGGACCAATAAATCTGGGGCCCAATTTGCCCCTCTTCCGGAACCTGATGACACCTTTCCAAGGTGAGACTTTCAGAAGAACCATATCTCCCACCTGGAACTCCAAGTCTAAACGCCTCCTGTCGGCGTAGCTCTTCTGCCGACTCTGCGCAGTCTGCAGCCTACTACGGACTTGCTGGATCAATTTCGTCGTCTTGAGCACCACTTCGGTGCTCCCTATAACTCGCTGACCGACCTCGCCCCAACAAATCCGGGTCCTGCACTTCCTGCCATATAACATCTCAAAAGGAGGTCGATCAATACTCGCATGATAACTGTTGTTATACGAGAATTCCGCTAACGGAAGATACGTATCCCAACTGCCCCCAAAATCTAGAACACATGCCCTAAGCATGTCCTCGAGAGTCTGAATCGTCCTCTCGCTCTGCCCGTCAGTCTGAGGATGGAAAGCGGTGCTGAAATGGAGACGAGTACCCATCTCGTCGTGGAATCGCTTCCAGAATCTGGACGTGAAACGAACATCTCGGTCCGACACCACCGATACCGGCACTCCATGACGTGCCACAATCTCTCGCACATAGATATTGGCTAACTTTTCCGCCGCTATACTCTCCTGAATCGGAATAAAATGGGCACTCTTCGTCAACCGGTCCACTACTACCCATATCGAGTCCACCCCGCGTGCGGTCCTAGGGAGTTTGGTGACAAAATCCATGGTGATGTCCTCCCATTTCCACACGGGAATGTCTAATGGCTGCATCTTGCCGTGAGGTCTCTAGTGCTCCGCCTTGACCTTCCGACAGGTCAAACATCTCTCCACATACCAAGCGACATCTCGCTTCATGCAGGGCCGCCAATAATCCGATCGAAGATCTCGATACATCTTCGTCGCCCCTGGGTGGATAGAAAACCAAGACTTATGAGCCTCTTCCATCAATACTTGCCGTACCCCTCCCCAGTACGGTACCCATATCCTACCATGAAGTGTCAACAAACCACGACTGTCATAATCAAATGAAGCTACTCGGCCCACTATCCTCTCACACTTCTGCCTCTCCTCCTTGAGACCCTCCATCTGAGCCTCCTTGATCCACTCCAACAAGGGAGTAATCACTGTCATCCTCATACACAGATCTCTGATAGGGGCCGTCGACACCTTGCGGCTCAGGGCGTCGGCCACCACATTGGCCTTCCCTGGATGATAAAGGATCTCACAGTCATAGTCCTTCAGCACGTCTAACCATCTCCTCTGTCTCATGTTCAGACTCGGCTGATCCATAAGATATCGCAAACTCTTGTGATCCGTGTAAATAGTACAGCGGACCCCATAAAGGTAATGTCTCCAAATCTTGAGGGCAAACACAACCGCCCCCAGCTCCAAATCGTGGGTAGGATAATTAACCTCGTGAGGCTTCAACTGTCTCGAGGCATAAGCTACCACATGGCCTCGCTGCATCAATACTGCTCCCATACCTGTGATCGAAGCATCACAATAGACTACGAAATCCTCTACTCCCTCTGGCAAGGTAAGGATCGGAGCCTCGCACAATCTCTGCCTGAGAGTCTCGAACGCCGCCTACTGCTCAGGCCCCCAACGAAAAACCACCGACTTCTTGGTTAGTCGGGTGAGCGGCACTGCTATCTTGGAGAAGTCCTGAATAAATCTCCGATAATACCCTGCCAACCCCAGGAAGCTCCGAATCTAAGATGGAGACCTCGGGACCTCCCACTGCATCACGGCCTCAATCTTGGCCGGATCTACCAAAATACCCTTCTGTTTGACGAGATGACCAAGAAACTGCACCTCGCGCAACCAGAACTCACACTTGGAGAACTTTGCGAAAAGTCTCTCCCTCCTCAAAGTCTCCAACACCTCCCGCAGGTGGTCCTCATGCTGCCCCTGGGTCTTGGAATACACCAAGATGTCATCTATAAACACTATCACTGACCGATCCAGCATCGGTCTGCACACGCGGTTCATGAGATCCATGAACGCGGCTGGGGCATTGGTGAGCCCAAATGGCATCACCACGAACTCATAATGACCATACCGGGTCCTGAAAGCAGTCTTCTGTACATCCTCATCTCTAACCCTCATCTGATGATAACCGGAGCGTAGATCGATCTTGGAGAACCAAGACGCTCCCTGAAGCTGATCAAACAAGTCATCTATCCTCAGAAGTGGGTAACGGTTCTTCACCGTTACTTTGTTCAACTCCCGGTAATCAATGCACATACGATGCGACCCATCCTTCTTCCTCACAAATAAGATCGGCGCTCCCCAAGGCGAACTGCTCGGCCGAATGAAACCCTTGTGTAACAGCTCCTGACGCTGTGTAGACAACTCCTGCATCTCAAGGGGAGCAAGTCGATACGGTGCTTTGGCTATCGGAGCCGCACCAGGAACTAGGTCGATCCTGAACTCAACCTGCCTCTCTGGAGGTATCCCCGGCAAATCCTCGGGAAACACATCCGGGTAGTCACGAACAACAGGAACATCATCAATCGCTGTCTTGCCCTTCTCCCGGGCATCCAAGACGTAAGCTACAAAACCGGCGCAACCCTGCTGAACATAGTGCCTCGCCCTCGCGGCGGAACAAAAGATCGGTCCTCGCTGGGGCCTCTCGCCCTGAATCACTATCTCTCCCCCACTGGGGGTGCGAACCCTCACTAGCTGTAGCTCACAATCAATCACCGCCCCATTGGGGCTCAGCCAATCCATGCCCACAATAACTTTATTCCCACGCAGGGGAATAGGAACCAGGTCCACTGAAAACTTCTCATCAAATATCTGAAGGGAACACCCTCTATGTACTCTGCCGACCCTCACGGTCCTATCATCTACTATCTCAACCTCTAGTGGACAATCCAGCTCCCCTGGAGTTCTGCTAAATCTCTTGCTAAGCGCAAGCGACACAAATGATCGGGTAGCCCCCGAATCGAACAATACCAAAGCAGGGATGCCGTTCACCGAGAACGACCCTAAATAAAACATATCATCAAGTAATATACAAACGATATAATAACAATTAAAGATGAAGGAAAGATTCATACCCGTCACCACATCAGGAGTCGCTCGCGCCTCCTCTGCTGTCATCTGAAATGCCCTGCTCTTCGCCACCGGCGCATCAGCTCGGCCCTGCCGGCCATCCGTAATCCTCAGGGTGGCAGGGGCAGGTGCAACCACCTTTCCTGCTGCAGCTAAACTGGGACACTGGGACCTTTTGTGTCCCCTCTGATTGCACTGAAAGCAAATCAGATCCGATGCTGTAACCGTAGTAGCAGGGGCCGTACAATCCCTACTCATATGCCCAGTCCGACCGCACTTGTAGCAGCCGGAACTCCCTGCCTTGCACGCCCCCTCGTGCAATCTCCCACACTTGCCACACCGACCGTGGCTCTGCTGACCCCTGGACCTGTGATCTGAAACCTTGGGCTTTTTGCCCACACTGCCTAAACCCGAAACCGCCTCCGGTTTCCTCTTCTTCTCCATCTTGAGATCAATCTCCCTCTCTCTGGCTCTAGCAATCATGTCGTCCAGCGTTTTGCAATTGGACCGGCTCACAAACATACGAATGTCACTCCGCAACATCTCGTGATAACGGGGCTTCTTCATCTCCTCATCGGCTGCATACTAAGGAACAAGAAGGGCCCTCTCCCTGAACTTGGCGGTGATCTCCGCCACTGTCTCTGTAGTCTGGGTAAGATCCTGGAACTCCCTAGCTAATTGTTGCACCTCAATGACCGGTGCAAACTCCGCTCTGAACCTGGTAGAGAAATCAGCCCAGGTCATGGCATCCAGTGCCGCATCATCCCCGATGGCATGTCCGACCTCCTCCCACCAGTCTCGTGCCCTGTCCTTCAGAAGATAGGACACCAATCTGACCTTGTCCCCCTCGGGACATCTGCTAGTGCGGAATGCGTTGGCCACATCCGCCAACCACCTGGTACTCGCTATAGGGTCCCGCGCCCCATGATAGTCTGGAGCCCCGCATGCCCTGAACTCCCTGAACGTAAGTGTGCGCGACCCCATCACGGCCGCCATCTCGGCACGGAAAGTACTCAATCTCTCATCCATCAGCTCTAAAATACCCTCCTTGATCGAGCCGAAGATCACAGGAGTCTGCTCTAGTATGATGCGGGTAACCTCAGAAGAAAGGAACTCCCTAGTCTGCTCATCCATCTGCCCGGCCTCCGGGCCTGATCCCGATCCTGATCCCCCTCCGACATCTGAACTGCCGGCTGCTGGCCTCGGACGCAAAACTACCATTCTGAAACATATCATAACAACATCAGAACACTGAAATATCTCAAGGGATCATGATACTACTACTAGCTTCCTGGTCTTGTCTTGGCCTTCCTTAATTCGAGTACGGATCCTCTGCTTTCAGTAGTATGGGCCCCTACTACCTTCCACATCTATCCGTACTTTCCTCAAGAACTGCCTTGACTCCACCAAGTCACTTTTACTACTGCCATTCTCTACTACTCTCATCCTAGGCTTGCCCTAGGGAAACTTCAAGCTCAACGCGACTGGTCCTCAGCTACTGTAGGTCTCCTCATAATGCCAGTTAGCCACCACCTAAACACCATCACATGTGATGAGGATCAGATAATCCTTCAAGTAAAAGATCCGTCCCTACAATGGTTGGACTCAAACAAGAGCTGCGCAGTAGAGCCAGTTCCAGCACTCTGGGATTATTCAATCCTGATCACATGTGGTGTGACGTGTTCACCTAATGGCTAACTCCCACTACTCAGAACCCCACTAAGCACGAAGCAAGCAGCATTCGGACACGGGAAATAGGCACATAAGGCATAACCTAAACAGGCTATCCTACTGCTGTCTACTCAATTCTAGCATGCAATACTCACAAAGCTGTAACACATAAACAGGCACATAAGGCATTCTCCTAGATCCTTAACCCTATACTAGCATGCTGTTCTACTGAAACTGAAACTGAACATATAACTTGTATGGGTAATTTGGGAGTACTTACTTGAGCTCGGCTGACCGCATGCACACACACCTCTATCTTGTTCAAAACAATTCTTTTTTTCTAAGTGCTTTCAAAATTCTTTTTGTAAAACGTTTTTATCTTACTAAAATCTTTTGTTTCCCTTAGTTTGAGTTCAGATACACCCGGAAGTGTATCCGAATCCCTCAAACCAGGGCCCTGATACCAAATTGAAACGACCCAAAAACACGACCCAAAAATTTTCGTTTTTTCCATATAATCAAAACCATAATATAAGTATCATAACATAAACACATGCAATGTATCCCCAAAACATAATAAAATATTGTGCGGAAAACTGTATCATACTACATCAATCCAAAACATCAAGAGACATCCCCAGGATAAAAGTTATGCTGCGGTGTGTGCGATGCTGTCACCCCGAGCTCTTCCCTTTGCTTGCGGAAGTACCTGAAACCAAAACTGAAACTGTAACCACGAAGCTTAGTGAGCTCCCCCAAACTACCACATACCATACAATAACATATAAACACATATTGGGCCTTGCCCACTGCATCGGGCCGAAGCCCGGAAACTACATCGGACCGAAGTCCGGAACTGACTGGGACCTTGTCCCCTGCATCGGACCAAAGCCCGGAACTAACTGCATCGGACCGAAGTCCGGAACTGATTGGGACCTTGTCCCCTGCATCGGACCGAAGTCCGGAACTAACTGCATCGGACCGAAGTCCGAAACTGACTGGGACCTTGTCCCCTGCATCGGACCGAAGTCCGGAACTAACTGCATCGGACCGAAGTCCGGAACTGACTGAACATGGCATAGCATAACACATCAACTAGCATAACACATATACGACATGCTACATCGGGCCGTGGCCCGGGACACATAATACTTAACACATAAAACATAGCACACAAATCCTGTTCGAACCACGAAGGCATCGAACATACTAACTGCTGCATCGGACCTAAATCCGGAAACTACTGCTAACTGAACGGGCCGGCATTGTGGCCTTAGACCCGTTCCTACTGGAAGGAAACTCACCTCGTAAGCTGGCTGCTGAATGTGTGGCTCGGGAAGCTAGCGGCGGCTGCTCCTGAATCTCCTCGGCTACAAGTCCATAAACACACTCAATCAAATACTAAACACTGCGCTTGGGGTAAAATGACTCTTTTACCCTCGGTCAAAGTCAACTCTCCTTTTGGGCTGACTCGCCGAGTTGGGCCACCCAACTCGCCGAGTCCTACTCTCATTTTTCCCCTTACTCACTGCTACTCGTCGAGTCTGGCATTGACTCGACGAGTACCCTCTTGATCCAAGAACTCAGACAATCTTCATCCGACTCGCCGAGTCGGATGAACAGACTCGACGAGTTGTTCTTGATCCCCAAGAAGATTGCCTTGGACTCGCCGAGTTGTATGAACAAACTCGTCGAGTCCCTCCATCACTGAGTCCACTCTCAGCTCGCTGAGTCCACTTCCTGACTCACCTCGACCACTCGACACTGATAAAACTGAAGGACTCGGGACTCGCGACCCGACTCGTCGAGTAGTTCTTCCGACTCGCCGAGTCGCCGCCATGCCACTGATTTTTACTTGATTTTGTTTGAATCCAATGCATACAATTGATAGATCTGAGTCCAATAAGCTGTTTTACCACGTAAAGTTTCCAACTTTACATGCACAACCTCATGAATAAGGGAAATAAGGCTAAAAGATGCATAAGATGGGTAGATCTATGGTTATCATGCAATATAACTCCAAAAAGACAGTAGATCTGGGCTCTACAACACCCAAACATTCAGATCCATAGATATATCGACTTAATAAGACGTTCATGCAAGTGTAAGGCTTGAAACAAGCACCAACTAGCTCTTAGGAGAGCCTTAATGGAAGTTTAAAGCATATAATAAGATGGAACTCCGAAAATACCTCAATAAACTCTGATTTGGTCTTGGATCTTTGCACTCCAACCCTTCTCCTTGCTTCTTCCTTCTTCTCCTTCTTCACACCTTCACAAAGAGGGCACCAAACACAAATAAGCTCTTCAATGGAGGTTTGGGGCTCTAACACTGTGTTCTCAGGGTGAAGGAGGCGAGAATGGGGGCTATAAGGTGGTATAAATAGTGGGCAACCCGGGGATTTTAGGGTTTCACCCAGACAGATGGACTCGCCGAGTCGGGGACATGGACTCGTCGAGTCCCCGGCTCACGCGTGCCCTCAGACGCGACCCGACTCGGCGAGTCAGGCTAGAACTCGCCGAGTCCCTCTAGAAAACTCACTATAATTACCAATAAATCAACATACCGGGAACGGGTCGTTACAAGCATCATTATCAAAATCGTAGGTTTACATGTGTGTTTGTATATGTTTATATGTTCATGGTATTTCATTAGAATGGAGTAGAAGAAGCAGAAAATGCAAGAAAATTAGTGAAACTTTGAATTAAATGAGATCGATTTTCGAGTTTACCTCAAGAACAATTCTTGAAAATGATTGTTTTGAGTCTCTTAAGACTCATTTTTCTGAAAATTTCGTGGATGGTAGATAGAGGAAGAGAGAAATGGAGTTGCAGAGTGTATGAGAGAGAAGGGTGAAAGAGAAGGAAGCAATGAGAGAGAAGGGAAGTATGTATGAGGATAAAATGATTAGTGTCTTGGGGAAGTGTAGTCTTGGCGAATGGAGAACAAAATTTTGGAGTTATGAGGGTGGTTGTCTCTCTTCCATTTTTATAACATCCAAATCTTTTATCAAAATCTCAAATTTTCTTTTTATAAAATGTGCACCTTAATATAGTTTTTATTCATAAAACCTTGATTTTTAACTTATGAATTAAGTGTAAATGTTAATGTATTAAATTTTATTTTCCTTGAATACATTTTCATAAAGTTAATTATTATAAAATAATATTATATGGTTCATAATTATTTTTATAGAATTTTTAAGGTTAAAGTTAATAAATATGAATTTTTATGGCTTTTAGGGTTCTGGGGTTTAATAAATCTTTAGATATCAAAATAATGTGAATTTTTGATATTTTAAATCATTTTATCGTATTATAACTGTTTTATAGTTATGAAAATATTGGAGATTTGTTTTTGTTGGTTTATTGGCATTTTATGTAGTGATTCTGAGATTCAAGTGAAATGAAAGAATCAAGTATACTAGTCCTAGTTTTCAACTTAGACTTAAGTTCCTACGATCTTCTTAACTAATTTATACTATTAGGTCAAATGTATTATGTATCCACATAATTCATGCAAAGACGTTCGAGGCAAACAAATGACTTAAATATGGATAGTCACTACAGCTAAGTAGTTGTAAAATTCACATATCAATGTGAAATCTAAGTTTACTATCATTCGGTTCTACTTGTTTCCAAGTTTGTAGTAGGCTATATCATAGATTCTAGTTACAAAGTATATTATGTGTTATGCCTATATGTTCAACTAAGTTTATTCAAACTAGAACTTTTGTCAAATTTTGATGGTTTTCATAATCTCCCCCGATTGAAAGAATTTCGTCTTGAAATTCAATTCGTAACATATTCTATTAGAACTTAGTCGAATACAATTGTATAGTTGGAGAGGTGGTGACTTGGAGAACTCTTTGTTTATTTTGGGTTAATTCCTCATGGGAAGAGTGCAACTCTTTAGCTACAATCAAATTAGTGTTTTCCTAATTCAATTTCTACAATCTAGATTATGGGAAATTAAGATCATGGAATCATGATCCAACCATGGGGACCTAGTCGAAAAAGATTATGTAGTTATATATCATCTAAATTGAAGAGCATTATAATTTTTTCTGAAGCACTAACTGCATTTGGTGCTAAGTCTACATCGATTCTTAACTCGCGTTCTAAATCAACAGTAAGTGTAAATTTGTTGCCTTATAAAGAAGAGATTAGGGAAAATTTGACCAATTTCGGGTTGGCTATTTAGTCTGGAAAAGGTATATTCCAAAATAAGAAAAGATAGCACGAATCAAAGAGAAACAATCGAGGGTAAGTTCCTAATGATACGTGCTAAGGGTAGGAAATGAAGTTTTTGTTCATTTCAAATGTATACACTGTTCAAGTGTTGTCTACAAAATAATTACGAATTGGCCAAGCATTTCCGAAGCTATATTTACTACTACTCTTACTCTTGCTACAATAAAACCATACTAGAAGAATTATATATATATATATATATATATATATATATATATATATATATATATATATATATATATATATATATATATATATATATATATATATATATATATATGTTCAAGTTCATTTGAAACCATTCTAACTTTGTGACATCGTGAGATCAAATCTAAAAGTAATTTTAAAATGCAAAATAAATAGAAAAATCCAAAATTCTTTTTTAAAATATTATTTTCGGAACTTCAAATAACTAAAAAAAATTATAAAAAATTATAAAAAAATTCCGTTTTTTGTTTTTTTTTTAAAATAAGTGAAATATTCTAATAGAATATTACACTAACATATTCTAAAAAATAATTTTAAAATGCAGAATAAATGGAAAAATCTAAAAATTCTTTTCTTAAATATTATTTTCGGAACTTGAATTAACTAAATAAATAAATAAATTCCATTTTTTTTGAAAAATACGTATTTCAAAATGCAGAATAAATGGAAAAATCTAAAAATTCTTTTTTTAAATATTATTTTCGGAACTTGAATTAACTAAAAAATAAATAAATAAATAAATTCCATTTTTTTTTGAAAAATACGTGAAATATTCTAATAGAATATTACACTGACATATTGTAAAAAATAATTTTAAAATGCAAAATAAATGGAAAAATCCAAAAATTCTTTTTTTAAATATTATTTTCGGAACTTGAATTAACTAAAAAAAATAAAAAAATAAAATAAAATAAAATAAAATAAATGTTTCTCACGGTCTCAAAAAATTAGATCGTCTCACATGAACCTAACCCTATATATATATATATATATATATATATATATATATATATATATATATATATATAGAGAGAGAGAGAGAGAGAGTAATAGTAGTAGTAAATTTACTACTACTGTTACTCTTGCTACAATAAAACCATATTGGAAGAATATATATATATATATATATATATATATATATATATATATATATATATATATATATATATATATATATAGAGAGAGAGAGAGAGAGAGAGAGGGAGTCATTCGCGATGAATGTTTTTGATAAATTAAATCACATTGTGTAGGTAGCATTGTGAGTGTTTAGAAATGATAATTAATCTCAATATTATCAAAATGTGTAATAATTCCAAGAAAATGAAGATACATGTGTGGTGATCAAACGAATTAGTAAATAATAATGAGATTAATCAAGGTTGAAGTTTGAAGTTGTCAATAAGGTAATTTCCATATAAATATTCACATTACAATTTTTCAAAAATGTCTAATTGTTTTCGTCATGACAAATTCAAGTTTTACGAGGAGTCAGAATATTTATGAAAACAATTTTTTAGGAACTCACTCGAAATTGCAAAGTAGAATGTTGCTTTTAAGAAAAGTGTAAATATATCGACCATTGAAAATAATGCATTGTTAATTTAGTGCTCCTACAAAAACAATCATGTGAATGATAGATAATCGTAACATTTAAAACTTTTTATATTTTTAAAGAAAAGAAGAAACATAAGAAAATGTATTTTTCAAATATATTTTCTAGATTTAGAAAAAGGATAAGAACCATGGTACTCATCTTTTGTATTAATTGTAAGGAAAATACAATGAAATTTTCACTTTAAATTAAGTTTCCAAATTTAGAACGAAAGAGCAATGTAAATAAGGAGTAGCTTTTTACACTAGATTTCATAATAAAAAACAAAACGTATATGATAAAGATGTAATTGATTATTTCAAAGTTGACCAAGTCAAAATTATGCCTCATGATTTTACACGTATTAATTGCTCAGATTGATAACGTTAGACTTCTAGTGTATATGCGTATGAATATGGTACTAAGGAAAGCAAAGTAGAGAAAAACACAAATAAATTTTAAATTACAAATGAGTATGTTGTACAAATAAGTATTCGATTGATAAGTTTCTTATATTTTTGCTACAATATAATAATATAATGCATGTATCCTTTTAAATTTACCATATCAAGAATTATTGGGAATATAATCAAAATGAAAACCATTTGCATTATTAATTTAACAATATTTCATTTATATTAAATACATCCTTCATATTGTTTTATACGAACCTATATGACTATTTTCAAACTTTATACCCACGTGATCATTATAGATTAAGTAATATTAGTCTCATCTACATACTTATTTTCTATCTTACATAGGTTTTATATATTAACAAAACAAAAAAAAGCAATCTATATGCCTTTTGTATATTAACATAATAAAGATATAAATTGATCATATATAAAAGAAATATAGACTAAATCATTTACCTATATAATAGATGGTAAATTTAATGATTATGAAACATTTTGAAAATACACATCTTGAAGTTTAAGAGAAGTTCATCCAGGTACACACTTTACCGTGACAACATGCATTTCTTTTAAACTTTATATTGTTGTCTCTTATATCAACTCACCAACTACATTCATTATTTATCCTATATTTATCTTCTTTTATCATATATTATCAAATTGAAAGTTATTAATTTTATTTGTCAAGAGTGTCAAATTTCTTTTGTAAATGAAACTATTTTCTACATTATAATTTATATAACATTTCACCATACAAATTTGTTAAAAATACAATGTTATCATAATATAAAAGTTGAGTTTTCATTTTTTTGAAAAAAAAATTCATTTTATAATCTCAATCTCATAAGAAATACACTTAACATAAAATTTCACATAAAAACATACAAACATAATACTATATATCTTATTAAATTAGGTGTTTTAAAGAACAATCTTACTTCTGAATATACAAAAAGATCAAACGAATCTCGTAAATATGCAATAAAATTTAATTTACACATGAATATTTTTTAAAGAATATATACCATAACATATATGTCACACCCCCAAACCAAGGATAGCGGAGACGTCTGGGGGTGGAAGACTTCATGTATAGTATCAAAACAGTGAGTATAATAGTGTTCAAAGTAAATACAATCATTATAAATATAATCGAGAAAGTTACACGGTTTAATAAGAGTACATGTTTCAAAATTGATGACAATATAATGATATAATGTTTTGTCTAACGCCGAAGCATTCTATCCTCAAAAGCTGGTAGTCACCTGTTTTTATTGATTACCTGAGAGTACAAGTAGATTTTAAAAAAGTGTCAACGATTATGTTGGTGAGTGCATATGCTTTTGTATATAAAGTTGAAAACCTTTCTTTGTTAATTTAATGTAGGCTCAAGAAAAATCCAATATTTACCATACTTATAATAGTGTAAGTAGTTTTATAAAAATAAAAATCATTTTGAATGTAGAGATCCTCGTAAAGTAAGTGTGTTGTTATTGTCCTATGTGAGTTATTATAACCATACTGATTGACATAGTAACCGGTGACATTGTTCTTCAAGCGTCAGAATGTTATGACATTTGTAACCCCAGACCTACCGGTCTAGCTGTTGCATTCAGCTAAGGTGTGGGTTATCAATCCCAATATAAATATATATACAAGTATCATGCTCTCCTTACAAGAGACTTGTTGGATTAGTGTCTAAGTCCATAACTAATTTGGTATGTACTTGACCCGATGGTGCATGGTCCTTTTGGGTTGCCTTCACCAAAGCAACTTGATAGGATGAATTATGGAGAGAGAGGATTAATTATGATTTATTAATATATTATGGAAATAATATATTAAAGGAGAAATCATATTGTTTAATTAATATTAGTCAAGAATTAATAAGAATTAAGTTTATGGCTAAAAGAGATTAATTAAACTTAAGGGACTGGAATTGTAATTATAAGATAATTGCAATTGGGCTATGGATTGCCTTATACTATAAGGTTGGACGAATTCTATGGGGAAACCCATTGGAAATCATCCAAGGCCTTTAAGAAAGGAATCCATGGGTTGCTTAGGGCTTAAGCAGTCAGATTAGAGTTTCCTAGTTTAAAACCCTAATAGCCTACATGTATAAATAGCACCCTCAAGCCCCAAAAACGTGGTGAAGAGATCCTCTAGGGTTTTGGACGATTTTGGGCAGCCTCCTTCTCTTCTCTTCTTCATCCTCTTGCTCTTGGTGTTTGTTGACCATTAGAGGAGTGACATTTGTGACTTTAAGCTTTCTAAAGTCATTACAAGAAGGAATTTTGATTGTTATTGCTACATAACAATCAAGGTATGATCTAAACCCTAATTATATGTTGTATTGATTATCATATGCTAGATTTAGGGTTTATAGTCTTGGATGAATTGCATGTACAATAGAGAAACCTATATCCAAGCATTATGGTTTGTATGAGCACATAGGATGTTCTTATGGCTAAAACCCATCAGTGGTATCAGAGCCTTGATTGGTTTCTATAGTATTGATGCATTATGTGTTTGTTCAAGTTGCAAATTCGATTTTTGGCCAACCTATCTGATGAACTCGGTGAGTCCCATTGTAGACTCGGTGAGTAGGCCCCTACTCGGCGAGTCCATGGGGGTACTCGGCGAGTTCAAGCATCAGAAAGAGGGGATTTCGGAATTTCTTGCTGTTTTACTCATGGATACTTGCCTTATCTGTTTTAGATCATTAAAATCCGATTTTATTCATATTTTTGAGTATATCCTCGATTAAACAAAAGATAATTACCAATTGATTAGATAATAAATTCCTTATATGATAAAGATTGGATTATTTGTATTAATTGGGTAACTTATTTTGCAAGTAATTAAAATTAGGTCCAATATAGATAATGATGAAATTAATTGTTTAATTTATATTATTTGTTATTTGATCCTTGTGTTATGAAAAGTTTCAATTTTCACCTTTAGGTTTTATAGTTTAAATTTGAACTCAAAGTTTTAGTTTTGAAATTTAAATAGTTGAAACCCTAATGTTTTGAAATGTTTCAAAACATGCCCTCAAGTTTTGGAATTTAAAAGTTGATTAAAAGGTTAATCTAGGAATGTTAAATTCTAAAACCCTAGTATTGTTTTGAAAAGTTCAAATCGCACCCTTATGGTTTTATTAATTAATTAAGGTGTATAATTAAAAGAGGTTTAATAAATCCATAAAAGTTTTGGTTTATAATTTAATTGAATTAAAAGTATAATTGTTAAATTTGAAAACCTAGTATTTTAAAAAAGTGTAAAATACACCCTATACTATATATAACATTGAAAGTCTAACATTATATATATATATATATATATATATATATATATATATATATATATATATATATATATATATATATATATATATATGTATGAGTAAAAGTCAGTCTTACCGTTGGTAGGCCTCATTCACGAAGTTGGTCTATAAGGGGTGTTCAAGGAAATTGCCTATAAAATGGCAATTGAATGGGTATCCACTCTTACCCACCGCACTCTTGACTAGTGGAGGGTCGTTAGTCGAACGGGTAGGATAGGACAAAACCTTCCATTATAAGTATAATGAAGTACAAAAGTAAGTAAATGTTTTTTACAAATTCCCAATCTTAGTTACTTTAGGCAAAAGTGAATTGATGCAATTTCATGAAATTACACTTTGTGTCCTTGCGAAGACGTTAGTGGAGCGTGTGTGGTTTACCGGCACACTAAATGGTGCTAAGAAAAGGTAGCAAAGGGTGACTCAATGTTTGTCATAGTTCGGTGGAGCGTGTGTCGTTTACCGGCACATCGAATAGGTGATCGTAACATGTGAGGGCACCATGTAAGTTTGCATGGTTATTCAAACCCGCTTTGTGATCCTCGGCATCCCAGTCACAAACAAGAGGGGCATATCGAGATTTAAACATGACATTGAAAAGTTCAATGAATGTCAAAGGATCTAGGAGTTTTCATAGATTTAAAACTTAAATTTCTTTTTCGTTTTTCATGGTGGAAAATTAGTGAATCGTCATTCACTTACCTTCAAGTATTCTGCAACTAGATTACAACATCCCTTTTCTAGGTTGTAGCGTATTGTGTTGGGTCCTAGCCTTAGTATCTCATTTGGGTGATTTTCTAAGGACTCAATCTATCAACTAACTTGAATTTCTTTTCTCCCGTTTTGTAGATGTCAAAGTTCGACAACTATGGTCTTCCTATGTCCCGTGGAACAAGCATTCCACATGAAGATGATATTCCACGATTCGATCGAGGAACAAGAGATCATGCTTCACTTCCTCCTCCTCCTCCCTTTGTTCTCCCTAACCCACAAGATCGAAGAATTGAAAGGTTCAATGTCACTAAAGCCCTATTGGAAATGAAACATGAAGATGGTAAACCCGTATGTGCCCACGTTCTAGGAATGAAATCACACATTGATAGGTTGAAAATGCTGGGTGTATCATTCCTGGATAAGTTGGCTGTAAACTGGGTTGTGCAGTCACTTCCCGAATCATATAATGAGTTCAAAAGAAAGTATTATATGATGGATCATGACGATAACCTCATTGACCTAACTCAAATGCTCATTACTGCTGAATCAGAAATTATTTGGCAAAGCAATGGAGCTTATTTGTAGGTAAAGTTAACCAACCATGCTTCCGAGGACGTTCTAGGAGAACCGACCTGCGTTTGCTGCCAAGAGAAAGGGCGTTGGATACAAGTCTGCACTAAGAGCCTGAAGAGTCCAGAAGATGGGAGCGTCAAAGAGTCTGAGTGTGCTTCATGTAAAATCCACTATCTAACTCAATTAAGTTCCTATTCGTTGATTCTTAATGTGATAAGATTGCATTTGAATGTTTTGCAGGATCAATGAAAAGAAAGGAAGCTTGATGAAAGAGCAAGATGAATCTAATCACGAAGAAATGGATCTCGATTGCATGGATTCGAAGATTAGATGTTGAGCTTAGAACGTTATGATAGAGTTGTTAGGAATTTTTCTTTTGACTACATAGTTTTCATTTGATTTTTGCATTGTAAGGACAAATGTTTTCCGCTGCTTTTATGAATAAAATAAATTTTGGTTTGACCCGTTTATTTATTTCCTTGCAATGAAATCGTTATGAAAAATTGGTGTTTGCATATTTCTACAACAAATGGATATGATTATTAATTATGTCATTTGTGGAAATGTCATGAAAGTTTCTCATCTCCCAAGTTTCAATTTGATAGAAACTTGGAATCATACAACAAGTATTGCATGATGAATGAGAAGTTTCATATTTGGAAATTAGACTAATTCGTTGACAAAGTGTCAAGTGAAGGACTAGTAGATCAAGTATACAAAGTTGTGTGAATTGATCAAAGTCCACCATAAGAGTAACAAAGATATTCGTCATGATTTACTAAAGGTTTAGTAAATATGATTATACTTATAAGATTAAGTGTAATTCTGAATTGATTGAAAAAGGTTTAAATCGATAGCAGAACGAATAAGAAGAATAAAGTAGGCAGAAAGATAAAAGTTTCTCCATTCTAAGAAGAAGGGAGAGTACCTTTTACGCTTTATGATAGGTCTTAATTATTAAGAACCATATCTCAATTGATCCTCTAAGTGAGTCTTAGTACAACTGTATGTCTAAGAAGAGGAATCAAGAATTGAAGAAATGGTTAAATCAAGAAGTCAATCATACTTCATTCCAAAACAAGTCTTAAAGTTAAGATTGTGACATTGAGTAATAAGAAGGTTTATAACATTCATCAAATGTGGAAATTTGTGATGTCTTGGATACGACAAAGACCAACTAGGACCTATTTATGAAGTGTTTTGATAAAAACTACACTAACTCTTGAATATTTGTCAAGAAATGTTTATTGACAAGAGAATCTTATATGTCAAGGAGTCAGTGGGAGTCTTAATTGTCTTGAAAGGTTTCAAGAACAAATCAAAATAAACCTTATCTAACGTCACTAGCACACGACTTGAGGTTTATAACCTATCGTGTTGACGTTATTTTGTTTCTGTGCCATTACAATTGAGTTAATTATGCATATGAGTTCTATGAATTCTCATTTGAATAGGCAAGGACCTTAATCAATGAAACGTACATTGACTGGAAAGGGTGAGCTGCTTAACTGCTTGGAAGACATGGTGGACAGCCGTGTTACCATAAGGCAAGAAATCAAGATTGAGAATGTTCGGTCCATATGAGTTTGGATTTGTCGCAAACTTTGGTTTTGACAAATTCACATGGATAGGAACACATACACCAGTAAAATATAAGTGTCATAAGATTCCCTCCTTCATGAAAATGACTGTGAGGAAATGCTTTCACTAAGAGAGATTTTAAAAATATAGCAATTGCAAAATTGTATTCTCGAATTCGATTATGGTTACGGAATCCCTTTCCATGATTCGAATTGTGAGATTTCGCAATTAGTCTTAATTGTTTAGACACGCATATGAGTTATCTAAGGAAAATGTGTAGAAGTTTGAGAAGCCATGATAAAGGATTACCATAGCATTAGGTATTAGAAACATAAACTTAAGAAATTCAATAAGTATTGTTTTTCTGGAAGTTAAGCCGTTTTCTGAATACATGTCAAAGCTAGTGGGAGTATAAGTGTTATGTTTATAATAATCATCATGATAGTGGGAGCATAAATGTTATGATTGTATGATTATTAAGGCAAGTATTGCAAGTTAGCAACATTAATTATAGAAAACAAGAGTCATACTTTGCAAAGTTGTAAGGGTTGAATAGTTGTTTTGCTATAATTAAGGGAGAGAATTTTATGCTTCAATTCGGAAACAAAGGAAAAAAAAAACTAAAGGCTTAGGTTGTGAAATGTTAATAAATTATGTCAAGGATACATAGTATGTTCTTAAATTTTGATTATGATTACGGGATTCCTCTTCATAATTCGAATTGTGAGAACATAGTACATAGAATATTATCGCAGAAGATTGATAAAGTATCAAATCTTTATGTAAGACATTATGAATCGTGTCCCATATGCTTTGGGTATAGGATCGATTGAAAATCCTATAATATTTGACCATTATAGATTTTCAAAATGTCTAGCGCATTTAGAGGGAAAAAGGAAAACAATCGATCTTGACTATGATAATTAAACAACTATCAAAGGACAATCCAAAGTTCGCCGAGGATTGGTCGCTTGTGAGTAGTTGGAAGTATAGTATTGGATGGAGTATATCGACATTATTATGAATAGATAAGATTCTATCAAGAATGATTTGTCATATGGTAAGTATGGAAAGGTTTCCATATTCGGAGTTAGATATTGAAAATCTATGTCTAGATTAGAAACCTTATGCAAAAGGATGTTCAAAGAAATGTACTTTGAGTGAGAAACATCACGTCTATGGAATTGTATTGTAAAAATCATAGAGAACTTTGTAATTTCATTGACAATAGTCATTGTGACCTTAGTGCAGTGACATTACGAAAGGATCATTGCATAAAATGTTAGAATCTAACATATTCTATAAGTGACAAGAATTTGATATTCTATCACTTGTGGAAAGGATTAGGAGTTGTGAAATGAGTATGATTGGAAATGTGTTCATTTGATCTATTTCACAAATTAAGAACCATAGGTAAACATCGTGTTCAAGCTGAGAGCATAGGACAAGTGTTGTAATTCAAGTAAGAAGTTGATTACCTGAAACAACAAATAATGAGTAATCGATATGGTGATAAGTAAAATGTGTTTTATTTATACTCAAAGGTTTGAGGCCATATGGGGTTAGTGTTATCCTTGCGTTTCACTTTGCATGTTTTGACTTCCTGAATAATTTTATTGGTTAAGAACAGTCAGATTATTCGAATGGGCCACAGTCGTTCATATCTTGGAAGTAGGTATGAATAAAGACTGTTATGAATTGGTATGTGGATTGTCAAAAGAGTATTAGACATAAGCAAATGTTTGCTGCAATGTTCATGAGTGCTTATGAATATGATTTAAGAATTAGATTAAACCCACGCTCACTTGGATCACTTCATGGATTTCATCACGAGTGATTGGTGAGATGATAACATCTTATATTCTTGAAACCGAGATGTGTGAGTTGTATCTTGCGAGTCGGTTGCACATTGATGATATGTAAACGCACCAATAACTTGGTGTCATAAAACATATTGTTGTGTGTGATTCGGTGAGTGAGTGCAAGCAAGCATTGAATCAAATTTTATCCGTTCCTTTTATCCAAAGTATGATAAAAGCGATATCTTTGGGCCCCTCGATGATTTAGTGATGACAAACGTAAATGATCGGCCGGGCTAGGGCTAATTTGATTTGTTAAATTAGCCAGTCGTCATAAATCGGAAGTCGAGAACTGGTACAGAGAGAATGATTAGAAATCATGTCTTATAGGATATCTAGAATGGAGGAATATATGATCCCTTATCTAAAGGACACGTGTATCTGATAAGATCAGAGTTGACAGCGGTTTTGGAAAGCTACGATTGCAGATCAGGATCTGAAGTCATACACAGAATAGTTATTAGACTTATCCAAGTGGGAGACTGTTGGATTAGTGTCTAAGTCCATAATTAATTTGGTATGTACTTGACCCGATGGTGCATGGTCCTTTTGGGTTGCCTTCACCAAAGCAACTTGATAGGATGAATTATGGAGAGAGAGGATTAATTATGATTTATTAATATATTATGGAAATAATATATTAAAGGAGAAATCATATTGTTTAATTAATATTAGTCAAGAATTAATAAGAATTAAGTTTATGGCTAAAAGAGATTAATTAAACTTAAGGGACTGGAATTGTAATTATAAGATAATTGCATTTGGGCTATAGATTTCCATATATTATAAGGTTGGACGAATTCTATGGGAAAACCCATTGGAAATCGTCCAAGGCCTTTAAGAAAGGAATCCATGGGCTGCTTAGGGCTTAAGCAGTCAGATTAGGGTTTCCTAGTTTAAAATCCTAATAGCCTACATGTATAAATAGCACCCTTAGGCCCCAAAAAAGTGGTGAAGAGATCCTCTAGGGTTTTGGATGATTTTGGGCAGCCTCTTTCTCTTCTCTTCTTCATCCTCTTGCTCTTGGTGTTTGTGAACCATTAGAGGACTGACATTTGTGACTCTAAGCTTTCTAAAGTCATTACAAGAAGGAATTGTAATTGTTATTGCTACATAACAATCAAGGTATGATCTAAACCCTAATTATATGTTGTATTGATTATCATATGCTAGATCTAGGGTTTATAGTCTTGGATGAATTGCATGTACAATAGAGAAACCTATATCCAAGCATTAGGGTTTATATGAGCACATAGGATGTTCTTATGGCTAAAACCAATCAAGACTCTGGTTATAACTACATGATTTTAACCAGTACTCTAAGAGTACAATGAAGTAGTGCCTCACAACCGGATTTAACGAGTTCACGTGTAGTATAATTGAAAATCCTTTTATGTAGTAGGAATATAACCTTCCTTAGTAAGTTCATAGAGTGGATGTAACATAAACTATACCTATTATAGTTTACCATGAATGTACGTAGTAATGAAAAACCTGTTTTCACTGAGAATTGAACCTTTTCATAGTGAATAGTAATTTAGCAAATCATAAAATATACTTATTATAGTTCATCTTGTATGTTTGTAATGACTAAGAACCCCTATAACGAATGAGTATTTATGTTATTTAAGTGTAACTTAACAGAAAACACAAGTAAACATGTAGTTGTGACACCCAATTTTTTTTTTTTGCAAAAATTTTAAACTCTTAAAACCCCTTTTAAATTAAATTAAAACAACTGAAAGAGTCATAACATAATCCATGAACTTAATAATCATATAAAATAAGTGCGGAAGTAATAATAATAATAAGGTCCCAACAAAATAACTAGTAGCGATGTCCCGATGCTCCATGTTAAGCCTTAGCCTCTTTAATCTTAACACCTGAAAAGTTATAAGAAAAAACGTAAGCACGAAGCTTAGTGAATTCAAACACAGACATTGTACTAACATTCATATTTACTAGCCCTAATCCATTTTCCAATTATAATTATATGATAAAGGCAAAGAACGAATCAATGTCTATATTACGAGAAGGACTTGTAGGTTTGAACCGCACCGGGAAGATCCCGTATCATTTGGCCCTAATCACCGCACCTCACGAAGAGTATTACGTTGGTGATCTTACCTACCCACCGCACCGGTAAATCCGTATCCTTTGGTGGTGTCCCCATATCCATAATTAGTTACATACAGTGCACATGTACGAATTAAAACAATACTTATATAGCATGCTTTTATAATAAATTCAAATAATCACACACGAGCTAACTAGCAAACACAATCATCAATACAACGGTGTGAGAGAAGTTACCTTGAGTGAGTATTAAGGATGGATAACAATCAAATAATGCTACCAAGCTTGAGCAAACTTCAAAACCTCACCTAAGAAGGACTAAAGGTTAGAAAGGAGAAGTAATGAAGCTATGAGTTGAGAAAAGAGTGATCACAGCAAGGTCTCTAAAACAGACCTGCTATTCAAAACGGATTTACTCTAAAATCTAAAACCGAAACATAGCTTTAACTAAATTTTATAGGAAACTATGATTGCTTAGGATTCCACAAATATAAAGAACTCATTCTAAATCCAAAAGATGAATTAAATATGAATTTTACAAAATGGTGTATCACTTCTGTTTCCAACAATACAGTCAAGTGATGTTGGCCAATTCTACCCAACATGTGTGTAGAATTCGTCCAAAACAAAATTAAGAGAATTAAAGGACATACAAGTGAAAGTCTCAGAGTTGGAATTGAATGAAAAGCATCTCTCAAACTCCAGATATAAAATTCACATTGTGGACAATCACAGCACTAGCAAAAGCTGGTGACTGCCCACTGACCTGGAGTATGGATCCATTCTAACCAATTTATAATTGGAAATAACACTCCATATTATCCAGATATTAAATTCATAATATAAGGAACATATAGAAACTTGGAATCACTCTGGATCCTTTTCCAAACCTTAGAAATGATGAAAACAAAATGACATATCAGAACAGACCCGGATCAGACCTAACAGCAAAGATGCTATTATTTCACATAGATAAAGCCCTTATCAGTGAGGTTGGCCTGCTTAAGAAAGTTAGCCAACTCAATTTGTGAACGTTTGGAACTGGTTTGGGGTCCGTTTGAGTTCTAGAGCTTCATATATGATTTTTACAAAATGACTACAGATCTGATGGAAAACAGAATCGTAGCCACCCGTGATTCCTTTTTGGCTTATCCATCCTTCTCCTTTTGAAACACATTTTAAGATGTGTTCATCATCCCAATTCAGTCCCCATGATAATGGTGGTACTAAAAAGGGTTAGGGATCATTAGGATTTCATTTAGCCACAAGGATGTAATAATAATCAACATGAAAATAAACATAAGCACACAAAATCATCATTCTCCCTTTTAGGGTTTCCATGATCTTTTGCCACATGTAATCCCCTAGATCCATCATCCGCCATATATGGGGTGAAGATAGGATATTGAGATGATGTATAACACACAATTACAAATCAAATAAGAAGCAGAAGAAGTGAAGATGAAATCATAAAACTAGAACAAGGTTATGAATCAAGTTGTAAGAAAGGATAAGGAGGTTCATACCAATACGAATCAAGGCTGGAAATGAACAAGAATTAAGCTCCAAACAGCCCCTTGGCTGCTCTTGATCCCAAAGAGAGAGAGAAAGGGACGATTTTTGAGAGAGAGGGAGGGTTTAGAGTGTTTTCCTTGTGTGTGTTCCAAATGATTCAATTTACATATTAAGTACTATTTACTAGATGGACTTTACAAATAGGCCCATTGTCCATGGACTTCAATAAAAGGAGTTTACAAGACGATAAAAAGAGTCCAATAACATAAAAATTAGGCATTGGTTAAATAAATTAACCCAAGGTTACAAGGATAATTAAATTAAAATAACCAAACGTATCGAGAAAAACCGGGGCGTTACAGTAGTCATCATAGATAAACACTTTGCTCAATATATTACAAAGTGTTAATAACTTGTAAACTGTTTGTAAGTAGGTTTACTTTTCTATCAATGTTTTTGTAAAAATCACAGAAAAATCATTCTGAGTCGAAATCTAAATCCATAAACTCTGGAAGTTCAGAAAATGTATTTAGTATACTCACAAATTTTATTATGATTTTTAATGATTCATAACTAGTGTCAAAATGACCATTTTCACTGACTGGTCCGAATATTTTCTGCAGTGATAGATAGTTTTGTAAAATTCACCATAAATTGTAGAAAATTTTTTTAAACATGTGGAAGTTGTCATTTGAAAGTTATAAACCTTAAATATTATAATATTAAACAAGTTTTAAAGTTATAGAGTTTAAGATGGTCAAAACAGTTCGTGATTGGGACATGACTTTTTTTGTTGAAAGCTATCATTTGAGTTTAAGCATGTTTTGATGTTGTAACTTGTATTCTCCCCAATAAAACTAGATGAAAACATGGAAAGAAGGGGGTATGAACTCACCTTGATTGATTCCTTGAGATGGATGGTTGAAGAAAGGGGGTTTCCAAGTCAAGAACACTTGGAGAATGCTTAAGGATTTGAAGGTCCTAAGAACAAGTATGAAGATATTTGTGTAAACGATCCATGATTTGTATGAAGTAGTGTAGAATATTTAGGAGTAGAATAAGGATACTTATGAAAAATGGAGGAGAACTCGAGATCTTCCTGGGAAATTTTGAGCTCCAGAGAGAGAGAGAGAGAGAGAGAGAGAGAGAGAAAATAAATTTGCTTTGGGTGGAGGCAAATGAGATTTTGTGGACATATGAAGAATAAAGATTTCATTAAGTGGATTTGATTAATAAAATCTGATGGAGTGTTGGGTAATGTTGAAAGGACAATGATTTGACTAGGTAAGGTGTGAATAGTGATATAAAGTGGATATGGGGATGGCTTGGTGTCATAACTTCTTGGAAAAGTGAGCAACCCATAGATAATAAAAGATATGACCCATGATAAGAATTTGCCCCAAAATAGAAATAAAATATGATTTTATGGGGTCTAATATGTCAAAATACGAGTTTGGATGAAAATCCCCCGTCAAGATCATCAAAAACGGGCTTAAAACGTGAAAGTGATCGAAAGCCGGGAAGTTTATGCGAACCTGCGAAGGCAAGAGGTTCGGTGCGAGATGGGGAAGGTTCCTGCGAGAGGCTGCTGGATGCTAGAGGGGCTTCTGCAAAAGGGAAGGTTTAGATGCGAGGGAAGCTCCTGCGAATGGGAAGGCTCGGATGTGAGGGAGGGCTCGGAGCGAAACCTGTCGAGAACTGCGAACGAGCCCAAGAATAGCGAAGGTAGTCTGACTGTGAAGATGTCCGGTTCATACGAATGACCGCAAGATGTGAAATATGTTGGTAGCTACGTATTCTCTTCCAATTGCGAAGGTTGCTGACTTGCAAAGACCTACGAGAGTTCGCAGGTAAATAGTGACATGCGAACCTCCAGGCCTTTTTTTGATTTCCTTCTTCCGTTTCAAGTTGTTTTTGACTTAGGGAAGGTTCGGGATGGTACGGATGATCATATAAATGTTGGAATTTGTGATTTTTACTATCAAAAGTTTTGACAAAGATTGGGAGAGATTTCGAGAGAGATCTGGGAGAGATTGAGATAGAGTGGGAGAGATTAATAGAAACTTTGTGTGCAGCCTTCGACGAGTTCAGTCATGAACTCACGTCCTCAAAACCCCCAAATGACTCATTGAGTCACTTCCCCAACTCAGCGAGTTACCATCTGCGTGATTTATGGGGGAAACTCATCCTACTCGCCGAGTCTGTTCTTGGACTCGGCGAGTTCAAGCCATGCTCAAACTCAAATGACCTTCTGAGGTCAGATCTGCTTCTCTAATCCAAAGATCTAACCTCCCCAAGCTCAATAAACACGTAAAGGTTCGAACTTGGTACTCATACAACATCCAAATGACACTATTTGATGATTTGTTCCCAAATACAACACTCTAAGTTCATTTCTTCCATAAACCAACATAAAGCAAGATGGATAACCTCCTCTGGACCACTATGGGTCCAGATCTGAGGCCTAAACATGATAAGGGACCTTGTTCTGAACAAATCATCCCAATAAAGGGCATAGGAAACCCTAGATCCATGGATGCTTTAACAAAATAGAAAGAGGGTCGATATGCTACTCAAAGATGATGCCCTCTGCTTGAAATCCACGAATATGCAACCTCTTTGGCCTCCTCCAAGTTGGAATCAACTTCTTCTTGCAAAACAATCCCACAAAGGTTCAATAATGGCTTCGTTTCTCTCATAAACGCTCAAGCACTATAAGGGTTGCTCTCAAGGGTCTGGTAGCCGCAAATGGTGACTATAAGCCCCTTTAAATAGGTCTCAAACCCCGGGCATTAGGGTTTCATTAAACAATGTGGGCTCGCCGAGTCCGCCATTAAATCAGTCTGACCATCTGTGCTCCTACTCGGCGAGTCTGAGCGCCTACTCGCCGAGTCTCTCTCCAAAAACTCAATATTAAAGCATAAAATAAGATACCTGGGAGTCCGGATGTTACACATCTTACACCCAATTTTATAACAGTTTTTTCAATTATAGCATTGTATTTTAAACGATTATATTATGTTTTTTTTTCAATCATATCACTGTATTTACACATATATATACCACATATATACCAAATACACATACATTCACATACATACATAATAACATCCTATTTATTCCAAAACCACATACTTTCACATAATACATAAGAGCATCAAATACACATACTTTTACATACATATACCACATATACATCAAAAACACATACATTCACATACACACATAATAATAGACTACTTATACCAAATACACATACTTTCACATATATAGATAATAACATCCTACTTATACCAAATACACAAACTTTCACGTACATATACCACATATACACCAAACACACATACGTTCACATACATACATAATAACATCCTACTTATACCAAATACATATATTTTCACATATATATAGATTATAACATCCTACTTATACCAAATAGACAAAATCTCACATTCATATACTACATATACACCAAACACACATACATTGACATATATACATCAAACTTACGTAGATTCACATATATATATCAAATATACCCACAAATGTCAAATTTCACATAATTTATACAACTATACATATTTTGCAATTAAACTCGAAGTTCACAGTAAATAGAAGTAAATAGAGCATGTGGTGACGGAAATCAAAGAAATGGTGCAGTAGGAGCTGTAGTCGCTGGTGGTGATAGCCGGGAAACTAAATCAAAAATTGAAATTGACAATTTTTTTTGCAATTAATCATTAAAATAAGCTAATCGATGTTACATAGAAAAATGGAAAGGGAACTAAGTTGAAAATACGTACCGTTGTCGGAGTATCGTCTTCAGTCGTCGAAAATTCGTCCTTAGTCGCTGGTGAAACTGACAGCCGATATCTACTTCACCATGGCTGGAATTCCTCAATTTCGACAGTGATGATGCTTGAATGCTCGCGAATCGACGAAGAAGAGGGAAATAAAAAAACGCAGAAGCAGATGTAGGTAAACAGAAACAGAAAAGGAAAAGGGATTGATTTTTTTGGTTAACTGCGTCGACCTTTACCGGCGTCGCAAGGGGCTTTAGCTGCGACACTTATCAGTAGCGTCAGCACTTCAGAGGGAATTATTGCCGCGCCATTTATTGAATATTTAGCGCACCGTTTATTCCATATTTAGCGGCGACGTGATTATGTCTTTAGCGGAGACTTGTCTCGATGATATTGGATTTGTGTGTTCCATGAGTACCCCAAACATTGGATTAGAAACACGATCCAACGGCTGTAGTTTAACAGAACGTGAAAATGTGGATCCGTATCATTGACCGTTAGGGGTGACAAATTGATATATTGCTACTAAATGACCATGTCGCCACAATTAGTGATGCTGGTAACGGTTAGTAGGGTCTGATTTCTCGGTTATGTATCTATTAATGTTGATTTTCAAGAAAAAATAATAATCAAGGTGTCTAATTGGTGTGGTCAACCACAATCTTAATAAACCACAGTCTTCATATATAAGAAATTTTGAAATTTCAAATCGAACTCGAATTTTCTTAAGATTATATGAAAAAGACATATCAATCTACCCAATGAACTCACACTGGTGCTATCGTAAAGAACAAGGTGTTGACTTACGACTCTTACCATCTTAAATTTTCTCTTCTTTTCATACACTTCTCCCGCCACCTAACTCTGATTCCATGCAACACTATTCAATTCCTCACACAACCAAAACAAAGTACATTAATTCCATGCACCTCGTTAATTTACTCTTTCAGCCATTACAACTGTCCACCACCGTTTCTTTTCTCCATAAATAGCCACCTCCACCACCACCTTCCATCACCTCAACCATCCCCTCGGTTTTTCTGTGTTAGTGAGTGTGTGTCTAGAGAGAGAGAGTGTGTGTGTGTGTGTGAGAAAGAGAGATAGAGATGGTGAAGTTGTACTTCGTAGCAGTTTGTGCACTTGTACTTTTTGTGCAAAGCAATGCAAGAAACATGCCCACGACCACCCTGAGTGACAAGACTCCCACCACCGTTGATGTAGCTACTGCCACTGTACCAAGTGGAGGAGCTGGTGTTAAAGACGAGAAGAACTTCATCGCATTCGGTGGTGTTGGTGGCTTTGCTGGTGTAGGTGGAGGTGTAATTCCAACACTTGGTGGTGTTGGCGGGCTCGGCGGTGCCGGTGGACTTGGTGGTGCAAGTGGGCTAGGCGGTCTTGGCGGTGCAAGTGGTATTGGTGGTGGTGCAGGTGGGGTCGGTGGTGCTGGGCTTGGTGGTCTTGGCGGCGGTGTTGGCTTAGTTAAAGGAGGTGGAATCGGAGGCGGTATCATAGTTCCTTAATTGTTTTAGATTTTACCGTTATTGGAGTGGACGTACGTACCACATATTATTGCATGTCAGTTTTTACTCTACTTTTCTAGTACGATGTCATCCGTATGTCTTTTTGGCCGTTTAAGTTTAAGGTATGGTTGTTAGGTGCAGGGTTATGGGGAGTTGTTACTTGTGATTTACTTGTTCTACGTCTCTATTATTGCGATTTCAATATTTTATGGTTCTAATATTATGATTAACACATCTATTTATCTATTTTCGTTTTATGCAATAAGCAAATATATATCACGCAAATGAATAGTCTTGTATATTACAAAGATTCGAATCATAGTACACCGGTATGGCCGCTTATGAAAATTAGCGAGTAACGTATGACATATTTTTTAATTTTAAGTATTAATTAATTAATCACGCAAACAAGTCTAATTAATGTATGGACCGATTTGTATATATAGCCAATTAATGTAATTTGTCTTCTCAAATTGTTCATTTACTGTGGTTTTTAAGAACTTCATATCAGATCTTTTAACGGCAGTGATTCGTACACAACAGTTTTTTGTCATACACAACAATTTATGCATTATAGAGTTGTACAATACAACACTTTAAAGCATAAATTGTTGTCTACGGAGAAAAAATGTTGTGTATAAATCAGTTCCCATCAATTTTATTCTATGAATTACATTAAAATCTTACACGTATGTGGACAATTTTCTCCATATCCAGCTGTTTAATTACATCCGTTAAACGATAACAATTTCTTTGTTAATTAAAAGGTAGATCAATGTGTTATGGCTTGTGACCAACCTTGGACTAGTTCACTGATCATGTGTCATTTAATATGATTTTAGGTCAGGAGTCAGGAGATAACCACTGGGTGTGAATTGGCCGGGATTAGGGCTGTAAACGAACTAAACGAACACGAACAAGGTCTTGTTCATGTTCGTTAATTTAAGTTAGCCGAACAACAAACAAACACGAACGGATAAACGAACGATATTTTCTTGTTCATGTTCGTTCGTTTAACAAATTACTTTGTTCATGTTCGTTCATTTATGTTCGTGAACATGCTAAACGAACATAAACGAACAAACATAAACAAAACAAACAAAGATAAAAAAACACAACATATATAAACATAAACGAACATATAATATAACAATATAATAAAAAATAATTGAATATAGATGAATATAAATAAACTTAAACGAACGAACATAAATGAACGTAAATGAAGATTATAAACGAACGTTCACGAACATAAATGAACGAACGAGACCATTGTTCATGTTCGTTCATTTAACTAAACGAACGATAAGTTTTGTTCATGTTTGTTCATTTATTAAATAAACGAACATAAACGAACTTCCCGCCGAACAGTTCACGAACGGTTCGCCGAACGTTCAGTTCATTTACAGCCCTAGCCGGGATGGTTTGTTACATAACCACCATTGATAGGATTTATCCTTTTACTCATAGTTAGCTGCATTAGTTTCCAATAAGAAAACATTCGTGTACATTTATGATATATGTATACAATGATAATGCGTCATATTTTAAATTTAAGGACGAAAGCAAAGTGGCACTGCCTGAAACGCGTGACTTGCATGAAAGGTTCATTTTCGTGACTGAAATTATTAACTTGGTGATCTTGTGTAACTTCTGATTTATGGAAGAATTGCTTGCTCATCTTATTATATTTGTTACATTTCATTCTAAACTTTTATTTCTATATAGCAAACGCACGACGCATAAATCTGCCATTACACGTTCCAAAATGCTATGTATTTGTGGTGGGAGTATTGTTGATACGTGAAGATAAAAAAAAAAATTAAATTAAATTCTATATGTTGGTTATATATTTTCTGTTTGATTAGTCTGTGAGATTAACTCCAAAATCTTATGCTATAACTTTACTAAACAAAACGTATTTTGATCAACAAACCGCGAGTTGTAAGAAAGCCAATTAATGACCCTAGCCTTGATTTTTTTTATTACAATTAAAATAAAAAACCAGACAAAATAAAAATTTTTAACAAAAGAACTAAAACAAACAAGCCTGTTGTATGCATCTGCTTATGCCTTTGGACATAAGAAAACCTGGTAACAGAGTAACAAAAGAACAAAATTAAGAATGGTGGAGTTAACAACCAGAAACAAAACAGAGGAACACCGTAAATACAAGGTTTTAAAAAATTTGTCATGGCTCTAAGGCTTTTACTTGCCGTCAAATTTTAATAAAATGTCGTCTTAAGTCATACATTTATATAAAAATAAATAAAAATAGCAAATACATATGAAATTATGAAGTATATATAAATTTGTCGTCTCAAGTCATGCCTTACACACCATTGATCGTAAAAACTTAATATTTGGCATTGTCGCTAAGTCCCCATCTAACGTTATTTAGAACTTCGTAAATACTAAACTTACTAAACTTGTTCAGTTGTTCTCTAAGTTTTTATTATGGAAGACTTAATGAGAAACATCAAAGATTTACTCTTAGGTATACTAAAGGAATTGATATCTAATCTAATATAATCACACAGGAAAGAATAAAGACTAAAAACAAAATAAGGAAACTTTCCAAATTTGCCAAAATTGTGAATTATTACAATATTTTCCCCCCAATTTAGAATTCGATATCTTCTTCATGACCAACAGCTCCCACACTTTCATGAACTTCATTTGTGCCAATGGAATGAAATTATGTATCGATATGGTTACTCTTCTCCTGGAACACCGTGTGTTTTACAAGATTTATGCTTTAATTGTCCAAATAAATGCTAACATGTCCACTACATTTACATTTTATTTCACTGAGAAGACGATGAATCCACATTGCTTAACAAGTCGTTGTTGTGGCAGCCATAAACTCAGCCCCACATGAAGAGAGTGCCATATATTTTTGTTTTTCAAACACGCAAATAACCAAATTATCACACAAGTAGACACCATAGCTCATGTACTTCGCATGTCCATCGCATATGTAGCCAGATTATCATCTAAATAACTAGTAACTTCAACTTCTTTCTTGCCCTTGTATAGACCAGTTCAAAATCTACAATCCCAACAACATGTGGGATGTTTCGCCTAGTGTGCATTTTAAATGCGCCTCGTATGGTATAAAAGATTTAATGTGTTCTTTTAAAATGTTAATACATTTTGAAACCAACGTGTCAGAATTTGATCCTAAAAGCTTAATTTAACAATTAATGTTTGAAAAATCATAATTTAAGATATATGAGGTTGATCAATCAAATATCATTACAAAAGTTTAATGAATTATAACAAGTTATGGCCTTCTAAACATTCGAATATATCATCCTTATTTTCAAGTACATATCAAAATAGTTAAGATTTAAGGAGCCCAGTGAACAATATCAGAATTAGATCTTTGAATGAAATTAGGTGATGAAAATGACCCAATTCCTAAGTCTTAATTCTCAAAACATTTTATACAAGATTTTCAAGAAATATGAGTACACGACCATAAATATTATACTATGAAAATGTATATACCCCTAAACCCCAACCAAAGTTCTCTATTCTTAAATAAGCCGGCTCACACTCTAGGGGCCCTAAATGATCTATGGCTTCTCCTAAGTTGAAGCTACCCACAGATAACATGTTGCCATTGACATAAAAAGTAAGTCAATTATGACAACAAAGTTCATATAAGAGAAACTAATCCACTGGAACATGTCGATAATCATGTGACTATTACCATTATACTCATGAAAGGTTGTAGCAAATTTCATCGCTAAGCATATAGCTTAAGAGTTTAGGATATATCTTCCTTATAATTCATCATAATTACCACCTCCAAAGTTTTAGAGTTTAGAAAAACTTCCTCTAACACAAGGGAATCACTCCCTCCATTCTTTAGAGTTTAGCGAACTACATCCTTATAACTCAATGGAATCACTCTATAACACTTATTTTTCATGTGTGATTATTTACTGATTTAAAGGAAATAAGAAATGTGGTTTAGGAAGGAATTAACTTCATGAAGAAGCCAAATGATGGCCACAACACTTGCCAGCTTGATAAGTCATGACGATTGATGTGTTCTGTAACGGTTCACAATGTGTAGCCTCCACAATCAAAAATCTTAGGTCTCGAGTTTTGAACCATATTTAAAGGCATAAAATCCTAGGGTTTTCTTTCTTATCATCGTCCATCCTCTATAAACACTACAGCAAGAAACCCAGCTTCCTTCCGTGGATTAATGAGATTTAGTGCCTTTTGAGTGAAGTTCTAAGTAGAAGGAAGGCGTATTTGGTGCAAAGGAGACTAGATATCAAACTTTTTGTCATCTATTTTTTTTCTTTGTAAGTGCTAAAGTTTGCATCTTTATGTTTTTTGGCTTCTAAATCTAGTGTTTAAGCATGTTTAGTCCTTTTTGCCTTGAGGTCCTTGGAGTTTGGAAAACTCTAGGTTTGTGGGTTCTTTTGGATGGCTTTCTGGACTCAATAAGCTGAAAAAGATTGCATGCTAAGCTTTCTTTGAACCATGGAAAAAAGGCTTAGCCTTTTTTGACCTTATTTTGGATCCAGGGTTAGTGTTGGGATGGTAGGGGTTTGCATGTTGATAAAGTTTGGATTTTTATCCATTATACACTTTCCAAGATAGTGTTTGTATAGTTATAGCCCCTGGCTTAACGAATTAAGCACTTCATAGACATGGGTGTTCTGCCCAGGAAGTGAGACACATCCAACCCTTAGTTGCAGTGTGAAGTGTGGTCTGGTTCAACACTAGTTTGCATTATAATGGCCATGATGTCACCAAAAGGTTGGTCGCAATGTGTCCTGCGTTGACCGTTGACATTTGACAAATTTGAATATTGGTCAAAAACTGAGGAACATGAGTTTTGGGGCTAAGGTTTGACCATTAATTGGTAAATTTTACTAGTTCGTGCTAGTTGGATCGTTTGAGGATTCTTGTGTGTGAGACTTAGATTTCTAGCTTCAAGTGAGTTTTCTAATTATGTTGTGTGTGACAATATATGTCCTTTTTATACCAGGATGTTTGTATGATGTTAGTGTAAGATTGTGCGATTAGACTAAAGTAGTCATTTGTTATAAACACCAGTGTAGGGAATTAGTTTGGATGGTAAAAAATGATACATGTAAGCATTATACGACAACAAAGCAAAGTCAGATTGGTGTGTGAAAGAAAACTCAAAAATAAGATAAAACTTGGTATTATGCATGTTTGGGTTAAGAGAAGATTTTGAGATTGTAATATACAATCCATCATACAACATCAAATGTTGTTTTAGTTTAAAAATTGGCACCATTTCATGAAGGGTTGTGATGATATATATATATATATATATATATATATATATATATATATATATATATATATATATATATATATATATATATATATATATATATATATATATATATATATATATGGAGATAGTGCCGACGGTCACAACAGTTGAAAATATTAAAATTAATAGTATCATCCTTTTAGGTTACACGTAAGTACATGAATAAGTAATTAATGACACATGATAATTATAGGTACTTGGTTTGATATTTCATTATTTATTTACTTAATTAAATAAAATCTAGTGATCTAGAAGGTTCTAGATAAAGGAATTTGCAAGCCATATAATTACCAAAATTAAGGATAATTATTATGTGATAAGATAATCATCAATTAAGGGTTTACATCTTTCCATATAAATATAGGGGTCCTAGGCTATATATGCGGATGATTTTATATCTTGAAAAAACCCTAGAATTTGTTAGTACCAACTTGATCTCGAAAAACCTAGACATTGTGGACTATGCGGCTCGTAGAGTATTCCATGCGGTGTGTAGACGTTAGATCCAAATTCTAATTTGTGGCATTCATCATGTTTGTCCATGTTGTGAACTCCTATGTTTCTGGTCTATTCCTTGGGTGCAATTACAAAAGATGAGATCTCTATAGGGCACTTAGCACTCATTATTCAGATTCATGAAGGTTTCAACGAATACAAATGTATTTATTCTAGTTTCCTTCTCTTTAAGTCTTAGTTAGAATTGATTGGCTGAACATGGATCTATGTATTGTTTATGATGCTACTATTTTTAGTTGCTTCCAATGTGTGCCTTTGTGGTCTTTTAGATTCCTCATAACCTAACAGTTGTATCAGAGTCTGTTTGTTCACATCAATTGCACTTAGGATTTTTGTTCTTGTTGTAGTAATCTATTTACATATTAGTGATCTGATTAGACCAGATTACTAAAAGGTTTGAATTATTATAAATGTCTTAGATTTACACTTAGAAACAAGTTCGATTTTTAAGACTTTTGGCGATTACGCAGCACGTAGGGTTTCCTACCCGGTGTGTAGATGGCGCAGAAACCAGAAATCCTAATTTAACCATGACTAGTTTTTGAGATGCGACATGCAGGGCTTCCTATGCGACATGTAGATCACATTTCATAGTAGTTTTATTATTGTTTTTTTATTTTCAATTTTAGGTACGCTTTGGTCATTTTTGTGCATCTAACTCAAATATAGTATAAATTATCGATTTTATAATAGTTAAAAATCACTTTTCTTATTGTTTTAGTTAGTTTATTAGATGTTTAGTTAATTGATTAAAAGTTAAAGGATGAGACCAAATTTATTGAATGCTTGTTAAATTAATTATTGACGTTGCGTCCTCGCATGTCTAATTAGAACTAATAGGCATATAATTTAAATGGTTTAAGTGTGTGTCTATATATATATATATATATATATATATATATATATATATATATATATATATATATATATATATGAAAAATCTTTATGCCCAAGAATCATTATAAAATTATATTTGTTAATGACATATGATCATATAGAGTCACAATTTATGGCAAGTTACTACTAGTTGATTATTTATTAGAGTAATTTTGGTTAGTATTAAATATCAATAATTGTATTTAACTGAAAAATATTATATTATGAAATAATATTTTACCAACACATTTCGAATTATTGTTTCTAGGAAACAATAATAAAGAGAACAAAAACTAGTAAATAACACATGTTATGATTATATATGTTGTGTACAACTTTTAGGGCACTTCAAGCAACCATTTAGTTACATTCTAACTAATATTTATGGGAATGTGTAAACAATACACTTTGTCCTAGACTTACCATGCTAAACTTGTAGATACTCTTCAACGGGAAGAGTTAGTATGTTGTCTTTGCGTATCTTCCTTCCATGCTTATCACTGAGTTTCATGCTTTCAATTATTACTTCGTTTGACTTGGTACACTTATTTTAGAATATAAAGAAAGTCATGTAGAAAAAAACTAGCTAGTTCTTTTGCTAGTGATTCTCTTATCCTCACCCTTCCAAATCTAATAACAACTTGTGGTCTTTCCTTCTCATCATTCTCGCAATGTTTTTGTGAAGATAGAGTGTTAATATGTTGCTTTTATTTAATATTCATTTGGTATGAACTCTTCAAGGTTAACAAAAACATATACACAAGTGAATATTAGCATCTATAGTTATTGATCCTTGCTTTGGTGGATACTTGTAGAGGAACTCTGTTTTGTGTTCTTGTCATCTTCATTAACTTCCAACCCTCTTAGATGAATCAAAATCATCAAATGTTGTTGTTTCTTTTATTTTCTATGGTTTATTTATCTTTCCTTGATTACAAGATTATCCGTGGTGGGTTAAAATAGTTTTTAGTTTATTTTTAGATTTTGTTGCCGTTATTAGCATTTTTGGAAAACAATATTGAATAATATCCAACAATTGGTATCAAAATCATTTTTTCCAAGATTGTTTATATTATTATATTTTTTGAAAAACCTTGATGATTTTCTTTTTGTATGAAAATCCATACATATTTTTTTTTGTGACAACTCTATAATTGTTATTTTTTAGTGACAAAAGCTTACAACATTTTTTTGTCACCAAAAGTTGTCTTAGAAAAACAAAATGTTGTTTTATATATTTTGTGTGTGTGTATGTGTCTATATATATATATATATATATATATGTGTGTGTGTGTGTGTGTGTGTGTGTGTTTGTGTGTGTGTGTGATGAGCATAATAGATAATTTTCATTTTTTAAGTAATATATTAGTTTTAGAATTCGTTTTTTTATAAAAATATAACAAGAATGAAGATGGTAGCCATTTTAATGATCAAAAGTTTATAAAATTCATTTTATTAAAGTTTCATAAACTTTATAAAATTATTTTTATAAATTTGCTACAAGTATTAAAAAAGTGGGAGCATGAAGATATTACAAGATTTTTGATCAATTTATGTCCGTTGGGAATGGACTTGGTATTAGTGTAATGACTCACAATATGTCACTAGTCTATAGTTGGTTTATATACATATGATTTTCATGCTTATGTTGTTTACATTTAAGTTGATATTGTGTTCCGAATTGTTAAATTCAATTTCACCTGCAAAATAATATTTTGAATAGAAACAACACATGGAGTTTGGTTTTAATGAAATTTAAATTTAACATAAGATGGTAAAATAATTTTAAAAATAAAATGAGTTTTTTCGTTTAGAACTAGCTAATGGTGAATTTCCCCATTAAAATTATATAAGTTTTAATTAAGATTTTAAAGACTTATCAAACTACAAACCTTATTTTATAAAAAGGAATATTTATTAAAAGGTTTATAAATATTCTTTAGTGCTCAAATGTCCAAACTTAATACTAGTTATTAAGTTTTAAATTTGATCGCGTCAATTATATAAAATTTAGATTTTATAAAAGAACGTTGCTAAAACGTGATTTTAAATAGAAGTATACCATGACTTATTTGATTCATGTAATAACCATGACATAATCTATATTTAAACTATATTATAAAAACATCAAAGAACTCTTATTTAAACTAAAATCTATGCAATCTTTTTTAAATGACACACGTTCGTCTCTTGTATATGCTAGAGGGATAAAGGTCACCTAACCATTATGTGTTATCTATTAAACTTTGTTATTATGTGTTATCTATTAAACTTTGTTATTAGCAATCACATAAAACTATGAATTATATAATAGAGTATAATTGATACTCGATATCTACCTGATTGAATTCAAATGAATGGGATAAATGTCACCTAACCATTTATTGGTTTAATAAATTCGATTGTAGACTTTGATAATTAATGGTTTTAGAAACTTAAGGCTATTAAATATTGAGATTTAAATATCGAAAATACTAAATGAATTTTTTATTTTTTGTAGATCAGAACAAAATACGATCCATAACGATGCACCATGTTTCGCTTGTTGATCTATAAGAGATATAAAATTCTATGGATACAATTTTTACAAATGGATTCATATCATGAAAGAGAATCCCGTAAGGGATCATAAATTGTACATTATTAAAGGCCTATTCCTAAAAAACTTACGCTTACCACTAGAAATGAAGGTGCAAACATTGTTTTGACATTGATGATGTTTTCGACATCATATTGGGTACAACTATTGTTGACCTTTGGAATGAACTAGATGTCTTGTAAGCATTTTATATTTTTTTTCAGGAGAAGCAGATATTCCTGAGATATAAAGTTATTTGTTTTGATACAAATCAAACACAAGAAGAATGCAAGGTTAAAGAGAAATACCTTATGTGTTCAAAAAGGCCCGTAGATCATGGAAATGACACCTTTAAGCCCAAAAAAAATCCAAGAAGGCCCATAGATATGGGTCATGTTTCTTTTCTAAAGAAACATGACACTGCAAGAGGAACCGTTCCTCTTATATGAAAAGAAAGTCTGGAGAGACTAGTACTTCAAGTATGTACTAGATAGAACATATACTTTTTATATAACATTCGAGTACTTGGTACTTAATGTTAATCTATTATTTGTAAATGACTTGTAAATACATGAAGAGTAAGAAGCTGAGCAGAAGCAAGTTATAACTACACTCTTGGAGTTTAGTTTATGATATTATCATATTTATACACATTTTTAGGCAATATTTTAATAATTTTTATTAATAATTTGGTTATTTTCAAAGATATATGATACTTATGAGAATAAATTGAATTTTGCAGCCAAAAAGAACACTCGTGAAGATTAAGGACCAAAATGGACAAGAATTGGAATTTTGAAGGATTGAAGATTTAAAGAAGAAAAATCCCTACGAAAAGCCCAAATCACGACGTGATCATCACTTACACGACGTGGAGTGAGTGTTTTAGAAGAAAAGTGCACGGGAAGTCAGAGTCCTTGCCTGACAATGATTTATCTCAAATTCATGATGTGAAATCCCTATTCACATCGTGAAGCACGAACATTCCCAAAACTATAAATACTCAATCACTTTAACGGTTTGAGGAGGCTGGGAAGATTTTCAGAGAGATTTATGGAGAAGAATTGTTCAGAAAAACCAAGATTAAACATTCATTAAAGGAGATTTATTTGAAGATCAAGATATTGAATAATATATTCATCATCTTAGTTTGGTACACTTAGATTATGTCTTTCATTATTGGATTTGTGTTGGTGTTTTCATCCATGAGTAGTTGAATCTAGTCGCTTCCATTTAGCTAGATGAAGCTTTAACTCTATGGTTTAGTTATTTAAATTATGGATTTTAATTGTTCATTATAAGCTTATGTTTGATTATCTCTACCTAGCATGTTAATATTTGATACTTTAATTGGTTGAATTCAAGTTTTGCGTACCTTAGTGAACATTAAATTACATGAACTTGTTACCTAGTAGTTTAGTGACTATTAAATTGCTAGAGCTAGGATCAACCCAATCTTAGTTTAGTGATAAAAGTAACTAATTTGGTTGTGCTGGAGAACATAAATTGTGACCACAATTCTGTTTATTTAGATCAATCTTACATAGCTTATCTACATCTTATAATTGATTTTGTGTTTGCTAGTGTATGACCATAAATAGTTTTACATGAATTAATGAAAACATTAGTAAATTTGGACTTGAATTGCTAATAAAATAATATTACATAACCAACATTAATAATCCATAATTAATAGTTAACCATAGAGGAGAAGTGGATTCAAACTAAATGGAAGTTTTTTTAATAGTTGATTGAAATCGTTAGTTAAATGATTAAGTTTGTTTGAACTCACAAAATCAGATAAATACCAATTAAACTTTTGCTTGTTTTTAGGTTAATTTTTAGTAGTTCAATTACTTAATGGAATATGTTCCATGTGTTCGATACCTGACTGTTAGTGCTATATTATTTGTGAAAAGGTACATTGCCTTAAATCGCAATAGTTAGTTAAATAGCTTGTAAAACTAATAGGTGTAGCAATATTACTTATCATGTTTTTTGGCGTCGTTGTCGGGGAATGACTATTTAATTTTAGATTTTATTGATTTAGGTTAATCAATATTTTTTGTGGGGTTAAACCTGCAAAAATTTAATTTTTTAGCATTAGTTTTTATGAATTATGAAACTCACGACATGAGCCTTAAGCTCACAACATGACTTCGGTTGTTTTATTCTTTATTTCATTTTCAGGCTTTGTTTAGTTTATCAGCATCAACACGAGCGGGTAGCTTTACCACGTCTTGGTGAAGATTCAATAGGAGTTTTTAATTACTTTTTGTTCATTTTTACATTTTTTATTTTTTTCTTTTATTGTAGTAATACATGACCCGTGGATCCAATACACATTTGATACCACCACTTGAAGATCCATAGTCAACCCTTCATAAAAAGATGGACAAGAACGTAGGAGAAACCAACACACCAAAGAAATCACCGTTTAAAGATCTTAAATCGGTTTTTGGTAAGAAGAAAGGAAAGAATGTAGGAGAATCAAGAAATCCTCCAAAGGACAAAAGCAAGGTTCAAAACTTTGAGCAAACTACTAATACACAAGAATCTGAATGCGAGTCCAAAACTGAATTAGAAAAATAAGAGAGTGAACCTGAAGACGAGCCAAAAAACAACATGGTGGACATTAGCGACATTTCGATGGAATCTTATAAGAAGAGAATCCGAGAGGACACCGGTCTAGGTTTAGTGCAACCTGCGATTCCCGCCACTGCTACATTCGAGCTTAAAGGAGATATTCTTACCGCACTTAAGGATGTTCCACTTTCCGGGAAAGATCATTAGGATGCTTATAAAGACCTTGATGAAGTTAATGACATCGTCATTTACTTCAACATTCCAAATGTTCTACGCGTGACGGTGTTATTGAGAATGCTTCCAGTCACTTTTATATGAGTTGCTAAGGTTTGGTTGAAGGCACTCCCACCCGGTGGCATTACTACATGGGCACAAATGCATGAACAATTCTTAGAGCAATTTTGCCCACTATCAAAAGTATCTAAACTCAAGAAGGCGATAGCTAACTTTCAGTAACAACCAGGTGAATCACTTTATGAAGCATGGGAGTGTTACAAGGGATTACTTTAAAATTGCCCCCAAATTGATTTTAATGTGCAAAAAGAAGTATCAATCTTCTATGATGAGGTAAATATGATGACAAGACAACTCCTTGATTCTCAAAGGACCTTTGACGAAGAAAAATCCTGCTAAAATCAAGGAGTTAATTGTAAGTTTTCTAAGCATTCACGTGAGTATCATAATCCTCAAAATGAAGGAGAAAAATGAATTGGGAATGGCACTTCTGAGGACATGGCAGTTGTTTTGCCCATGCTCCATAATATGGACCAAAGACTGACAAATATGGATCAATCTATGCGTCCTATACATGTGGATTGTGAAAAATGAAATGGTCCACATTTCACAAAAGTTGGTCACTTGGATGAAAATGGGAATAAGAAAGCTCATGTATTCTACGCAAGTGGAGATCATTACGATGAAGATTTGAGGAATCTAAAGAAAGAATGGTTGCCTTATGATGAATACAAAAAACAAAAAGAAGAGAAATTTAGGCAAACAAATCGAGGCTTTTACCAAAAGGGGCACCCACAACCTGAAAAGAAAGTTGATCTTGATTCCATGCTTTCTACATTCATGGAGGCTTCGGAAAAACTTCATGATAAGACCAATGCAACAATAAGATACCAACAAGTTCTAATGAGAGATTAGGAAGCTTTACCTAGAAATCATCAAGAATCGATCCAAAATATTGAAGCTCAACTTGGTCAACTAACTACATTGGTTAATGAATGATTATCTCCATAAATTCCTGATAAAAAGCAACAACCACATTTCATGGTCAACAATACTAAAGAAGATACTGTTTTTGAGTTCCTAAAAGCCCTAGAAGAAGAGCCAAATCAGCCCGAACCACAATAAAAGAAGTTGAAAGTTGAAGATAAATTTTTTGTTGAATCCCCGACATCACGACATGGAAATTCAATCTCCACGACATGGGCCTGGTCTGAAAAGAAATAACATTCTTACACTCAATCTTATCGTCATCCTCTACCGTTTCATTCTCAAGAAAGAGTTCACCGACTGGAGCAAGAACATCCAAAGTTTGTGAATCAAATTAGGGGTATTCCTATCAATACTCTTTTTGTTGAATACTTAGCACAAGTACCCAAATAAGAAAGTTTCTTCAAGACTTACTCGACACTCACCAACAACTAGAGAAGATTTCCAAGGTTGTCCTTAGTGAGCAGAGTTCCATGGTGATTATGGGGGAAACACTAAAGAAGATGGGAGATCTTTGACGCCATACACTTCCATGCGAATTTGGAAATAACATGAAGATTCACGCTTTAGCCGATTTGGAGAAAACATAAATTTAATGTCTTATTCTTTCTATTAAAATCTCAATCTTCCAGATTTGAAGGCTACTCGTATCACAATTCATATCGCCAACCCTTTAGTGACTCATCCACGAGGCAGAGTTGAGGATATTTGAGTGAAAATTAGGATGTAACATTTTGTTTAGAAATTAAGTAATTAAATAATAAACCCTGAACCCCAAGATGAAAATTTATATTTTATATTATTTTATAGTAGCCTAAAATCGATAATATTTAGCAGGGTGTTGGTTTCGGGGAGCCAAATGATATAATTTGCATTTTCGGGGGTTAAAGTGTAATTTCGGTATTTATTTTGTAAAAATTTTCAGAAGTCAGGGGGCTACTGATAAAATATTGGACTAAAATTGAAGGGATTTGGAATACAGAGGGCCGAATGGTAAATTATGTACTTAAGTTGAAAAGAATTGTCATGGAGGAGCTGAAAGTGTATTATAGGCAAAAAAAATTAATCTGAGCGGGTATAAACCCGTCACCTTCTCCAAACCAAACCCTAACCCTACCTTATCAACCTTCATCTGCCACCTTATACCTCCATGCTCCAGTCGTCGCCACATTCAGTTACGCAAGGACCGCCGAGTTTCACTGTCGTTTCTCGCATGGCCGGCAAATGCGAGTGTTTCGAGCTGATTGTCATTGTGGGAGATCGACTAAATGTGTTATGTAGCCCCCATGTACCTCATCATTGATGGTGCAGCTCCTCGTATTTCATACTCTTTGTTGCTATCGTTCTGGCTTGTTGTTGCCGTCGCCGCCTTGCGGCTGGTTCGTTCTATTAATGCTCTCTGACCGCCGCCTGCTAGCTCGAGGACAGCTATGTTTGGTGCGTGTTTCATTGCATTCCAGAAGGTTTGTGTGATTTTGTTGTTAGTCGGGATGTGTGGGTATGTTTTCTGTTGGACGAAATTCTTTAGAAACCACCATGGCAGCGAGCCATGGTGGCTGCCGCCATATCGTCTTGTTCTGCCGCCACCAGCCACCGTGAGGAGGTGGATGTGTGCATGATTTGGTGTGTCTATGAATGTATTTCATGAGTTTAATTTTGTATGGATTTCTCTTGGCCTGGAAATCGAAGAAAACTAATCACCACCACCGTGAGGTGGTGGCTGCCACCTTTTGACGTCATTCCACCATTGTTAGCCACCATTTACGGTGGCTATGGGCTTTCAGGTGCGTTTGGATGTGGAAGGTAGTATGGGTCAGTACTACTGAAAGCACATGACATATACATGTAGTGAGGAAGTCACAACCACTAGGGTTTTGGTTAGGAGTTGGTTCCCTATTATTATATGGGACGTATGATATCTTCCTGGTATATTTTCAGCATGGTGGTTACGATGCGATTTGTGACCGGATCAAGTTCAGGATCAAGACCTGGCAGTTAGGGTGGACCAGCAGTACCCAAGACCATTGGTCAGATGAGGCCAGATGAGCTAGATACCAGTATTCGGGAGATCCTACATAGTGAGGTTGCTACACTTTTTCGGGCCGAGTTGCCAGAGATGTTTGGGTCTATTAAGACCGCCATGGTTGAGTACTTTGATGAGAACTATGCAGCCATTGCTGACATGGCTGCCGTTTTAGCCTCCATAGCTATAGCAGCTGCATGTGGTGGGGCTAATCGGGCTTTTTATTTCCGGGGCATCAATAACATGAAGCCCCCGACTTTTGATAGGATTTAGGACCCGATCATAGCCATGAGGTGGCTATGAATGTATTTCATGAGTTTAATTTTGTATGGATTTCTCTTGGCCTGGAAACCGAAGAAAACTAATCACCACCACCGTGAGGTGGTGGTTGCCACCTTTTGACATCATTCTGCCATTGTTAGCCACCATTTACGGTGGCTATGGGCTTTCAGGTACGTTTGGATGTGGAAGGTAGTATGGGTCCGTACTACTGAAAGCACATGACATATACACGTAGTGCGGAAGTCACAACCACTAGGGTTTTGGTTGGGAGTTGGTTCCCTGTTATTATACGGGACGTATGATATCTTCCTGGTATATTTTCAGCATGGTGGTTACGAGGCGATTTGTGACTGGATCAAGTTCAGATCAAGACCTGGCAGTCAGGGTGGACAAGCAGTGCCCAAGACCATTGGTTAGATGAGGCCAGATGAGCTAGATACCAGCATTCAAGAGATCCTGCACAGTGAGGTTGCTACACTTTTTCGGGCCGAGTTGCCAGAGATGTTTGGGTCTATTAAGACCGCCATGCTTGAGTACTTTGATGAGAACTATGCAGCCATTACTGACATGGCTGCCGTTTTAGCCTCCACAGCTGTAGCAGCTGCATGTGGTGGGGCCAGTCGGGCTTTTTAGTACTGGGGCATCAATAACATGAACCCCCGACTTTTGATGGGATTTAGGACCCGATCATAGCCATGAGGTGGCTATCTGATGTTGAGGGATGCTTTTTCTCATGCTCATGTCCTACTGACCAGAAGGTTAGGTGTGTTCTGTACCTGCTGAGGTCTGGAGCAAAGGACTAGCAGAGATTGATGACATGGTCGTATTCTGATGATCAAAGAGTGGTGGTTACTTGGGATTAGTTTAGGGAGGTATTCCGCTCCCGCTACATCCTGCGGGTTGAGCGCGAGCGGCTGGCACAAGAGTATTTGGATTTGAGATAAGGATTGTAGTCGGTGACGGAGATCACTCGCATGTTAACTGAGATGGCGATGTTCTTCCCACATTTTGCTTCCGAGCAGAGATGACATGTTATCTGAGCATGCTCAAGTCCAACATCAGATAGTTTGTTGCGACCCAGTGTTGTGATATAATATTGGAGTTACAGGAGGCCGTTAGGTGGCATGAGCTTGAGATTGAGTTGTAGTCTAGAGAGCATAAGTAGGGCCTGACGCATTTACAGCCAGCTCCGAAGCAGTCTAAGGCTGCTAATTCAACATCTGGGGGCCATCACGGCTGCACTTCTGGGAAGTGCAGGAAGGGTCATTCTAGAGTTCGTAGATCCGGTAGTGCGTGATGCAAATGCGGCAAGGAAGGTCACTTTGCGAGGGATTGCTGCTAGTCAGCCCCAATTCGGGATATGAGGATGTTTTACCACTGCAATCAGGTTGGTCACATGAAGACCAACTGTCTAGTGCTTGCTGCCAGGCCGGCGCAGACTCCAGCACCGGCTACTCTGAGGATTGTTAATGGGAGCCAGGGTAGAGGAGAACCCCCGAGGTCTTAGGGATGCACCTTCCAACTCATAGCCGAGGAGGCCAGGGCACCACCATATGAGGTGGTTGGTATGTTTCTATTCTTTACCTTGTTGATTATATTTATTTTGCTCATATGTGTTGTACCTATGTTAGGTACATTCATAGTGAACTCCATACCTATTCTGGTATTGTTTGACTCAGGGGCGAGTAGGTCTTTTGTCTCGCGATCCTTTAGTAGCTAGAGTGTCCGCTGCGAGTCTTCGTTGCCAACAAACATGGGAATTTTGCTTCATCAGTTTATTAGGGTTGCGTTCTGGAGATCTTTATGGTATCCTTCCCGATAAACTTCATTCTGATACCATGGGGGATGTATGTGTGATTGTGGGTATGGATTGCCTGAGTCGTTTCAAATCCATGATCGACTACAAGGGCCAACGGGTGGTAGTTCGAACCCTAAGTGGAAGAGAACTGGTTATCTATGGTGAGGGTACCAGATTGGGCTCAGGGTTTTGCTCAGCCGCCAGGGCTAGCCAATATATTCAGCATGGGTGTGCGGGTTATTTGGCGTATGTGGTGGATACGCGGGTGAGGGATCAGCTTCTGGTTTCAGATGTTCCAATTTTCAGAGAGTTCGTTGATGTGTTTCCGGAGGAGTTACCCGAAGTGCATCCGGATAGGCAAGTCGAGTTCAAGATCGGCCTAGTGCCAGATGCGGCCCCTATCGCCAAGGCATCGTACCGATTGATACCACCAGGGACGCAGGAGTTGTCATCTCAATTATAGGAACTGTTGGGCAAGCAGTTCATCTGTCCGAGTAGTTCTCCGTGGGAGCCTAGATTCTCTTAGTCAGAAAGAAGGATGGTTCACACTAGATGTGCATCGATTACCGAGAGTTGAAAAAGTTAACGGTGAAGAACCGTTTCCACTCCAGAGTATAGATGATCTTTTCGATTACTTGCAGGGAGCATCTTAGTTCTCCAAGTTAAACCTGAGATTTGGATTCCATCAGGTCAGGGTTAGGGAGGAGGACGTGGAGAAGACCACGTTCCAGACTCGTTATGGACATTACGAGATTGTGGTGACGGCGTTTGAGCTCACCAATGCATCGATAGTGTTTATGGACCTGATGAATCTGGTATGCAGACCGATGCTCGATCGCTCGGTCATTGTGTTTATAGATGACATCTTGGGGTACTCCAAGACCAGAGAGCAGTATGAGGAGCATCTACGTGAGCTCCTGGGAGTTTTGAGGTGAGTGCAACTTTATGCCAACTTCTTGAAATGCAAGTTTTGGTTACGAGAGGGTCAGTTCCTTGGACATCTCATTAACCAGGAAGGGATTTTTGTCGACCCAGCCAAGATCGAGCCGGTTATGTAGTGGGAGGTTCTGAAATCTCCCTCAGATATCAGGAGCTTCTTTGGATTGGCAAGGTACTACCGGAGATTCATACATGATTCTCCAAGATTACAGTACCCCTCACTCATTTAACGAGGAAGGGGTGGATTTCTGGTGGGTCCCTGAGCGGCAGAATGCATTTGAGACTCTGCGATAGTGACTCTATGAGGCACCAGTTTTCACCCTCCTTGAGGGAGTTGAGGATTTTGTGGTGTTATGTGACGCATCAATCACCGGAGTGGGAGCAATCCTTATGCAAAGAGGGCGAGTGATAGCCTATGCATCACAACAGTTGAAATCGCATGAGTCGAGATATCCCACACACGATCTGCAGTTGGGAGTGGTGGTATTCGCTCTCAAGATTTGGAGACACTATCTCTATGGGGTTTTTTTGTACCATATACACGGACAACAAGAATTTGAGACACATCATGGATAAGCCAAACTTGAACATGAGGCAGCACAGGTGGCTAGACATAGTCAAGGATTACAATTGCGAGATCCTTTACCATCTGGGTAAAGTGAATGTGGTTGTGGATGCCCTGAGCCGCAAGACATTTGGATCTTCTGTCCCAATGGGATGTATGAGCATATCAGTGGATTCTCCACTTGTGAGCTTGATCATGGAAACTCAGGCCGAGGGTGTACGACAGGAGAACTAGAAGCTGGAGAGGATTAGGAGCGAGATTACCAGATTCTTGTAGGATAGTCGGGGATAGTTGACCTATTGCGGTCGGGTTTGGGTTCTGATGTCTGGTGGGGTCAGAAAGATTGTACTGGAGGAGGCTCATAAGTCTCATTTCACTATTCACCCTGGGGCCAGCAAGATGTATTGGGATCTAAGACTGAGTTACTGGTGTTCATGCATGAAAAGAGCGATCACATGGTACATAGACAGATGCTTGACCTGCAGGATGATCAAGGCTGAGTATCAGAGGCTGCATGGAAAGCTACATCCTCTAGAGGATCCCATGTGGAAATGGGAGCATATCATCATGGACTTCATCACCAAATTACCAAGAACAATAAAGGGCTTCGAAGCTATTTGGGTCATCGTGGATCGATTGACCAAGAGTGCTTGTTTTCTAGCCATTCAGGACAGCTCATCATCCGAGAAGTTAGCCGATATGTATATCTGCGAGATCGTTGCTTGCCACAAAGTACTAGTCTTTATTCTTTTAAACCGTGATGTTCGATTCACCTCTCGTTTCTGGAAGAAGTTCCACGAGGAACTAGGCATGCGGCTGTATTTCAGTACAACTTATCATCCGTAGACAAAACGGTAAGAGTGAGGGGACCATACAGACCCTCAAGGATATATTTCAGGCCGACATTATCGACTTTAGTGGCAGCTGAGACTCCTACCTACCACCTGCATATTTCTCCTATAACAACAGCTTTCATTCCAGTATTGGTGCTCCACCATTCAAGCTGTTGTATGGATAGAGATGTTGCACCCTATTCTATTGGGGTGAGATCGGTCATAGGGTGATGGGTCGGACTAAGGTAGTTCTGCAGACTACCGAGAAGATTCAACAGATTAGACAGCAGTTGCAGACTGCTTAAAGTCGGCAGAAGAGTTACGCTGACCGGTGCTGATCTGAGCAGGAGTTTCAGGTTGGTGACATGGTACTACTGAAGGTCTCACCCTGGAAGGGTGATATTCGTTCTAGAAAGAGAGGAAAGTTGGGTCCCCAATACATTGGACCCTTTCGGGTTATTTCCAGGGTTGGCAAGGTGGCATATAGACTCGATCTTCCAAAGGAGCTCAGTCAGAGTCACATCGCTTTTCACATCTCCTAATTGCGGAAGTGCATACTAGATTCGGAGGCAGTGGGGTCATTAGATGATATTCAGGTCGATGAGCACCCTAAATTATGTGGATAGGCTAGTGGCCAATCTAGATATGAAAGTGAATGTTCTACGAAACAAGGAGGTACCTTTGGTAAAGGTATAATGGGATCATCGGAGGGGATACGAGTGGACTTGGGAGCCAGAGGCTGAGATGCGGGAGCATTATCCGGAGTTGTTCACAGCAGCAGACTTCTAGGACGAAGTCTAGTTCAAGTGGAGGAGAATTATGACATCCCGACTCCAAGGTATGAATTTCAATAATTCTTATACATCATTTAAGACCTATTCGATTAGTTGGAGGCCCCAACGTGTCGTGTAGTAACAAATCAGGCCGCATGGTTTATGGAACCTACTCGATGAGTTGGACGACCCAACTCGACGAGTTGAGGCTATGCATGAAAACCCTAATTTTTAGGGTTTGCACCCTATTTAAAGGATCTTAAGTCCTCTATACAGCCTCCCTTACCACCTTCACTTCCAAAAACAAACCCTAATTGAGATAACCTCCTACTTTGAGTGTGTGTGAGGTTAATGAGAGTGTGTTTGGTGCATTTCTTGAAGAGACTTGAAGATTGAGAAACTTGGAACGAGAAGGAGCTTGTAGATCCAACATCTACTTCGTTTTGGCATTCATTTAAAAAGTCATTACCATGATCATTTTCTTATTAGATCTCTCCATTCAAGAGTTTAGAGCCTTTTTAGCCCACTTTGGATCCATTTTGGAAGTTGAGCATGATTTGAAGTTGTAACTTCAGACCTAGACTCCTCTAGTCCCCTATAGTCATAAAGTTATAGACTTTATCTAGTGTTGTGCTTTCTCCATGCCCTAAACCTCTTCTTAAGACTAGTTTTGGGTGTTTTAGCCTCTTGAGGCATTGTGTGCACATAAAGTTGGCAACTTTATGTGGTAACTACACCCTAGGAGGCTAGATCTATAGTTTGGAGCCTTGGTTTCGCTTACAAGAGTCTAAATGAGAAAAGGGTTGAAGGAACTCAACGAGTTGCATAGCCAACTCAACGAGTTCGATAGGGTTTACCCTCCTTCTGGATTTTGAATGAACTCAGTGAGTGGGTGAGCTTACTCGGTGAGTTGATTACGGTTTTCCCGGTCTTATGGACACTAAAGAACTCGACGAGTTACTCAGGTAACTCGGAGAGTTGACTCGAGTTTTTGGTTTCTGAGTTTAGAAGGAACTTGACGAATCAGTAGATGCACTCGACAAGTTGGGTCAACATGGACTGTTGACCTTGACATTGACCATGGTTGACCAAGTTTGACTTCTGGGGGTATTTTGGTAATTTGGGATTCTAATGGAATCAGTCATATGGGGATTACAGGGAGCTGAGTTTGGAACTGAGAGTTGGGGTTTGATCTTCTTGATTCAGCACTACTTGTGAGGTGAGTTTTCCTCACTATACTAAAAGGGTCGAAGGCACCAATGACGACCCTTTTTGGATTGTTATCCTGGTTATCGCATGATGAGATGCTTAGTGACCTGTTAGGTCGGTATCTTGCTATATAGGATGATCCTATGTTGGTGACATGTTAGGTCGGTATCCTGGTATATAGGATGATGCTATGACTTGTGATTTGTTAGATCGGTTTGACTGTTTGTACATGCTAGCGTATGATATTTATGTGGCTATTGTATGATTGCAGGTGGGTTGGGGAGGTCCAGCTTCGTGCTCTAGGCCAACAAACCCAGGGTGGTCTGGATAGAATGCAGACCCATCAGGGCGTATCAGGTTGGCTGAAGGCCTGGAGAACGGTCCAGCCAGGCTGAAGGCCCGGGTGGGCGGACCAGACATGATGAATTTGACAACCAACAATTTTTGGTCAAACAAAGTCAACTCGGTCAGCTCGACTTGTACTAGTACGTTAGGTTTTACACTATGTTTCCTAATATACAACTTACTATTATAATACAAAGTATCACTTGGGATTACAAATTTTCAAAATAAAAACATTAGATAGGGTGAATAACGTAACAACATGATAAAAAGATTCAATTATGTATCCTTCAGGGATAAGTAACACTCATAACACAACGTAGTGGGGTTGATAATCTTAACACTATGGGGCAAAACCATAAATGAAGCTACAAACACAATCTCTTTCTCTCTATCTCTCTCCCAAATCTCTTTCAACTTTTTCATAAACACCCGTACCATCCCAACCCTTCAAATTGTTGAAAACTACTCGATACGGGAAGAGAAAATGTGACCTGACAAGTTCATTTCGAAGCCTCTCATTATCGTAGCCTCTTACCCTCACAGGTCTTGGACCTTCACAACCAAAACCCTTCACTTTCGCTTCTGATTCTTGAATGCGAACCTCCGCTTTCGCTTTTGAAGCTTCACATTCGCACTCGTCAGCTCTTGCATTGGACAATCTCGCATGCAAACCTTCAGTTTCTGATCTTGAGTTTTTGTAGCTTGTACCTCTCACACTGAACCTTCACTTTCGCATCTGAAGCCAACAACCTTCACACCTTCGAATCTCATTCCAGATTTTTGACAGTTTCGCACTTGTTATCATTCTTATGAGTTTTTTTAATGTGGGATTTCCATTAAAATCATACTTTTCACATCCTAGACCCCTCTAAACTCATGCTTTATCCACATCTTGAAGATTTATTATATATAAACCATACTTTTGCATAAACTAATATCTAAAGATATAGGGATATTATATTATACAAGTGGGCACAAGTGGACCAAGTAGATCCCCTCATGTCACATTTATGTCACTTCTCAACACCCCATTGGTCAAATCATTATCCATTACACATCCCAACACACATCCACTTGCTTTATTCTATTATATATAATCACTTCCAGGAGATTTTCCTCCTTCATTTCAATACCTCCCTCCAAAATTCCACTTTTCTCTTCACAAAAGAGCTCCCACTTTTCTCTCCTTTCAGCCACATTTTTGAAGTGTTCTCGGGTCATTCCTTCTCTTTTTTCATAAGTATTTCCTCCAACTTCTAATACTTCTTCATACTTCCATAATAATCTTAAATCATCTACACACATATTCACATATTAACGTTCTTAGGATCATCGAAATCTTCAAGCGTTTGTCAAGTGCTCTCAACTTGAAACTCTTCATCCTCAACCTCCCACTCACCAAGAAATAACACAAGGTTACTTCATACCCCAATATTTTCAAGTTTTTCCAAATTTTCAGGGGGGAATACAAGTCATGTCACTAAAAGATAAACTAAACTTAACAATAAGCTTTTCCAGAAGAGTTGAGATCTATTCATGGACTTTTTTACCTATCTTAAAATTAATATTTTTAAAAATTGTACAAGATTAAAAGAGTTCAGGACTATACCTTTTTAAGGACTACTCGCACGCATTCATATGATTTTTCTAAGATTTATTGTGATTTTACAAAACTATCTGTCATTTCATAACAACTTTGAACCAGTCTGTGAAAATGAACATTTTCACTCTGGTTAGGAACCACTTAAGGTCAAGATAAAAATTATGGGCAAAGTAGACTCATTTTCTAAGCTCTAAGAGTTTAAGGATCCAGATTTTGACTTGCGATGATATTTCTATAATTTTTCTAAAAACGTGAACAGAAAAGTTAAAAACTAGAAAAATAATCATCTTCATACCAAAGGCTTTTATGTCTATGTTTGATGCAAAATAATTATTGGTTATGATTGTCTAAGTATGTTAAACTCTATGTAAGTATAAATAAATATACACGTATTTATATTGGGTACATAAATCAAATGCTATGATAAACTCTTTAAGAATGAATTAAGAATCATCAACACTTTGTAATATGTTGAGCAAAGTGTATAATACTCTGGAAATGTATATTATTTATTTTCATGTTATTTTATATAAATGTGATAATCATACATATAAAGGCTTTCTCATCACTACAAAACATTTATGATAATCTATAATTGGTATAGTTTATGGGTCTTTTACACTATGAATTTTACGACGAAAGGTTATTATTCCACTATAAGAGGATTTTCACTACACTACACGTAAACTCGTTGAACAAATTTTGTGAACCAACATCTTCACGTACAAATCATTGTACCTACAAAAGTCTTGTATTATAACCTGAGTCTCCAGTAAGAGAGTGTGTTGTTGTGTATAGATATATATTGGGACTGACAATCTTGCACGTAAGTTGCTTGCAACAGCTAGACCGGTAGGTCTCGGGTGACAAATGTCATAACATTCTGACGCCTGAAGAACGTCGTAATAGGCCATCTTAATCGTTAGCACATCTATAATAACTCACATGGGGAAACAACAATACATATAGTTTATGGGGTTTCTTTCACTTAAACGGTTTTATATAATTTAAAATGGCAAATACTATTATAAGTATGGAAAATACTTGAACATTTTGGTCTTTGGGTATTAAGACTGCAACTCAATTTACCAAAAAAAATATTGTATTTTTCTGGAAAATAGACTACTTTTATAAAGAAAGGATTTCAACTCTGCATACTAATGCCTTTGAACTCACCAACTTAATTGTTAACACTCTTACGAAACTACATGTATTCTCAGGTAATCTCTAAAACAGGTAACTTCAAGCTATTAAGGATGGGACACTAAAGCGTCAGAGAAATCATTTTTGTCGTCATACTGTAATTGATTTTGAAACATGTAACTCATGAAACAATGTAACCTTTTCAATTATATTTATGATGGTTGCGTTTACTTTAATCACTATTATTCTCTATGTTATGATACAATACATGAAAGTCATCCATCTCAGACGCTTCCGCCATCCTGGTTTGGGGGAGTGACAGATTGGTACCATATCTAGAGCACTATTTATAGTGAACTAAGTATATCAAATCATATACAATATAAAATTATAAATACAATGGGACTAAAACTCTCTGACTAAACATTTTCTCACATGTATACTTTTTAAATACAATGATATTTTTTTAATGCATATATATATATATATATATATATATATATATATATATATATATATATATATATATATATATATATATATATATATATATATATATATATATATATATATATATATATATATATATATATATGGACTTTGTCACAACAAGAACAATATAAAAGTATTAGGATAAGTTGAACACTACGAGTAGGCCTTGGAATATGTAATCATATCTTGGATAAATATAGCCTGATCAACTATATTTACCCAAGATATGACTAATGTATGCCAAGGAATGGTTATAGTGAACGGAGAATCTAAAACTTACCAAAAATTCATACAAAGAACCACTAGGAACAAAACAAAAAGTTTAAAATACTATAGGAGTATTTTATAATACTACAGAACCATACACTTGGATTTTTTATGTGTCTCTTACCACTATTCTCACATAGACAGTCTGGTAGGATTTCATCTACCTGAGATCCTTATTTCCCCAACCACAGAAACGGTGGTTGGATTGAGAAAGAGTCTGAGGAGGTTCCAAAGGAGGAAGAGGACGAGGAAGAAACTAAGGAAGAATCTGACCCAGAACCGGAAGTCTATGATCCACCCCATGACATCCAGAACCCCCAACGAAAATTCCAGGGCCCGACGCCTCGATGGGAAGTAGATTTAAGGAGATGGATCCAGGAACAGGGCCAACGCCCTCGTAATGATATGGAGCGAGGCTTCTATAAACTCAACAAAGGGGGTTCATCAGACAGGGCTCTCCCTATCATGATACGTCACATCTCCCGCCAAGGTGAGTACGCAAGGGCATCCGCCGACCAAATCATGGAAGTTGGCACTGCCGCCGAAGTAACCATTGTTCGTCTTTGTTGTTTTGACGAAGATCGTGATCGGACCCAAGACTATACCAAGACACTCCAAGATGAGGTTACCGAGACTTGAGCCAAGATGAGAGAATTTTAGGAACATCAGGCCATAATGGAGAGTTGTATGATCGCAGATGAACGTCAGATGGAGGAGTTGCAGGCCTCCATGACACCATTCCACGACCCACAATACACCCCACGCAGCGAGTAGTGCTTATACTACTACCATTTTGTTATAGATTAGGCTTTCTGAGTAAGCGTTGGTACTACTCTTCTCAGTATGTAGGTTCAACCCAACGAATAAGTGACGACACTACTCAAGGGGTCGTTATGCTGTCAAAATTTTCCATTACATTGATGTATTGTAGACCGACATAAAGGTCAAATTTTCCAAAACACTATGTACTAAAATATATCAATAAATTGGCATGCATTTTATTTCATGGGGGTGTCACTATTAAATTCATAAATAAATCTTTCCAATTATTTACTTATTATGGTAGACTTTAATTATGAATTTCTTACAAAATACACTAAGGTCGGAACATAAAGCACATAAAACTAAAATGATCTATTTCAATGACAGTTGACTTGTAACCACTATTGAAGACTTATCATCATTTCATATTTGAACTTTGTGGAAGAAGTATGCCACCACAGAAGTCAAACAGGCACAAAAAAAACACACAAATAGCTCCACCACAATTGCCACCACCCCTACCAATGGATACAATTGTTTTTCAAGCTACGGTAACAGCCGTAGTGGCACAGATCAACACACATGGTACTAGTAGGGTGGGGAATGGTACCACTAGCTGTAATCAGGGGGAAAGCCAGGGACGCCCAAGAGGATGCACCTACAAGGACTTCTCAAACTGCAAGACAAAGTCCTTCTATGGTAACGGAGGCGTCATTTCCCTGACAATATAGTTTGAGAAAACTGAATCAGTGTTCGAGATCTGTGCATGTCCGAAGGAGAGTAAAGTCAATTTTACGGTATGTATGTTTGCCGATGGGGCTCTCTCAAGGTGGAACGGCCATGTCAAGTCACTGAACTCAATGGCCAATGCTATGAGCTGGGAGGAACTAAAAGTCATGAAGCTAGCAGAATACTGCCCGAGGGGCGAGGTTCAGAAACTAGAACAAGAGCTATGGAGCCTCACAATGAAGGGCTCAAATATAGCTGCCTACACTATTAGATTTAGCAATTTTGTAGTGTTATGTCCTGGGATGGTCACCCCAAAAAGCAAAAAGGTGGAATGTTACATCTATGGGCTATCCCCCCAGATTGAAGGAAATGTGATATCTACAAAACCATCCACTTTCGACAGTGCCAAACACTTAGCACAAATGCTTGTGGACCATGGAGTCCATCAAGGCTTTATGACAGCCACCCCCGAACAAATGAAAGGGGGAGACAACAAAAAGATGTTCTGGAACAAGAAGAAGGGCCAGCCAGCACAAGACCCCGCAAAGAAACAACAAATCGTGGCATTCCACACTTCCACTACCCCTGTCGCTCCGACACCAGTAAGACAATATCTTGGGAACCTACCTAAATGTGGCAAGTCCAAATTTCATTACAGTGGTGCTTGCAGAGAAATGCATTGAAACAACTGCAACAAAATGGGCATATTGACCGCTTCTATAGTGCACCAGTTCAATAGGCCACCCAAACTACAAACATCGGGGAAGCCAAGCCTGCTACGGTTGCGGCAAGACACGAAATTTCAAAAGGGAATGCCCAAAGGCAAGGAACACCAATGCTGGTGGTGTGGGAAAAGTGTTGGCCATAGGGCATGAGGAAGCAATAAAGGACCCCGTTATGGTTACCGGTACGTTTCTTCTCAATAATTCATACATATGCATACTTTTTTTATAGTGGTGTAGAAAGGAGTTTTGTGGGTCATCCGTTTAAACACTTACTCAAACAGAATTCCCAATCGCTAAATGAAACATTCACCATAGAAATGGAAAATGGTAAAAAAGAAAGCACTAAAGAATATACATAGGATGCACTTTAACACTAAAAAACCATTCCTTCCGAATCGACCTAATGTCGGTCACAATAAGAAGTTTCGACATCATCATTGGCTTGGATTGGTTAACTCCTCACCATGCCAATCTTAAATCATCTACACACATATTCACATATTAACGTTCATAGGATCATCAAAATCTACAAGTGTTTCTCAAGTGCTCTTGACTTGAAACTCTTCATCCTCAACCTCCCACTCACCAAGAAATCACACAAGGTGAGTTCATACCCCTATATTTTCTAGGTTTTCCAAGTTTTCAGGGGGGAATACAAGTCATGTCACTAAAACATAATCTAAACATAAAAATCAGCTTTTCTAGAAAAGTTGAGGTCTGTTCACTGACTGTTTTACACATCTTAAACTTAATATTTTTCAAAACTGTACAATATGAAAATAGTTCAGGTCTATACATTTTTAAGAACTACTAGCACGCGTTCATACGACTTTTTTACGATTTATGGTGATTTTTACAAAATTGTCTGTCATTTCATAACAGCTTCAGACAAGTCTATGAAAATGAATATTTTCACTCTATTTAGGAACCATTTAAGGCCAAGATAAAAATTATGGGCAAAGTAGACTCATTTTCTAAGCTCTAAGAGTTTACGGATCCAGATTCCAACTTGCGATGATATTTCTATAATTTTTCTAAAAACGTGAACATAAAAGTTTAAAACTAGAAAAATGATCATCTTCATACCAAAGGCTTTTATGTCTATGTTTGATGAAAAATAATTATTGGTTATGATTGTCTAAGTATATTAAACTCTATGTAGGTATAAATAAATATGCATATATTTATACTGGGTACATAAAGCAAATGCTATGATAAACTCTTTAAGAATGAATTATGAGCCATCAATAGTTTGTAATATGCTAAGAAAAGTGTATAACACTAAGGAAATGTATATTAATTATTTTCATGTTATTTTATGAAAAGGTGATAATCATATATATAAAGGCTTTCTCATCACTACAAAACATTTATGATAAACTATAATCGATATAGTTTATGGGTCTTTTACACTATGAACTTTATGACGAAAGGTTATTATTCCACTACAAGAGGATTTTCACTACACTACACATAAATTCGTTGAATCAAATTTTGTGAGCCAACATCTTCACGTACAAATCAGTGTACCTGCCAAAGTCTTGTATTATAACTGGAGCCTCCAGTAAGAGAGTGTGATAGTTGTGTATAGATATATATTGGGACTGACAATCCTGCACCTAAGCTGCTTGCAACAACTAGACCGGCAGGTCTCGGGTGACAAATGTTATAACATTCCGACGCCTGAAGAATGTCGTAATAGGCCATCTATGTCATTAGCACGGTTATAATAACTCACATGGGAAACAACGATACATATAGTTTAAGAGAATTCTTTCACTTAAACGGTTTTATATAATTTAAAACTGCATATACTATTATAAGTATGGAAAATACTTTAACATTTTGGTCTTTGGGTCTTAAGACTGCAACTCATTTTACAAGGAAAATATTGGATTTTTCTGGAAAATACAATACTTTTATAAAGAAAGGATTGCAACTCTGGATACTAACGCTATTGAACTCACTAACTTAATTGTTGACACTCTTTCAAAACTACTTGTATTCTCAAGTAATCACTAAAACAGGTAACTGCAAGCTTTTGAGGTTGGGACACTAAGGCGTAAGAAAAATCATTTTTGTCATCATATTGTAATTGAATTTGAAACATGTAACTCATGAAACAATGTAACCTTCTCAATTAAATTTATGATGGTTGTGTTTACTTTGATCAATATTATTCTCTATGTTATGATACAATACATGAAAAACATCCACCCCTGGACATTTATGCCATCTTGGTTTGCGGGTGTGACACTGAACTTATGAGAGTGGGACAGATAGACTAAATGACCGGCGAGGGAAGTCCAATCATACTGAAGACTCTATATGCATGATTTTTGTTATGATATTATTTTTTTGCATGGCATTGGTATTTTGGGGGAACTCACTAAGATTCAAGCTTACAGTTTTGGATTTTGTTTCATGTACTTCGGATGAGCGCGGGAAGGCGAAGGCTTGATCATACACCTCCTCATATTTTATTATTTTGATTTCTGGGATACTCTGATATGAAACTATTTTGAAAACATTTTGTAATAAATAATGGTTTTTGAATGCTTGAAAATGTTTTGAATTTTTTGAATTTTATGGATGTTACACTATACTGAAAAATAAACCACATTAACCATCAAAACATACATATATATACATCGAAAAGTCTCATACTCTACAAGCTTCTTGGTGTCATCGCAACTTTCCTTAACTCGAGTATGGATCCTCTACTTCCAATAGTACGGGTCCATACTACCATCCACATGTATATGTAGTTTCCTTAAGGATCTCATTAAGTCCTCCAATTCACTCCCTTATCCATACATACAACCATTGACAAGACAAGGCTCCCAGCACTAAATCTTTTCCTAGGTAAATCAGCATACCACTCTCCTCTATCAGATGTAGAAGGAACTCCATGTAACTAGCTTACTGATACAATTATATGTCACCGACACCAAATAATTCTTCGAATGAAAGGTCTCACACTACAATGGTTGGACTCAAACAAGAGTTGGGCAATAGAGCTAAAACCTAAATCTCTAATATTATTTAGTTTTAATAACATGTAACTTAGCATATTTGCTTAATAGTTTGTTGAGGTTAATTAGAACTCCTAAAAAAGAATGAACCAAGCAGCATTCGAGCATTGAGTAACCAGAATAGAGCATAACCTAAACAGGTCATCATATCAGTGACTGATCAGTACTAGCATGCAAGTCTACAAGCTCATATAGCAGGCATATAAAGGCATCTATCCTAGATCCATAGGTCTAATCTATCATGCAATTCACAAATCAAGCATATCATAAAACATGAATAGGTATTTTGGGGAAACTTACTTGAGCTCGGTCGATTGCATGCACCACACCCCTTTCTTTTGTTAGAGAACTCTTTTTTAAAAGCATTCCTTTAATAAAAACCTACCAAATGCTCAGTTTGAGTTAAGAGACACCTGAGAGTGTGTCCGAATCCCTCAAACTAAGGCTCGATACTAACTTGTAACATCCCAATAATTAAGACCAAAAAATTTCATTTTAATTATAATAAAAGCATCAGCCCAAACATATTTTATAAAACCATAATAAAATCAAAGTGTAATCAAAACATCCAAATATCTCAGAGTCAAATAAAATGCGAAATAATGTGGTGTGTGCGATGCGATCATCCCGATCTCTTCCCTTTGGATCCAGAAGTAGCTAAAACATAAACTAAAAACTATAAGCATGAAGCTTAGTGAGTTCCCTAAAACACCACATACCATACATATCAAAAAGATAATGGGCCCCACACGCATCGAGCCCCACTCGGAACAGTTATGTTAGTAATTTGAGATGGGCCTCACCACATCACATTCATCAGAGACCACCTAGCATCAGGCCCGCCTGGTCTACATACAAACATATAAACACATGCTAGAATCACAAAGATAAATAGCACACAAGATAATCATCAGTCCCCGCCTAGCATCATGCCCCGCCCGGTATACATATAAACACAGAAATACGTGTAAGAATCATAAAAGTAAATAGCATACAATGAACACATTAGGCCCCACCTGGCATCGGACCCCTCCTGGTAAACATATCAGATATCATACATGTGGAGTCACACAGACAACTAGTATCCTAATCACAATAAACCACACGCCAGCATTGGTGCCTTCAACCTGCCAAACACAGTGAGGAAACTCACCTCAATCTGCTGAATCTTTCTGATAGAATCTCGGATCGCTAATCCGGAAAAATCCCCGCTCTAACACCATCAAATAATATCCTATTAATAATTGGTCAACAACCCGTAACTGATATCCTAGTCTGATGTCCAACCCTCGAGGTAAAAGTCCATTTTACACTTTCCTCCCTTGGCCCAAAATCTGAGGCCTAAAATAATAACACTAAATCCCAATATAGCCTAACTTCCTAATTAGGCCCAAAACCCATCGTAGGCCTAATCCAAGAAGGCCCAATTTCCGAAATGACACAAAAAGCTATAAATGGGACCAAGCACAATAAGGCCCAAATTTAGAAAACTAGTGGCCCATTAATGCACAAAAAAGCCTAAAATAACATCTTACATCATAACCAGTCCTTGGTCACGTCGTGAGAGGTGTCTGTTCCGATTCCATGACTCGCTTCTGACTCAGACAACATAGTGGGGAAGGGTGACTCATGCCCACATCGTGAGACCTTATGTCTCATGTCGTGAGAAAGGTCTGAAGTGAAAACCACTGTTTTAACGCTCTTAATCCATTAAACCTTCAATTCCAACCCTTCCAGAAGTTTAAGGGGACCCTAGTGGTCCATAAAAATGCTTACTTTATGGACATGCATGCACCATGTATGTCCCTGGAAGGTGTTTTCCTCAGATTCTATAGATTTAGAATCAACTCTTAGATTATGATATCAACTACTCAAAGACTCATATCTACTGTGACAACACCAACACCATTCATATGATACAAAACCTACTGTAGCATTCCGAAACCAAGCACATCGACATTTGTCATCACATCATCAAGGACATTGTTCAAAAGGGAAAAATGGAGTTGTTCTACATTCCATCCACTGATCAACTGGCTGACATTTTCACTAAGGCATTGGACGAGAACATATTGAGCAAATTGATTACAAATCTTTGCATGCTTTCAATGACTTAATCATTTTCTAACTCGTTTAAAATAATTGCTTCTACTTTCTTTCTTAAAACACATACAAAAAAGGTGCTTATTTTATTATGTTTTTGTTAAAGAACTATACATAGTTTGCTTAAGCATTACATGTAATGTTTACAACTACTCTCTTCTCTATTTTTAAGGTATCAATACCTTATCTACGAATTATCTACTTCTCTTCCTTCTAGAGTTAGAAACGGATATGACCATTTAGAATGTTCTGAATACTCTAGTTGTTGTGAAAAATATTAGCATCAAGTCTTCTTCTTGTTGACAATACTCTTTTTCTACTCCATTGATTTTTATGGATGCTAGAAGCCACCATTAATACAATGAGTCTTACTATCATGTGCTGACTCATAATCGGATAAAACTTGAGTGCTCTCGTGTTGATCTTTTCATCTTGAAGGTTACATAGATTAGATCCCATTAACTCGTTGGTTACAAAGACCGGTTCATGTTCCTCTCTTGCTCTTGGTGAACATGAAGCTTGGAATCTATCCGCAATATTTCAACGATTAAAGGCTTTGTCATTCTCGATTTGTTGTGAGTTGTGTTTTATATTGATGTGATTGTTCCTACTTATGTATTCTTTTATAGACTATTTTGAGGAGGATGTATCTTGAAGATAGGAAACTAGTTTATGAGCTTTTAAATCAAAAGATCTTCTAGCATCATCCGTGTGAGTCTCCTGAAAAAGGCTATGAAGAAGGCCTCTGAAAAAGTTGTGTATTCCTTTTTAAATATTCTTCTGTTAACAATCTCTTACAATTTTATCTTCTTACATATTTTGTCTTCTACAACATTAAATGAATTGGTGGTCAATTCTAAAATTCTAGACTTAAACTTAACTTTGTTGATAAGTACATTGTGTATGATTCACGCTAACTCCACCTCAGCGTGATTGAAACATTCCATTCTCTCTTGAACCTATTCTCAATAAAACTTAACGATTCAATATGATATACCACACACTTATAAAAGTTTGAAACTTTGTGCCGATGGTTAGTCTATGTACCATAGGCTATCACACACATCAACCCCTTCCTACCCATAAATTCTTCTTAAAAGCTCTATGATTCAGTGTAACATACCATACGTTGATGAGAGCTTTAAATGTCTATGCCAATTATTAGGCTATGTATCGTAGCTTATCATACGCAGAAATCCATTCTTGCCATTTATTCTTCTTGATAATTTTATGATTCAGCGTATGAAGGCAGATGTTGATGAGAATTCAAAAAAATTGTGTCAATAGATATATCATTATTCGTGATATATTACAGACACCTACCTATTCTATCCCAATACATATTCTAATCAAAGAAGTTAATGATTCAATGTATCTTCCATACACTAACAGAACTTCGACATTCTTTGTTGATGGATAGATTTCATATTGGATTGTATTACACGCATCATTCCATTCTTTCCCTTTATTCTTCTAATAAAAGAAGTTAATGATTCAACGTAAAGACCCATACATTTATGAGACCCTGCAACACTATGTTAGTGAATGATAGTTCAAACCCAAACTATCAGGAGACATCATAATCTCACTTTATTGTTAGTTGCATTCTTGATCTGCTGATGGAGTAATTCGGATAAGCTAATCGCCTCCGCCAGTACCATAATGTTGTTGATATCAAAAAGGGTGAGAGATGATTTCACAACAATATATTCATATTTTCTGGGTGGCGATACCACTACTCTTTATTTGCTCAAGGGGAGATATTTCAATACATGGAACATGGTCTTCCGTACGCTCATATGTTGTCCTTAGTATACCTTCATTTGTGATCAAGCAAATATCTTAAAGAGAAGGATAGAATATGCTATCAGATTCAAGAAAGGAAGATCTCATTTTCTGGGGGTGCAAAGCTCATATGTTATAAATCTTAGGGAGGGGGGCATATGAACATTATATCATTATGTTGTAACCCATGATATGCTAATTATTTCCGTTGCTCTTAATTCTTCTACTACTGATAACCAAAAATGGGAAGTCATATACATTCTTAGGGGGAGCATATTCTGAAAAAATTCATTAAATATATATTTTTTTTTTAAATCATCAGATAGTGGGAGATTTTAATGTCACACATTATGTTTTGATGAGTTAAATACATTACATGTTGTCCACCAGCGTCAGCGCCAATGACAGAACCAATTCTCATTAGCCTCAGCTTGCACTTCATAATCTAAGTAACCTTCATATATTAGGCAGTTATATGCATATATATATATATATATATATATATATATATATATATATATATATATATATAACAGATATGCGATCTATAATCTTAGTGATTAGGATCATACATTTACTTAGATACGTATACATCCCTTAATTATGGGATTTTGAGTTATTGTAATTATACATATTCAACATTAAGGTGAAACCCTAATGTAATTCTTGGTGACTATCTTTGTGACCTTCCTTCTCTTTGGGAGAACATCCTTTCTTAGTGAAAGCATCTTCGTGATCACTCGTGTTCTTTGTTTTTCTTTTTAATATTTGCTTAGTTAGTTCATTCTTTGTTGTTCATGGACAGCCAAAACAAGATCCTATACCTCGATTGAGACTGACCAGATCCCATCAATACATAACTAGCTCGATAACACTTTTAAAGTTATCCAAAAATGTTGATAAAACCCTGGTTAGATCCATACAAATACCAACCCTACCGATACAACATGCCAAAATTTTGATTCTACATAGATCTAAGTAACATCTGGATAATGGAACAACGCTTCCCTAACTTCTAAACTTCCAATAATGAATGGCATCTGCCAAACTCGAGCCAAACTTAACGATAGGTTGATGCATCCATTGAACATTAACTGATACAACTCGAAACTTCCGATGAATCTCTACTATTGATGATGAATGAAAAGACCAACGATCGAGGATGCATTGAAAACTGATCCAATGATCTAATACTTTACTAAACTAAAAACCACGTGGATCTAAACATATCCAAATCTAAAGCTGATTTGCAGATTAAAAATGCCCAACCTAAACTATATATGACAATCTATACAACAAGCTAAAAATTCCTCAATAGCTGATACTCAACCTGAGTGACCCAAACACCTCTAACTCTATTTATTGGCATCTATGAAAGAAACTTTATCACATGCACATGTCGTTGGAATCCTACCTGTGGTACTAGTGATTCCACCTCTGGCTCTCACGATTCCCCCAGCTTCATCATCGCTGGTGGTGCTCCACCTGTGGAAGTTTAATCACACTAACTTTCTCCAGGCATATCATTTTAATTTCTATTCTCATTTCTTTGTTTCATAGAATGGTTAATCTATTCAAAGTTTTCATATATGTGTTTCTCTTTCTATTGTGCATTTCATATACGTGTTTCTCTTACTTTCCGTTGGTAAATTTGTTTGCAGTATGCAATTCCAATCGCAATATCTTGGGTTAACCAGGTGGATGCAGGAAGGCTCGACATTGAAATGCCAGCCATGCTCAAAGAGCAAATGGTTAAAGTTTTCTCTGTTATGAAGGTACATCATGAGATTCATTGATTATCCAGGATTAGTTGATTACAATCTCCTAATTAAGCACAATTAATTTTTTTTTTACACTAATCAGTCGTATTCATTGGAGATTAATTATGTTCCTCTTCTTTCCTTTTAGTGATTAGCCAGGATTATTATTTCAATACGAATCACTCTTCTTTCCTTTTTGTGATTAGCCAGGATTATTATTTCAATACAAAGCAGAACTTGATGCTTTTCTTGAGTTTCTTATCTGGAGGTTCACAATTTGGGTTGATAAACCTACTCCAAGAAATGATCTCATGAATCTATGATATAGAGATGAACGCACCATGGAAACAAGAGCAAAACGTAAGCTTTTTAAAGAAATTACACAACATGAAGCATGAAATGAAGCTTTATCATATGGTTTCCATCATCACCCTTTTAGCTAGAACGGGGTTAGAGGGACCCGAGCTCATCGTTTATCAGAAAATATGGTACTGTGTAGCTATAGTTGGTGGTCAGTATATTTGGACTCGTTTGTAATCCTTTTCTGCTTTCCGCCGGTGGGGTGATTCTGAACAAGTATCTAATACTCAATATCAACATATTTTAGTTAAAAAACTTAATTTTTTTGATGATGAAATTAAAGAATTAACATCAATTTTTCCCTCTCTCTATATCTCCCTTTTGATATTCTTTGTTATGTTGGCAGAGGTCACTAGCTCGTAGATTATGGTTTATAGTACAACGCGTTGAAGGATTTTATAAAGCTGCATCTTTTGCTAGTCTGCTTGTATTTCTTTACACCGGAAGGTATATGAAAAATCTAGCAACACACCTTCGTTTACTTGTGTGTGTATTATAGGCTTTATTTATTTCTATTAAAATATTCTATATTTATCTATTTGTTCCTTTTGAATACAGGTATAGGAATCTTATTGAGAGAGCTATATAAGCAAGACTTGTTTATGGTAGCCCTTATATGAATCGTGTTGTTAGTTTCAAGTACATGAATCGCAAATTAGTTTGGAATGAATTTTCGGTAATTATCATTCTTATTAATTTGACTATCATTTAAATCACTAATTAATTTTTTTAGTAATTTTTATTTAGGAAATGTTGTTGCTTATTCCCCTTCTCAATTCGTCTTCCATGAAGAATTTTCTTTGTCCATTTTCAAAAGATAACTTTTCATGCTCTGTTAGAGATGAAACACTATGCCCCATCTTCCAGGCCAATCTAACAACCGTGTATCTCGCCCTTCCTTGCCAGAATAGGTACATTACTAAATCAAAATTACCTTTTTGCCCTTTTGACTCGGGACCGGGACTAAGACCGATGCCAATGGGAATAAATGTGAAATATGGTGGGACGAGGACTTGATCTTGATATCTCATCTGTGCAAAAGACATAAATGCCCTATGCAAAGAAAATAATATCAAGGCCATTGATCTTTTCACCTTAATTCAACAACAACCCGACTGGTTGACAACCAGCTTTCTATAAGTATATATGCTTTATTTGTTCCTAAATTTTAGTTTATCATTTCATTTATTAGTGTATGTTTTGACAAGTATGTTTCTATTTATTTTGTTATCTTAAGGACTTCATAGGAACATGACCTAATATATGGGTATTTTATTATTATTTAATACAAAAAGAACAACTTAATTTAAAAAATCAAGAAAAATGAGATTGTCCCCATTAAGTCGCAACTTTTAACAAATTTGTGTTGCATAGCTTATTAGGCCGTGTTACATAGCTTATTAAATACAAACACTTGATATATTATCTGATAATTGTCTTCATGATGACAGAGATGGGATACATTCTACAGCAGTTGTGAGTGCAATAGTGGCAAGTGAGATACAACTAGCAATTTTTCAAGTGTTATAGAACATGTTGATGGGTTCCACTATTATTAAGCTTCATGCCCCTGCTGATCATGCCACAAACTTTGTGGAAGAAGGCAGTGGAGAACTCTCCATTCCTTGAGAAGCTGAAGAAGAAGGGAATTGAGGTTTTGTACATGATGGATGCCATTGATGAGTATGCAGTTGTTAAGTTGAAGGAGTTTGAGCGGAAGAAGCTTGTTTCTACAACCAAAGAAGGTCTAAAACTTGATGAGAGTGAAGATGAGAAACAAAAGCGGGATGCATTGAAGGAGAAGTTTGAAGATCTTTGCAAGGTGATAAAGGATGTGTTGGAAGACAAGGTGGAGAAGGTAATAAAAAGTAAGTAGATCTTTTTATAGACCCATTTTCAATATATATATATATATATATATATATATATATATATATATATATATATATATATATATATAATGACTATATGGCTTACAAAGTTAGAGAGATGACCAAGCTGACATGGAAACATTCTTTTCAGCTTGTTTCTTATTCTTGGCTGGTTCACCTGTAAAGATACAACCAACTAATTCTAAAATGCATGTAAACACAGGAAAATGCCCCAGGACTGACCTAAAAGTTGTACATGTTGGTAATGACGCCCTTACTCTTCGTGAAACCTCTTGCTAGATTAGTGTCAAATACAATATTTAAGGGTTAGAAACAAGAATCTCTTTTCATGATGTTTCTTGATTGTTTTCTATAGGGAATTTTACAAAAATAGCATAAGCGACCTAATAGTCTAGCGGGATTAGCTCGGTCATCTTCTTGGTTTCATATGTATGAGATATAATGGAAACCTGTAAGATATTTAGTTTTATGATCAAATATGTTAAAGAGTCGTTTATCTGTATAGTAACAGTCTTGTTTTCATAATGCAGGGGTATATGAGTCTTTCGACACAATATGCATACACCTAGAGTGTGATCAATTTGTTGGGACTAACCATGATAAGAACTTTTGGGTGAAATATATAATGGATGTTTTGAATCAAAAGAATCCTTCCAAGACTGTGTGGAAGGAGTCATCTATATTGTACAAAGACATGGAATAATTTTGTAGTTCAGTTTATGAAAGTTTCTGATATGCTTGAAGCAGATGCAGGGTTTCTTATATTTTTGTTTTTCAAGATAAATATATTGTAGATATGCTGAAGAAGTATGGTTTCTCTTATTGCAAACCGGAAAAGAATTTAATGTCTTCATCAACATCTATTGGCACTAGTCCAAGTGGCACTGATGTGAATGCAACTCTGTTTTGAGGAATGATAGGCTCTATACTCTATCTTAAATCTAGTCACACTGACATTATGATTGACACCATATTGTGTGCTCGCTATCAATCTTGTCCTAAGGAATCTCATCTTCACGTTGTCAAAACGATTTTACGGTACTTAAAACAGACACCCAATCTTGGGTTGTGGTATCCTCGTGACTCTAAGCTCAATATGGTGGGATACACTGACTCCGATCATGGTGGGTGTGGCATTGATTGTAAAAGCACTTCAGGAAGAGCTTAAATGCTTGGAAATATATTGGTAAGTTGGTCCAACAACAAGTAGACATCGGTGGCTTATTCTACTGCTGAGGCTGAATATGTTGTTGCTGTAAGGTGTAGTACTCAGATTCTATGGATTCAGAATCTGCTCTTGGATTATGGTCATAACTTCTCGAACACACCCATGTAACATCCTGTTTTGGGTCGTTTTGTGATACAAGGTTATAGGCCGTAATTCGAGTATGAGAAGGCTTTTAGGTTTTAAAGAAGTAGATGCAGGTAAGGGAGGTTGTGTGATAAAAGAGTTCAATTTGTGCTTTAGAGCCCCATGGTATTAGTAAAGGTGTTGGCTCGATCCATCGTGAATTTTAGGTTTCGACCCAGAATACTTAAGGCTATGATGACTTGTTAGGGGTGTAGGGCTTCCCGCCACCTTTCAGTAGATATAAGGTTTGTTGGAAACAGGCCTAAGTCGAGGAAGTTATGGCATCTTGAAATAATTTGCAGAAATGGTACTTAGTTGAAAAGATTGGCAAATTGGTCTCGTGCATGCAAGGAGGGAAAAGCATGTGTTTGGCCATGTACTCCCAGCGTAATTGGCAGAAGTGCCAAACCCTAAGTTTTAGGGTTTGGACACTATATAAACACATTTATGGCTCTTGTGACCTTCATATCTCAGCCTCCACTGAAATTGAGACTCATTTTCGAAACCCTAACCCTCCCAAGAGTGTTATGAGCTTACTTTTCAGCTTTTGGTGTATTTTGGTGCATATTCTTGTAAAAGGTGGTTGGTGCAAGTTTGGAGTTCAAAGGAAGGCTTGTAGATCCATAATCTCTACTCTATTTCTAGCTTATTTAAGATATAAAGATCTAAACTTGCTCTTTAGAAGTTTAGATCTATGGTTATGAAGGTTTAGTCCTCTTTTTGAATCTCATGGATGAGATCTAGTGGTTGTTACCACTTCAAGAGCTTTGAGTTGCCACTCTTGGCACTTCTGAGGTTCAAGAAGCTTAATGTTGGAATCTTTAGGGTTAAGAGTCATCCATGCATGTCTTAAGGTGCTTATTTATGAGCCTAAATGGTTATTTTTGGAAGTTGGGTCTCATTAAGGTATGCAAACTGATAAAGTCGCCAACTTTATGAGTTAAGGGCTTGTAAGGAAGCTTCCTTGAGGGTTGGATACATTGGTCTGAAGCGATTAAGTCAAAATCGAGATTTTTGGACCTAAGCAATACGCCCCGCATACTAATTGAGTTCCACCATTCAGGATTCGCGTGTACGCTGAGCGTACCAAGGAGGTACACCCCGCGTAACCTCGATGTAGGCGTTTTGGGCTTGCTGTATTGGGAATTTTGGTTAGTGGAATATAAGAGTCTTGGACCCTTTTTTGGGGCTTGCAATTTTGAACATAAGTTTAGGGTTGGGCCTTGGTGGACCCATTTGGTATTGGCCCATAGTGGGTCGAATGGGCTTGGGCTATTTTTAGGCTAGATTAGTGGGCCATCTCTAGACTTAATGATTGGACATAGTCTTAAATCCTAATTGAGTTTAGTGGTGGGTTTGGCTCAGAGTTTGGGGCCGGTGTGCAGCAGCAGCAGTTATAGGATTTGTTTATCATCCGGCGTGAGTCTTCTCACTATACTTACCTATTGGTAATTTATGTGTGACCGGAGGGCCTTATTCATGTTATTGACCAGAGGGACTTATTCGTATTATTAACCATAGGGTCTTTTTTTGTTATGGACTAGAGGGTCTTGTTTTGTGTTATTGACCAGAGGGTCATATTGCGTTATTGACCGGTGGGTCTTATTTTCTCATATTGAGATATGTGTTATTATGCATCCTGTCGTGGTGACTTTTGTTGTTATATTTTCCTATGTATATTTTGAGTTATGATCGGAGGGTCCATACCGAGACATGAGACCGGAGGGTTTTCACTGAGACACATGATTGTAGGGTCCTTATCGAGATTTAGCCATGAGAGGCTAATTATTTGTGTATGTGGTATTTTAGGGAACTCACTAAGCTTCATGCTTACAGTGTTGATTTGAATGTGTTTTAGGTACTTTTGTAGATTCTGATAAGGCGGAGGCATGATTATACACATTTTTCGGATTATGATGTCTTGTGGATTTTGGGATACTCTGATATTGTTATGATAATAATTTAAAATGTTTGTGATGACTTGGATTTATGAATAATGTTTAGTGAATCAAAAAAAAAAAGTTGTTTGAAATTTTGAGGTGTTACAGTTTGGTATCAGAGCCTTGGTTTGAGAGATTTGGGCACACCCTCTGGTATGTCTAGACTTAAATGGAGGAGTTGATAACTTTTCAAAAGAAGTGATTTTCATCACACGATTTTCAAAGGAAATTAAGTAGTTTTGAAAGCAGGTCGGAAGCGGTGTGTACAATCAGCCAGAGCTCGAACGGTAATTTCCCAAAATGACCTTACTTGATTATGTGTTGAGATGAGTTGTTATTATGATCTAACAGAATTGTTGTTGGACATAGTGTCTAAGTCCATAACTATATTTGGTATGTACTTGACCCGACCCGGCATGGTCCATTTGGGTTGCATGGCATCATGCACTTAGATAGACTAAATGAGAGAAATAAGACACTTATGGTTTATTAATATATTATAAGCTCTAATATATTAATAATAAGAAGAGTAATATTTAGTTAGTATTGATCGATAATTAATTTAGAATTAATTATGTGATCAAAAGAAGACTAATTAAATATATGGGTTGATTGGGTTAATCATCCATAACTTATATAGTGGGCTAAGGCTCCATGGATTATCAAGTTGGGTTAAACCCACAAGATGCTCCATGGACGCTCCATGGGAGTTACATAACCCATGGGTCATGAAAATGAAAGGTCATGACAATTAGGGTTTACATGCTGTAACCCTCATTGTAACATACTATATAAAGAAGCTATTCTTCACCATTTCCGGCCACTAGAGTGAGCAAAAGAGGGCTAGCCGAAAATCCAAGTGTTCTTATTCTCTTAGAGTTTATTCGAAGTGTACTTGGTGTTGTTTGAAGCATTAGAATAAATGATCCCCATGTATGCTAGATAGGATTATGAACCTTGGAAAATCATTTTGCATGTATCTTAGTCAAAAATAGATCCAAGGTTTCTAGGTTTGTATGTACACCATAGGAGTGTTAGAATGCTTAAAACCCAACAGTGGTATCAGAGCCTAGGCTTGTTTGTTTGATACTTGATATAAAATAGCTGAAAAATGAATATTTTTTTGTTCACTGGATGTATGAACTCGACGAGTCCATGAAGAAATGCATGCTACTCGTCGAGTCTGTTCATGCACTCGACGAGTAGAGGCTGCAGTGTCCAGATTTTCGAGTTATGCTGCTGGAAATGGACTAGAAACATTACCCTAAACTGTTTTGGTATTTTAAAACTTGTTTTGGTTGTGTAATGTTTATTCTAATCCATTTACAATGGCTATTATAAAAAATTACAAGTTTTATATAAGTTTGTTATGATTCTTGATATTCTTGATAATCATGTTATTGAACTTATGAATTTAGATGATCATAGGAATTATTTGTAACTTCCATGTTAGTTAATTCTTGATCATTATGTGTTTTAATGGAGTCCATAACTTGTCCTCATGTTATGGAAAATCAAGAGTCACACTTGAATTAAAACCATTAAAAGAACACAAGTGTTATGAAAATGAAGAGTCTTCATTTTAATACTCTAATAAACTCATAAGTTATGAGAAATGAAAAGTTTTAAAAGTTTACAAAACTTTCCCTCAAGTTTTTGAACAGGTAAAGTCATAATTAAAACTTTAGTTCCAACCCTTAGAGTTTTAAATATTAAAATTCAACCCTTATTATAATATTATAAGTGAATAATAATTATATATGTATAAGATAAAAGTCGTTTTACCATTAGTAGGCCTCATTCACGAAGCCGGTCTATAAGGTGGCTATAAGGTTGTTGCCTATAAAATGGCAACTTAATGGGTATCTATTCTCACCCACCGCTTCCTTGATCGGTGGAGAGTCGTTAGCCGAAAAGGTAGAATAATGAAAATAATTCTCATAATAAGTATTATGAATTTACTAAAGTAACTAAACTTTTATTAATTCCCAATCTTAGTTACTTTAGAAAAATGTGAATAAGGTGCTAATCCATGAAGTTACACTTTTCACTTTGGTTAAGTCGTTAGTAGAGCGTGTGTAGTTAACCGGCAGACTAACTTAGACTTATCAAGGTAGGCAAAGGGTGACTTAATGTTTATCATAGTATCATTGGAGGGTGTGTGGTTAACTGGCACTTCGATTGAGGGGTAATACATTAAGTGTACCAGGTAATTTGCATGGTTACTTCACACCTTGTTTTGTGATCCTCGGCATCCCAGTCACAAAACTTGAAGGGCACACTCGAGATTGAAACATGCCATTGAAAAGTTCAATGAATCTCAAAGAACCTAGGAATTTCTAAACCAATTAAAAACTAATAAAATTTATTCCGTTTTATGGTGGAAATTGGTGAATCGTCATTCACCTACCTTTAAATATTTTATAGCTTGGATTACAACATCCCTATTCTAAGTTATAAAATATTGTGTTGTGTCCTAGCCTTAATATAGCATTTGGGTGCTTTATTAAGGACTATCCTGAAATCTAATCTAAACTTATTCTTTCATTTTAGATGTCTTCCAATAACCATGCTTCTGGCTCAAACCCTACTAGATCCTTCTCTTTCATGAACCTTTATGGGAGAGTCATATTTGATGGATCCAATTTTATGGATTGGATCAGAAACATTAGGATGGTCACTCGCTATGAGGACAAAGAATATGTCCTTGATAGGGAGCTAAAGGAGATTGATGACTTAACTGCTACCCCATAGGAGATTGTTGCTTTTCAAGCACAAGAAAGGGATGCTACCAAAGTAGCATGTATCATGACTGCCACAATGACAACTGAGCTCCAAAAGTCCTATGAGGACTATTACCTTTTTGAGATGCACATGGACTTGATGGAGTGATACCATCAAAGTGCTCATCAAGAGAGGTATGAAATAATAACCACCCAAATGAAGGACAATGAGTCCCTCACAACCCACTTAACTTCTTGTTAAGTGGGTTGACTTTCCTGAGGAGTTAGCAAAAGATATCATTTTGCACTCCTTAACTTCTTGTTATGATCAATTTAGAATGACATACCACATGAATAAGCAAGAAGATACACTTAGTAAACTTCAAGGACTCTTAAAAACTGCAAAAAGAAGTCTTAAGGCTAAGTCGTGTGTTACTACTCCTCCTACTCCTACTCCTACTGCAGCCAATGTCTTGGAAATTGGGCATGGCAAAGGTAAGAAGAGAAAGAACCCTTCTAAGGGTACCAACAGTAAGACCCTTGAAGGCTCCTCTTCAAGCAAAACCAAGAAAGGTTTTGACACTCCTTATGCTAACCCTAATGAGGCGGAATGCTTCTATTGCCATGAAAAGTCGCACTGGAAGCAAAACTGCCCTACATACCAGCAAGATCTTAAGGATGGGAAAGTAAAACCTGTTTTTGGTATGATTTTATTTAGATTTTTTTTAACTTTTGCCATGAACTCGGCGAGTCCGCGTCTCGACTCGCCGAGTACTAGCGAGGTGGACACGGGACTTAAGCTAAGAACTCCACAAGTCGATATATGAACTCAATGAGTTCACTTGTCTGAATGAAACTCTACCTTAAGATGTTGCACCCTAATTTTGCCCATGCAAAACACCCATTTCGTCCCATGTACTCCCAGAGAGCAGTAGAGAATAACACTAGCCCCCTTTTAGTGTTCTTGAGTGATTTTGATCTTTCAAACAAGGTTTTGGAGCTTAAGGAAGAAGGAAGAAGTTGGAGTGTTCTAGAAGTGAAGGTAGATCCGAAATCTACTCTGTAGAAGGCATCAAATCAGGTAATAAAACTCCCTACTTTGTTCATTAGCTTCTTAGGTTCCTTTTGTCCCCAATGGGTGGTCTTCAAGCCTTAAAACCCACAGATTTCGTGTGTAAATATGATAACCAGACCTTAGGAACTGAGACCCACGAGTTGGATCTGTTGCATGTCTCAAATTTGGCCTGTACAGGAAGAAGGTTTGAAGGAACTCGGCGAGTTGATCGAACAACTCGGCGAGTTCCATGAAGATGGCCTTAGACTCGGCGAGGCGGTCGAACAACTCGGTGAGTCCTATGAAGATTGCCTAGAACTCGGCGAGTTGTTCTTCAAAATCGGCGAGTCGGGTCACGAGTCGGACCAATCGTCCCAAGTAATGAGTCAAGCTGACTCAGTCAGTGGGAACAGGGAGTTGATGAGTCAGAGTCGGACAAGACGTAGAAGGACTTGGTGACTCGCTATATGGAATCGGTGAGTCCAGTCAATCAGAGAGTTGACTTGGACCTAGAAGTTGACTTTGACCAGTCATTTGACCTAAGGGGTATTTATGAGTACCTAATCCATGTTTACGGATTTATAGCCGGAGGGATCACCGGTGCGGCAGTCAGGCGTAGGTTGAGCAGGTTTTCAGCAGCTACTCTCAAGGTGAGTTACCTTCCAGTAGCGGTGGGTCTAAGGCCACAATGCCGGCCCACCAGTAGGATGCGTATTTTAGATGATTGTCTTTGTGATATAATCCAGGTTTGCTATTACATGATATGTTTTATGTTAGCATGATATGTGGTATGTGATAGTAGTATAGTTCGGTTGTTAGGACCGAAGGGTAGTCAGACACCCCAGATACGTTTGACAATATGTGATGATATGTTTGCACACTGGCTTGTTATGTTATATGCGATAGAGGTAGTAGGAGGGGACCCATCCCCAAGTTCGGTTGATAAGACCGAAGGGAAGTTCAGGGACCCCAGATATGTCTGATAATATGTTATGTTATGATATATGTGATAGTAGCAGTAGAGGGTGAAATAGTCCCTGAGGATTGGTTATTAGGGCCGATGGGTAGTCAGCACCCCATAATGGCTTGACATGGGTAGTCAGCACCCCAGAACGGCTTAACACGGGTAGGTCGGCACCCCAGAATGGTCGTACCGAGTAAGTCGGGCACCCCAGAATTGCCCGGCAGTATGTAGGATATGTGATTGTATGGTATGTGGTATGATGGTGGAACTCACTAAGCTTCGTGCTTACAGTTTTCAGTTTTGGTTTAAGGTACCTCTTCTTCGAAGGGGAAGGAGTTGGCGCGGTAGCAGCACATCACACACACACTTTGTATTCCGCACTATTGGATATTCCTGGGGATTTGTACTCTGACATTGTTATGTGTTATTAAACTGATTTCCAGAGATGCACATCTTTTATGAAATGTTATGATCGGTGAATGTTTATTTCTAATGTTTTGCTATGTATGTGTTTTAAAAATGAAATTTTTGGCTCGTATTTTTGGGATGTTAAAAGTTGGTATCAGAGCCCTGGTTTGAGGGATTCGGACACACCTTCAGGGGTGTCTGAACTCAAATCAAGGGATTAAAAGATTTTGAAAAAAAAATGTTTTCTCAAAGGTTAAGTTAAGAGTTTTAAGAAGGAACAAAGTGTGTGATGTGCGCGACCGGTCGAGCTCAAGTAAGTATTCCCCAATGTAACCATACAAGTTTATGTGTGTTTATCAGTTTCAGTAGAACAACATGCTAGAATAGGACTAAGGATCTAGGAGTGATGCCTTATGTGCCTGCTTTATGTGCTTCAGTATATGAAAATTGCATGCTAGGATTGAGTAGACAACAGTAGGATAGCCTGTTAGATTATGCCTGATAACATGAGTTTAGCATTCTATGCTAGTATAATTTCTCATTATAAAGATAGAATTGCTTGAGTAGTCTCGTATGTCTGAACGCTGCTTGATTTGTGCTTTGTGGGACTCTAAGTGATGGGATTTATCCATTAGGTGAATGCATCATGTCACATGCGAATAGGGTTGAATAATCTCAGAGTGTTAGACATGGCCCTATTGTACAGCTCTTGTTTGAGTCTAACCGTTGTAGAGACGAGCCTTTTACTTAAAGGATTATCTGAGCCTCGCCGCATGTGATGGTATTCAGGTAATAGCTATTTGGCATTATAAGGAGGCTTTCAGCAGCTGAGGACTAGATCTTGTATAGTCAGAGAACTCCCTAGGGCAAGCCTATGATGAGTATAGCAGTGATTAACAGTAGTGTAAGGGATCTGGTGGAGTCGAGGCAGTCCTTGAAGAAGGTACGGATAGATGTGGAAGGTAGTATAGGCCCGTACTACTGGAAGCAGAGGATCCGTACCCGAACCAAGGAAGGCCAAGATAAGACTGGGGAACTTGTAGTAGGGGAGATCCCTCCAGAGGTATCGGTAGGCCTCATGAGGGGGCATGTAGACGGGGATCATCGGGCTGCTATAAGTATGGCAAGGTGGGGCATTTCTGCAGGGATTGTACCGCCCCTACACCTGTGATACAGACGTATGAGTTGTTGTGTTTTCACTGCAACCAGAGGGGCCACAAGAAAGCAAATTGCCCCTAGTTGACAGCATTAGCGCCGGTTAAGGCGCCAGCTCCAGCTAGCCTGCGGATTACAGATGGACGGCAGGGAAAGGCAGAGGCTCCAGTGGTGAGGAGTCGGGCATTTCAGCTGACTACCGAGGAGGCACGCGCCGCACTCGATGTGGTGACGGGTATGATTCTTTCCCCCTATTTCATTTCATGTTGTTATGTTATTGATATGTGCTCTGTGTATATGCTTTAGGATCATTCCATGTGAACGGTATCCCTATTCAGGTGTTGTTTGACTCGGGTGCTACACGATCGCTTGTTTCTCTTGCGCTTAGCAAGAAATTTTATGAGTCCTCAGGCATGTTGGATTGCCCTTTAGAGGTAGAGATCACCGATGATCGATCGGTGCGGGCACCAACGTGTGTTCAGAGATTGTGTTATGAGATTATTCGAGGAGCGTTGCTTGGTGGATTTAGTTCCCATTCCGTTGCGTGGGAACAAGGTGATTATAGGCATGAATTGGTTGAGCCCTAATGGAGAGGTGATAGATTGCGCACAGCAACTAGTGCGAATCAGGACCCCAAGTAGGGGAGAGTTGGTGATCCACGGCGAGAGGCCATAATGTGGACCCACAGTATGTTCAGCAGCGAGAGCCAGGCACTACCTTCAGCAGGGTTGCACGGGATATGCCGCGTATGTTGTGGATACCCGGGAGGCGGGTAAGGCGATGGTGAATGAGGTTCCAGTGGTGCGAGACTACGTTGATGTGTTCCCGGAGGAGCTTCCTGGAATACCTCCGGAGCGTCAGGTAGAGTTCAGGATCGACCTAGTTCCTGGTGCGGCACCAATAGCCAAGGCACCCTATCGGTTAGCTCATCTCGAGATGCAGTAGTTGTCTATGGAGCTGTAGGAGCTGCTAGACAAGGGATTTATTCGACCGAGCAGTTCACCCTGGAGAGCCCCGATCCTGTTTGTGAAAAAGAAGGATGGGTCGCATCAGATGTGTATAGATTACCGGGAGCTGAACAAGGTGACGGTGAAGAACCGTTACCCACTCCTGAGGATTGATGACCTCTTTGATCAGTTACAGGGAGCATCTTGGTTCTCCAAGATTGATTTGCATTCAGGTTATCATCAGATGAGGTTTAGAGAGGAGGATGTACAGAAGACCGCGTTTCGGATGCATTATGGCCATTACGAGTTCATGGTGATGCCGCTTAGGCTCACCAATGCTCCTGTCGCGTTCATGGACCTCATGAACCGCTTGTGTAGACCGATGCTGGATCGGTCTGTGATAGTTTTCATTGATGACATCTTGGTTTATTCCAAGACACAGGAGGAGCATGAGGAGCATCTGAGAGAGGTTTTGGAGACCGTGAAGAGGGAGATCTTGTACGCCAAGTTCTCCAAATGTGAGTTTTGGTTGCGCGAGGTGCAGTTTCTTGAGCACCTCGTCAACTAGAATGGGATTTCAGTAGATGCAGCCAAGGTGGAGGTCGTGATGAGATGGGAAGTTCCGAAGTCTCCATCCGAGATTCGGAGTTTCCTAGGATTAGCAGGCTACTATCGGAGATTTATTCAGGATTTCTCTAAGATAGTCGTACCTCTAACACGGTTGACTAGGAAAGTCGTGGTCTTTCGATGGGGGCCTGAGCAGTAGGCAGCGTTCGAGATTCTGAGATGAAGATTGTGTGAGGTGCCAATCTTAGCCATGGCTAAGGGCGTAGAGGATTTTGTGGTTTACTGTGATGCGTCTACCTCAGGTTTAGGCACGGTATTGATGCAGAGAGGGCATGTCATCGCCTACGCTTCGAGGCAGCTGAAGCCTTACGAGGCGAACTACCCAACGCATGATTTAGAGTTGGGGGAGGTAGTCTTCGTCCTCAAGATTTGGCAACATTATCTCTATGGATTTTAGTGTACCATTTACACGGACCACAAGAGTTTGAGGTACCTCATGGACCAGCCGAATTTGAACATGAGGCAATATTGGTGGCTTGATGTGGTGAAGGATTATGATTGTGAGATCCTTTACCACTTGGGGAAGGCTAATGTGGTGACCGATGCACTTAGCCGCAAGGCGGCACCGATCACGGATATTTGCCTGCGGATGACAGTAGTGACTCTACTTTTGGAGCGGATTCGGGAGGCCCAGCAGGAGACCCTGAAGGAGGAACATCGGAAGAGTGAGCGCATAGTGGGTCAGGTTTCCTCCTTCGACTATGATAGCAGGGGATTATTAACATTACACCGTAGGGTATGGGTGCCATACCTTGGAGGCATGCACCAGATCTTGATGGAGGAGGCGCACAAATCCCGATTCTCCATTCATCCCGGGGCGACGAAGATGTATAGGGATCTTCGTCTGGACTATTGGTGGCCCTGTATGAAGCGGGATGTGTCTTGGTACGTCGAGCGGTTCTTGACCTGCAGGAAGGTCAAGGCCGAACATCAGAGACCGCATGGCAAGATGCAGCCGTTGGAAATCCCATTGTGGAAGTGGGAGGATATTACGATGGATTTTATCACAAAGCTTCCAAGGACAACGCGAGGAGTGGATTCTATATGGGTCAACATGGATCGATTGACCAAGAGCACCCATTTTATTCCAATTCAGGAGAGCATCTCGGCCGAGAAGTTGGCCGACATCTATATCAGGGAGATAGTGGCGTGGCACGAGGTGCCAGTGTTAGTGATTTCAGACAGAGATGTGCGTTTTACTTCCAGGTTTTTGAAGAAGTTTCATGATGAGTTGGGAACTCGTCTGCATCTTAGCACTTCCTTCCACCCGCAGACGGATGGCCAAAGTGAGCGGACCATCCAGAGTCTTGAGGATATGTTGCGGGCATGTGTGCTAGATTTCGGCGGCAATTGGGATACGTATCTTCCGTCAGCAGAGTTTTCGTTAACAACAGTTACCATGCAAGTATTGACCGCCCTCCTTTCGAGATGCTCTATGGGAGAAAGTGGAGGACCCCGATTTTTTGGGGCGAGGTCGGTCAGCATGTCATTGGGAGCACCGAAGTGGTGCTCATGTAGCACCTGGTTTCCGGTATGTGAATTTTATTTGAGCATTGCCCTATTTTAGCCTTGGACTCGGCGAGTCATAAGGTCCGACTCGCCGAGTAGGGACGAGACTCAGGACACGTTTAAGTGGGCGACTCGGCGAGTCCATATCCTGGACTCGGCGAGTCACCGCTGCTGGATGAAACCCTAAGTTTCAAGGGTTTGCACCTTATTTAAACCCTCATTCCGCCCCAACTCGTCCCCATTCACCCCCAGAACTTCCCCAACATCGTTTTCCCTTATTTCCTTGATAGATTGAAGTGTTCTTGGTGTGTTCTTGAAGGTTTTGAGGAGAAACAGGAGTAGATCAAGAAGAGGAGAAGGAGATCAGCCATCTTTGTGTCATTTCAACATTTTCCTTGAGGTATATCTCGTTTTTCCCCTGTTTCTATGCTTAAGATTCCATTTGAGACACTCTTGAGCAATTCTTCAAGCTTGTTTGTGCTTAATGTTTCGTAATAAGTGGATTAACCTTTAGATCTAGGCAAGATTGAGCCCCAGGAGCTCAGATCTGTTAGCTTTATGGCCCCATGTGGCTTGTTCATCCTAGATCTACCCTTTTGAGGCATTTTGCACCCTAAAATCCACATTAGTGAATATCCACACGTAAAGTTGGAAACTTTACGTGTGATTTGTGTCCTAAAAGTCCAGATCTATGAATGGCATGGACTGAAATCGAGTAAATTGGTGTATTTGGTGGATGCATGGCGGCGACTCGGCGAGTCGTATTGGCGACTCGGCGAGTCTGGTCGCGAGTCACCGATTTGGTCCCTTCATGATGTATCGAGTTGAGCCGTGAGTCACAGGGGGTGACTCGGTGAGTTGGGAGCTGAACTCACCCATGTTAGGACTCGGCGAGTCAATGCCCTGACTCGGCGAGTCCAAGGCAATCTTCATAGATCAAGAACAGACTCGGCGAGTTGTTCATACAACTCGGCGAGTCTTAGCATAAAGTGTTCTTCGGATGAAGATGAACTCGACGAGTTGTTCATACAACTCGGCAAGTAGGATGAAGGAGTTGAATGACAGTTAGAAGATGAACTCGTCGAGTCATAGCCCAACTCGACGAGTAGAACCAGGGACCCAGGACAATAGTTTGCTAGGGACTCGGCGAGTGGAGATCCACTCGGCGAGTCGGGTCAACTGAAAGTTGACTCTAGCATTGTCTTAGAGCTAGACCAGGGGTAAAATGGTCATTTTACCTAAAGGACAGTTAGCAGTGTTTGATTGAGTATGTTGTGGGAATTGCAGCCGGAGGACTCCCGGAGCAGCAGCAGTCAGTTAGTTCCCGATCAGTTCAGCAGCTACTTTGAGGTGAGTTACCTTCCAGTAGCGGTGCGTCTAAGGCCACAATGCCGGCCCACCAGTAGGAGACGTATGATAGATGATTGTCTTTGTGAAATCATCTAGGTTTGCTATTACCTGTTATGTTATATGCTATCATGATACGTTATATGCAATAGTAGTAGAGTTTAGTTGTTAGGACCGCTGGGTAGTCAGACACCCCAGAATTATCTGGCAGTATGTGATGGTATGCTTGTATGTTGGTCTGTTATGTTATGCGATAGAGGTAGCGGGAGGGGACCAGTCCCCGAGGATCGGTTGTTAGGACCGATGGGTAGTCAGCACCCCAGAATGGCTTGACATGGGTAGTCAGCACCCCAGAATGGCTTGACACGGGTAAGACGGCACCCCAGAATGGCCGCATGGGTAGGTCGGCACCCCAGAATGGCCGTACCGGCTAGTCAGGCAACCCAGAATAGCCTGGCAGTACATATGTTATGTGTTTGTGTGGTATGTGGTACGTTGGGGGAACTCACTAAGCTTTGTGCTTACGTTTACAGTTTTGTTTTCAGGTACCTCTGCACCGAAGGGGAAGGAGCCGGCGCGGTAGTGGCACGTCATACACACACTCTTCGATTTCCGCATTTACCAGATTTACTGGGATTGTACTCTGATATTTTGATGGGATGTATGGTTTGACCTTTTAGAACATGGTTGTGATGTGTTATGGTGTGATCAAACAATGTTTTTATTTATTGATGTTTTCTAAAGTAATATTTTAAGATGAAATTTTCGGACGTAAAAATTGGGTCGTTACAGCTCAAGACGACAAAGTTGATTCAGCAGGTTCGTAGTAGACTGCAGACTGCGCAGAGTTGGTAGAAGAGTTACGCCAATAGGAGGCGTTCAGACTTAGAGTTTCAAGTGGGTGACATGGTCCTCCTGAAGGTATCACCCTAGAAGGGTGTCATTAGGTTCCGGAAGAGGGGCAAGTTGGGCCTCAGGTTCAATGGTCCTTTTAGGGTTTTGGCCCGAGTGGTTCGGGCTGCCTATCGATTGGATCTTCCAGCAAAGCTTAGCCAAATCCACAACACTTTTCATGTTTCTCAGTTGAGAAACTGTTTGGTGGACGAGTCAGCAGGTGTACCCTTAGAGGATATTCAGGTTGATAGCAATCTGAATTATATCGAGAGACCAGTTGTGATATTAGCCAAATCCACAACACTTTTCATGTTTCTCAGTTGAGAAACTGTTTGGTGGACGAGTCAGCAGGTGTACCCTTAGACGATTTTATTTAGATTTTTTTTAACTTTTGCCATGAACTCGGTAAGTCTGTATCTCGACTCGCCGAGTAGCAATGAGGTGGACACGGGACTTAAGATGGGAACTCGGCGAGTCGATATATGGACTCAGCGAGTTCACCTGTCTGAATGAAACTCTACCTTAAGACATTTCACCGCAATTTTTCCCATGCAAAACACCCATTTCGTCCCATTTACTCCCAGAGAGCAGTAGTGAACAACACTAACCCCCTTTTAGTGTTCTTGACTGATTTCGATCTTCCAAAGAAGGTTTTGCAGCTTAAGGAAGAAGGAAGAAGTTGGAGTGTTCCAAAAGTGAAGGTAGATCTGAAATCTACTCTATAGAAGGCATCAAATAAGGTAATAAAACTCCCTACTTTGTTCATTAGCTTCTTAGGTTCCTTTTGTCCCCAATGGGTGGTCTTCAAGCCTTAAAACCCACAGATTTCGTGTGTAAATGTGATAACCAGACCCTAGGAACTGAGACCCACGAGTTGGATCCGTTGCATGTCTCAAATTTGGCCTGTACAGGAAGAAGGTTTGAAGGAACTCGGCAAGTTGATCGAACAACTCGGCGACTTTCATGAACATGGCCTTAGACTCGGCAAGTTGGTCGAACAACTCAGCGAGTCCTATGAAGATTGCCTAGAACTCGGCGAGTTGTTCTTCAAAATCGACGAGTCGGGTCACAAGTCGGACCAATCGTCCCAAGTAATGAGTCAGGCTGACTTAGTGAGTGGGAACAGGGAGTTGATGAGTCAGAGTCGGACTAGACGTAGAAGGACTCGGCGAGTCACTATATGGACTCGGCGAGTCCAGTTAATCAGAGAGTTGACTTGGACCAAGAAGTTGACTTTGACCAGTCATTTGACCTAAGGGGTATTTATGAGTACCTAATCCATCTTTACGGATTTATAGCCGCAGGGATTACCGGTGCAGCAGCTAGGCGTAGGTTGAGCAGGTTTTCAACAGCTACTCTCGAGGTGAGTTACCTTCCAGTAGCGGTGGGTCTAAGTCCACAATGCCGACCCACCAGTAGGAGGCGTATGTTAGATGATTGTCTTTGTGATATCGTCTAGGTTTGCTATTACCTAATATGTTATATGTTAGCATGATATGTGGTATGTGAGAGTAGTAGAGTTCGGTTGTTAGGACCGAAGGGTAGTCAGACACCCCAGATATGTCTGACAATATGTGATGATATGTTTGCACACTGGCTTGTTATGTTATATGCGATAGAGGTAGTAGGAGGGGACCAGTCCCCGAGTTCGGTTGATAAGACCACAGGGTAGTTCAGGGACCCCAGATATGTCTGATAATATGTTATGTTCTGATATATGTGATAGTAGCAGTAGGGGTGAAATAGTCCCTGAGGATCGATTGTTAGGGACGATGGGTAGTCAGCACCCCAGAATGGCTTGACATGGGTAGTCAGCACCCCATACCGGCTTGACACGGGTAGGTCGGCACCCCAGAATCGTCGTACCGAGTAAGTCGGGCACCCCAGAATTGCCTAGCAGTATGTATGATATGTGATTGTATGGTATGTGGTATGATGGGGGAACTCACTAAGCTTCGTGCTTACAGTTTTCAGTTTTGGTTTCAGGTACACCTTCTTCGAAGGGGAAGGAGCTGGCGCGGTATTGGCACATCACACAGACGCTTTGTATTCCGCACTATGAGATCTTCCTGGGGATTTGTACTCTGACATTGTTATGTTTTATTAAACTGATTTCCAGACATGCACATCTTTTATGAATTGTTATGATCGGTGAATGTTTTATTTCTAATGTTTTGCTAAGTATGTATTTTAAAAATGAAATTTTTGGCTCGTATTTTTGGGATGGTACATATACACTATATTGTCTAATAACTCAACTCATTCTAAGTCTTGGGTCCTTGATACATGTTGTGGAATTCACATATGTTCTGATTTGCAGGGACTAAGAAGAAGTGAGGATTTGGAACATGGAAAGATAAACCTAATCATGGAGAATAGGAAAGTTTCACCTGTCACCAAGATTGGAGTTTATTCCTTGTTACTAGATAGTGGGTTTACATTAGACTTGAATAAATGTTGTTATTCGCCAGAAAAGGCAAGAAATGTTATTTCCTTTCATGCATTGTATAAACAAGGGTTCACCTTTTATTTTGATAATAAAAGTGGTGGTATTGATGCTTTCTATAATAATGTTCTTTATTTTAAAGCATTACCTTGTGATGGTGTGTATGAAACTATATCTATTGTAGATAACTTAGGAAATAATGTATTGTGCATCGATTTTTCCACTAGCTTAGATAAAGCATCTTTATGGCATTGTCATCTTGGACATGTAAGCAAGAAATGCACAGGTCAACTCCAAAAGGATTGAGTCTTGGAATCATTCGACGAAAAGTCGGATGATAGTTGTGAATCTTGTCTACTTGGAAAAATAACAAAGTCACCTTTTACTGGTACTTGTGCTAGGGGTGAAGGTTTGTTGGATCTCATACACACATATGTGTGTGGACCCTTCAGAACCGCCACTAGAGATGCTAATCGTTTTTATGTGACTTTTATTGATGATTTTAGTAGATATAGATATGTCTACTTAATCAAACATAAGTCGGAAACCTTTGATAAATTCAAAGAGTTTAAGCAAGAAGTGGAGACTCAATTGGGTAGGAACATTAAGATGCTTTGATCCGATCGAGGAGGTGAGTATCTTAGTACCAAGTTCCTTGACTATCTTAAGGAATGTGGGATAGTCTCACAATTGACACCTCCCAGAACACCACTGTTGAATGGTGTAGCTGAGAGGTGCAATCGAACCTTCTTGGACATGGTTCGTTCCATGATGAGTCGAATTTCGCTACGAATCTCATTTTGGGGGTATACCTCAGAGACTACTGCCCATATCCTTAACCCAGTCCCTACAAAGAAGGTTACCAAAACACCTCACGATACGTTGAATGGAAAAGTTCCAAATCTAGACCACATCAAGGTTTGGGGTTGTGAGGCTTTCGTGAGATGCGAGACTCACGAAAAGCTCGAACCTCGAAGTGAGAGGTGTATTTTCATCGGCTATCCACATAAATCTTTTGGTTATATCTTCTACAGACCCAGTGACAATGTGGTATTTGTAGCAAGAAGAGGAGTCTTTCGAGAGAGAGAACTCATAAGCCAAGGAGACAGTGGGAGGCAAGTTAATCTTGAAGAAATTCAAGAGTCAAGTGGTGAAGGAACCTCAAATCCTAGCCCTCAACCTGAGGAGGAAACTCCTGTTGATCCGACTGAAGAGTCCATACCTCTGAGGCGTTCCACTAGAGTTATGAATGCACCCGTGCATTATTATGGTTTCCATATTACTGCAGAAGGTGATACCCTTATCAGTGGTAATACACTGATAAATTTGGAAGAGCCTAATAGCTACATGGAAGCCATGGCAGACCCTAAGTCTGCTAAATGGAAAGAGGCTATGGATAGCGAGATACAATCCATGTATGACAGACAAATTTGGAACTTGGTTGACAATGTACCACATCGTAAGACAGTAGGGTGCAAATGGATCTTTAAGAAGAAGACCAACATGGATGGTAATGTACACACTTATAAGGCACGACTGGTTGCAAAAGGTTATTCTCAAACTCCGGGAGTTAATTATGATGAGACCTTTGCACCTATGGCCAAGATTAAGTTTATTAGGGTTTTGTTAGCCATTGTTGCATTTCATGACTATGAAATATGGCAAATGGATGTCAAAACCGCTTTCCTTAATGGAAAGTTGGCTGAGGATGTTTACATGGATCAGCCAGAGGGTTTTGTAAGTACAAAATACCCTAATAGGGTGTGTAAGCTTGAAAAATCCATATATGGATTGAAACAAGCACCTCGTAGATGGAATCTTTGCTTCGATGAGAAAGTCAAAGAGTTTGGATTTTCGAGATGTGAAGATGAATCTTGTATATATCTCAAGGCTAGTGGGAGTATAGTTAGCTTTTTGGTACTGTATGTGGATGACATACTGCTCATAGGAAATGACATCTCAACCTTGTAGGAAGCGAATTCCTGGCTTGGGAAGTGTTTCGCTATGAAAGACCTGGAAGAAGCTACCTATATCCTCGGGATAAAGATTTTGAGAAATAGGAGTAAAAGACTAATTGGACTTAGTTAGAGTACCTACTTGGACAAAGTGTTGAAGAGGTTCAGTATGGAAAATTCCAAGAAAAGAGATTTACCTATTCAGTGTAATGACAGACTGAGTAAAACTCAGAGCCTGAGTACAGATGAATAGATAGTTGAGATGAGTCGAGTCCCATATGCTTCCGCTGTAGGCTCGATCATGTATGTTATGACGTGTACTCGACCTGATGTTGCTTTTGCTTTAAGCATGGTTAGTAGATATCAGAGTAATCCTGCCAAGGCTCATTGGACTGTAGTAAAGAATATTCTCAAGTACCTGCAAAGGACTAAGGACTGGGTCCTTACCCTTGGTGGGAGTGATGACTTGAAAGTACCAGGTATAATGATGCTAGCTTTCAGACTGATAGGGATAATTTCCACTCTCAGTCGGGATGGGTCTTTACCCTAAATGGAGGGGAAATTACTTGGAAAAGTTCCAAGCAAGATACAATGGCTAATTCCACTTGTGAATCAGAGTATATAGTAGCAAGTGAAGCAGCAAAGGAGGCTATATGGCTAAGGAACTTCATCGAAGACCTTGGAGTTGTACCAGCTATTAAGGAGCCCATGGAAGCTTTCTGTGATAGTGAAACTGCAGTTGCCTTTGCAAAGGAACCAAGTGATCACGGGATATCCAGGCACATCGACAGACAATATCATTTCATCAAACATAGAATATAAGAAGGAATTCGCGTGGCAAAGAGGGTATCATCATATGAGAACCCGGCAGATCCCCTCACGAAGGGACTGAGTAAGGTTAAGCATCTTCAGTATGCTATGAGAATAGGGCTAAGAAATGATATTAGTTTTTAGAAGTTAGATAATTTTGAAATATGTAAAATGTAATTGACATTTGATGATAAATAAAAGTTGTTATTTATGAGTAAAGTGTTTCTATCTCTTGTCAATCATTTACTAGTATTTCTTTTTGCATGTTTTGACTTCCAGAATAATTATGTTATGGTATATATCATATTATTCAAATTCTCCACAGTCAATCATATGTTGGAAGTACATATGAATCAAGACTGCCATGGGTTGGTTTGTAGAGGTCCAAGATGTTGGACAAAGGGGGCTACAACACTCATGAGTGCTCATAAGCTCTGAGTATTAGATTCAACCCACGCTCACTGGTATCACTTCATGGAATTTCTCTCGAGTGATCGTGAGACGGTAATATCATATAAGTCTTCAAACCTAGACGTATGATTTGTTACCTATGAGTTGGTTATGCATTGATTGTACGAAAATGCATTGGTAACTTGATGTTATAAAACGTACCTTTGTGTGTAATTCAACAAGTAGTAGAGCAAACATATGAGTCGAAGTTAATTTGTTCCTTCTTAGATTAGAAGTAATATTTGGGCCCCTCGATGATTTTGTTTCTACCCATGTACCGAGCCCGGTCAGAACTAAATTGATGTGTTCAATTAAAGTTCTATGTCAAACAAATCGGAAATCAGGAAACAACTACTAGACAATAGAAGGAGATTGTTCCATGTGTTTGTCCGGCTGATATCTAGAACAGAGGATTATATGATCACTTATCTAAAATGGCACACCATCATCTTCTCAGTTCCCAGAGACCTTGAAAGAGCTACGATTGCTAATCGGTTCCTGAATTCATACTTACAACAATAGTTATTAGACTTATCCAAGTGGGAGACTGTTGGATATAGTGTCTAAGTCAATAACTATATTTGATATGTACTTGACCCGACCCGGCATGGTCCATTTGGGTTGCATGGCATCATGCACTTGGATAGACTAAATGAGAGAAATAAGACACATATGGTTTATTAATATATTATAAGTTCTATTATATTAATAATAAGAAGAATAATATTTAGTTAGTATTGATCAATAATTAATTTAGAATTAATTATGTGATCAAAAGAAGACTAATTAAATATATGGGTTGATTGTGTTAATCATCCATAACTTATATAGTGGGCCAAGGCTCCATGGATTATCAAGTTGAATTAAACCCACAAGATGGTCTATGGATTCTCCATGGGGGTTACATAACCCATGGGTCATGGAAATGAAAGGTCATGACAATTAGGGTTTACATGGTGTAACCCTAATTGTAACATACTACATAAAGAAGCTATTCTTCACCATTTTCGGCCACTAGAGTGAGCAAAAGAGGGCTAGCCGAAAATCCAAGTGTTCTTATTCTCTTAGAGTTTATTCCAAGTGTACTTGGTGTTGTGTGAAGCATTTGAGGCATCACACTTGAGGTGCTAGGATCACAAGGTTTCAAAGGAATCCAATCTACAAAAAGGTATGTAATTCTTACTAACTATTAGAATAAAAGATCCCCTTGTATGCTAGATAGGATTATGAACCTTCGAAAATCATTTTGCATGTATCTTAGTCAAACATAGATCTAAGGTTTCTAGGGTTGCATGTACACCAAAGGAGTGTTAGAATGCTCAAAAACCAACAGTGCTATCAGAGCCTAGGCTTGTTTGTTCGATACTTGATGTAAAATAGCTGAAAATGAATTTTTTTGTTCATTGCGCGTATGAACTCGCCGAGTGCATGGAGGGACTCGACGAGTCCATGAAGAAATGCATGCTACTCGTCGAGTCTGTTCATGCACTCGACGAGTAGAGGCTATGGTGTCCAGATTTTCGAGTTATGCTGCTGGAAATGGACTAGAAACATTACCCTAAACTGTTTTGGTGTTTTAAAACTTGTTTTGGTTGGTGTAATATTTATGCTAATCCATTTACAATGGCAATTATCAAACATTACAAGTTTTATATAAGTTTTTTATGATTCTTGATATTCTTGATAATCATGTTCTTGAACTTATGAATTTAGATGGTCATAGGAATTATTTGTAACCTCCATGTTAGTTAATTCTTGATCATTATGTGTTTTAATGAAGTCCATAACTTGTCCTCAAGTTATGGAAAACCAAGAGTCACACTTGAATTAAAACCATTAAAAGAACACAAGAGTTATGAAAATGAAGAGTCTTCATTTTAATACTCTAATAAACTCATAAGTTATACGAAATAAAAAGTTTTGAAAGTTTACAAAACTTTCCCTCAAGTTTTGGAACAAGTAAAGTCATAATTAAAACTTTAGTTCCAACCCTTAGAATTTTAAATATTAAAATTCAACCCTTATACTTTATAATATTATGAGTGAATAATAATTATATATGTATAAGATAAAAGTCGTTTTACCATTAGTAGACCTCATTCATGAAGCCAGTCTATAAAGGGGGTATAAGGTTGTTGCCTATAAAATGGCAACTTAATGATAGATTTAGCTCTATTATGTAGTTCTTGTTTGATTCTAACCGTCGAGGGTGGGATCCCGCAATCGAAGAATTATCTAGTACATGTAGCATGTAATGGTATTTGAGAAATAGTTAGTAGGTATTAAAGGGAGTCCCTTTTGCAGTTGATGGCGGAAAAAAGAGTGAAGGGGATCCTAGAAGATACTATGAAGTATTTTCATTTCGAGGAATGCACTGTTTAGTGGTGAGTGTTAGCTGGAGAGCGGGTAGGTGAAATTGGATTGATCGATAGTGGAGTTGAGTAACTACTTAGAAAATTTGAAATGATTCTCGAGGAAAGTATGGATAGATGTGGAAGGTAGTATTGGGCTCGTACTATTAAAAGCATAGGATCCATACTCGAATCAAGGAGAATTATTAGGGTTCTAAGTAGCAGATTGAGGGTGGATAACATGGTTTGGGTGCCACGATTTATTGCAGAGTGTGTTTTTTTCTTTACGAGTTATTCGAATACAGTGGTTAAGACTGAGAATGGGACGGGTGATTGTTCGGCCCGAGGGCCATGTCGGTCGATTTTGATAGGAGTATACCTTGTGAGAAAGTTCAATTTAGGTATCAAAGGATTTCATCGGTAAGGTGTCAGCTTGAGTCACAGTACTCAAAAGGAAAGTCGATGTGATGAGTTGTTCGAGGATATGCAGTCTGAGTGAAGTGATCGGCCGATTATTCATGATGTCATTTTCTATGGCGAGAATTATATTATTTTAGTTTTCCGTATTGGAAGGAAGAGAAAGTAAGCTTTTGATTTCAGAATTTGGAAGGTAGACCCCGTGAGGTACCAGATAGTTGCACTAAAGGCTTCTTGTGGTACAATTGCCTTAAGGAATTTTTATGATGTAAGAGAGTTCTTTTAGTGGGGACTGTGAGAGTGAGATCTCCGGTTTCGATGTCGATCCTTGAGATGGGTTGTTGGTGGAGGATTCAGAGATGAAGTGTGTGATAGTCCATTTATTCCCAGATAAAGAATCGGTGCTATTTTAGGACTGTTAAAACATTTTCCGGTGCTATTTTAGGACTGTTGAAACATCTCCAGGAATTCCAGGTGACTGGAGGTAGTCACACTGGGAAGCTTTCAAGGTCTCCCTCTGAGACCCGGAATTCCTGGAGATGATTGGTCTTTATCTTGAAGGTCATCATGTGTTGCGTGGTACGATCCAAGAGTCAGGTATGATATATCTGGTAAGCCAGTTTGAAGTTCGATCTATTTGGAATGAAATTTTTCAGTAGTTCAAGGAGAACTGGTAATTTTGTTGGAAGGATCATTGATTTTTTCGAGTTTCAGCTTCAAAAGAATAGGTTATAGGGATCTGCAGTCTGAATATATGCGACTTGGGTCTAGATGTGGTCAAGGCGAGGTGCAGAGCGAGATGATACATGTTCTATGTGCTCATGAATGAACGAGTGTCTACATAATAGATAGTCAATGGTCAAGGAGCTCGTTATGGTCAATGTTTCTTTCGAGTTCTCCAATGTATAGTTCATGAGGTGGTTGGGGTTTTGGGTTGTCTTCAAATCTTTCTCAATCGTTGATTATTTCTTGTTCTTCATTGCTAAATTGGACTTTTAAGGTTTCGGGTTGTATAAGTTGAAGACCAATGGTCGTGACAAGCTATCGTCATATTTTTTGATGGTGTATCTTGGTTTCTGAGTATGTTGCCTAATTATAGAATTGTAGGATAATTGTAAGTCTCAGGTTTATTTTGGTAGTAAATGGAGCAACGGTTCGATTATCTTCATCAAGAGTAGTAAGTGCTTGATCTAATTTGGGTGTGGGCACCTATTAGTGTTTGGTCATGGGGTATTAGTTCAGTAAACTCAGTATGTGGTGGTTTAGTGATATGATTGTGGGATGGATGGATAATCTTGCATATTTGAAGTTGTAAAAGAGTGGATGAATCCAATAGGGAGTCATCATTTGGGTCTATCAGGGGATAGCTCCAAGTGTGAGCCATTTTAATGTTCGTAACCATGTCGTAATTTGAATCGGTATATTTGGAGGGAATGCTAGAGCTCCTTATGGTCGGAAAGAATCCAAGATAAGTGTGGTTGTGAGTATGGAACAATTTTTAGTCAGGCTAGTAAGGACTCAACCAGTTGATCAGGTCCATGGGGATTACTGATCGAGATCTCTTGTAATCTAAGTTGGATAGCCTAAGAACTCTTGGTCTAATGCATGTTTGTGATGTTCTTGTATGATTGTTCACTCTTGGGTGGATCATCTATTCGACCGTCTATTTGACCCCTAACTGCATCCAATATTGTGGCTTTCATGGAAAGATCATGGGGCGAGCCCATGGCAAGTGAGGGGAGTGTTGTAAGATTGCGAGGTGTCGTAGCATTCACAAGTCAGTGTGGAAGTGTTGTAAGACTGCAAGGTAGTTACAGCATCAACTAAGTTGGTAAACGATTTAGGGAGTGTGTGAAGTCTACGACCTGACTTGTAGCATTCTCTAGGGTGAGTTGTATCATCGTAGAAATAGGTGTTGGTTTGTGGAAGTGCCACAACGATTTTGGTTTTGGTTAGAACAAAGGTCGATGTAGGGGTCGGGGGTGTTGTGTGACTTCAGATTAGTTTGTAGTATTCGCTTGGAGCAAAGAGAACTTAATGAGTGTGTGTGCAATGTGATTGGATGAGATAGATCTGTGGGATTAAATGGCTATCAGGGTCGTTTTGACAGATGGCCTGGAGCAGCCTTAATCGGTTTAACTTTTGGGTCGGGAGTCGATCTTGTATTCATAGTTGGTTTTAAGCATTGGGCAGCAGTTGGGGCTTATGTTTGTGGATATTAGTGGATAATTCTAGTCGGGAATGGTTGTTCATATCGGGGTTAGGGCCGAATCGTCCTGGTTTGGTTATTGGAATGGTTCATTCTGTCGGAGGATCAGACATAGTGTAGAGTTTCAGCTTCCAGCCAGATCGGGGTCGGGGCCGAATCGTCTTGGTCTGGTTATTGGAATGGTTCTAATTGTCCTGGTGACTGAGCGCAGAGTATTAAGGTTCATTCTTCAGATTCCAGGTTGATTAGTTGTGGTTAATTCTCAAGGAATTATTGTCGAATGGTGAAGGGATCCTTCTATCTGCAGGTCGGAGAGCCCTGCGAGGGTTGGTTTTGGTTGCCTTGGGTAGTTTGTGCTATGCTTGAGGATGTAGTCATGTTGCTCAGGTTGTTTGTTTTGCCAAGATTGGTAAGGAATGATTTCGACAGCGAAATCTAATTTAAGTAGGGGAGAATTGTAACATCATGTTTCAAGTCGTTCTGTGATTCAAGGTTGTAGGCCGTAATTCGAGTATGAAAATGAGGTTTTAAAGAAGACAGGTTTAGACCCTTTGTGGATGCGGGTAAGTTAGGTTGTGTGATAAAAGAGTTCAGTTTATGCTTTAGATCCCCAGGGTAATGGTAAAGGCATTGGCTTGGTCATTTGTGAATTTTGGGTTTTGACTGGGAAGTCTTAAGGCTATGGTGAGTTGTTAGGAGCATAGGGCTTCTGTCCACCTTTCAGTACATATAAGGTTGGTTAGAAATGGGCCTAAGTAGAGGAAGTTATGGTAGTTTGAAATAATTGATAGAAATGGTCCTTAGTTGAAAAGATTAGCAAGTTGGTCCCGTGCTTGCAAGGATGGAAAAGCGTGTGTTTGGCCATGTACACCCAGCGTAAGCTGGGGTACGCTGAGCATAATTGGCAGATTTGCCAAACCCTAAAATTTAAGGTTTGGACATTATATAAACTCATTTATGGCTCTTGTGACCTTCATATCTCAGCCTCCACTGACCTTGAGACTCATTTTCGAATCCCTAACCGTCCCAAGAGTGTTCTGAGCTTAGTTTTGAGCTTTTGGTGTATTTTGGTGCATATTCTTGAAGAAGTTGGTTGGTGAAACTTTGGAGATCAAAGGAAGGCTTGTAGATCTAGACTTTCTACTCAATTTCTAGCTCATTTAAGGTATAAATATATGAACTTGCTCTTTAGAAATTTAGATCTTTAGTTATGAAGGTTTAGTCCACTTTTTGGATCTCATGGATGAGATCTAGTGGTTGTTACCACTTCAAGAGCTTTGAGTTCCACTCTTGGCATTCTGAGGTTCAAGAACCTTAAAGTTGGCATCTTTAGGGTTAAGAGTCATCCATGCATGTGTTAAGGTGCTTATTTATAATCATTAATGGTTATTTTTGGAACTTGGGTCCCATTAAGGCATGCAAACTAATAAAGTCGCCAATTTCATCAGTTAAGGGCTTGTAAGGAAGCTTCCCTGAGGGTTGGATACGTTGGTCTGAAGCGATTAAGTCAAAATCAAGATTTTTGGACCTAAGAAGTATGCCTTGCATAAAGCTCAGTACGCCCCGTGTACTGATTGAGTTTCCCATTTAAGATCCACATATACGTTGATCGTGCCAAGGAGGTATGCCCCGCGTAAGCTCATTGTGGGGTTTTTGGGCTAGATATCATGAAGTAGTGGTTTTGGGCTTGCTGTATTGGGGATTTTGGTCAGAGGAATATAAGAGTCTTGGACCCTTTTGTTGGGCTTGCCATTTTGGCCCTAACTATCAAATTCAACCAGTTACTAAAAAAAACTTCTATTTAGTTCGAATCCACTTCTCCTCTATGGTTAACTACTAATTATGGATTGATTACCAAATTTTATATTATTAGTAGTTTGAGTCCAAATTTACTAATTTTCACTAATTCATGTAAAACTGTGCATGGTCACACACAATCAAAGACATAATCAATTATAGACTACGAATAGGCTATGGAAGATTTATTTAGCAAACACAATTATGGTCATAATCTATGTTCTCCAGCACAACTAAATTCAATTAAGTTAATTATTTAACTAAGATTGGATTGATCCTAGCTCTAGCAACTCAATGGTCACTAAATTACTAGGTGTCAAGTTCATGCGAATTAATAGTCACTAAGCTACATAGAACATGAATTTAAGCAATTAAAGTATAAAATATTAACATGCTAGGTAGTAATAACCAAACACAAGCACATAACCAACTATTAAAAACCATAATTAATTAAACTTATCAATAAAGTTGAAGCTTCATCTAGCTAAACAGACGCAGCTCAATTCAACTACTCATGGCTGAAATCACAAACATAAATTCAATAAACAAAGACATGAATGAATGTACCAAAATAAAGATATGATTATAATCATCAATCTATAAACATTTAATCAATTCTCCTTCCTTCAATGCTTGGACTTGGTTTCTCTGATTCAACTTCCTCCAAAAATCGTTCTCTAAAACCCCTCTGAGTCTCTTTAAATCGTGTAAGTGAATGAATATATATACTTTTGGGAATTAGTGTAATTCACGTCGTGAACAAGGATTTCAAGTCGTGATTTAAGATGAACTACTAGAAAAACAGTCTTTTAGGATGCGCAATGTGTGTCGTAAAATGATTAGACGATGCGCAAATGTGTGTCAAGGAAGGCCCTAACATAATGAGAGACGACACGCTATTGCGCGTCGTCTATTTATGATGCGCATTTATGACACGCATTTACGACGCATAGTTATGACACGCAATGCATATCAAGGAAGGCCCTATCATAAAGGAAGATGACACGCATTTTCCTGCCGTAGCCTTACGACGCACATGTTTATGACACGCAATGCGTATCAAGGAAGCCCCTGTCATAAAGGAAGACGACACACATGTTTGTGTGTCATAATTTTAAATGTTTTTAAAATTATAAATTTTTGATAGATCTACTAATTTTCAAATTAAATAACATCTTAAAAGTCTCATAATACAAAATACAATACCATAAACAATAAAAATAATTCATTGCAATAATATGTCAAATACAAATAATCATTCCAATAGTAACTAAATGTAACACATTGCTATATTGCATAATATTTATTATAGAAAACAAAACATGTACAACATTAAAAGGGACTAAATTCTCCTTTGACAATTTCCTTTCTAAAAGAATAACCTGAATGCAGGAACTTTGAGAGGCTACAAGGCACTAATATGTCAAATTAGTTTGCCTGCATGTTTTCAGCCAGATGTAGGAAATTTCAGGAGTATGTATACATGCCATATATATATATATATATATATATATATATATATATATATATATATATATATATATATACCTTGAGATGACTCTTTAAGTGGAATAGAGTAAGCCCTTGAATTCCTATTAGCTTCAAAACTGATTTTGAAGTAGCCTCTAATAAAATATAGAAAAAAAAACTCAATAAGCTTCTTTTTTATTTCATTTCTTATGTTCCATACATGAAAAATTTAGGAATACACATATTATTTGCTCCTCCATGTTGGTTGACTGCTTCTATGAATCGGTTCATGGAGTTTGGTGTCCATTTGAGATTACCAATACTTAAAACATTTATAATGCTTTCTTAGTGGTAAACTCAGTTGCATTCCACTGAACAGACTCTTCTCATTCCAATTCCTGTTAAGTAACTTGGTCTAGGTGGACTAACAGGTGGAGTTCTAAAAGTCAAAGGCAGATGACCTAAAAAAAGATAAACTTTTTACTAAAAAAGAAAAGGAGAATGAAAAAGGATATGGAATTAAGAGACTACTGAGCTCAAGATCAGCAAACTCGAACCATGGGCAACAATCCAAGATTTCACAAACAAAAACAACTGTGTTTCTTACAAGCTGAATCCTTATCAGACAAGGACTCTAACTTCTTGTGCACTTATCTTCTAGAACACTCACTCCATTCCGTGTAAGTCTTGGCCACATCATGATTTGGGCTTTTCGTAGGGATTTTTCTTTTTTAAAGCTTCTATCCTCCAAAGTTCCAATTCTTGTCCATTTTGGTCCTCAATCTTCAAGTATGTTCCTTTTGGATGGAAAATTCAATTTAATCTCATAAGTATCATATATCTTTGAAAATAACCAAAATACTAATAAAAATGTATTAAAATATTGCCTAAAATGTGTATAAATATGGTAATATCAAAAGGTCACTTCGATTATATAGGAGATAAAGGGGATAATGAAGACGGTAGTGTATGTTGGATGGTGGAGTGGTGAGGCTTCGACGGACGGTGATAATGGTTATGAGATAGTAGTAGTAGCAGGCTATGGTTTCTAGAGATTTTAAGGAGAGAGTACATGGTTTTATAGAGGAAAATTTGGATTTTCAAATAAGTAAGATGCAAGTAATTCGTGTATATGTATGTGATGTGTTTCTTTAAGCATAGTTGGTGGTAAATGATGCTTTTAAGATCATATATTTTATATATTTATTTTTCATTGGTTAATTTAATTTCATATGGATCAACATCTTTTAATCAACACCGTTGGAATTATATCTAATGGATCAAAATCACTCCCCTTGTTTTTAAGACATGGTATTAATTTTGAGTGGGCCCTAAATTATATATATATATATATATATATATATATATATATATATATATATATATATATATATTTGAATTATAATGAGAACCAAATATTTCATTGAATATTGGATCTAAGAAGAGATTGTTAGTGAAATAAAATTACCAACAGATAAATAATGGTGTCCTTGGTCCTTAAAAATGTCCTAATTCTCAATGTTTTTATGTGTTACAATATGTTCCTACTGATGTTACTAAAAGATCTCTGATATCCTACTAGGCAGCTGTAGGTTAAATCATAGTTCTTAAAGGATTTAAATGTACCAAATCATTAAGAATGGTATCAAGAAATTTGTTTTATGGGAGGTTGATATGCATAAGGCTTCCATTACACCCTAATAACCAATTAACATGTCAAATTAGAAGTCAGATCTTAATAGTATGTATCAATAAATTATATTGGTGATCGTAAATGCAAGTAAAGAATTATAAGCAACCATTAGTCTTCAAAGTAAACCAATGATTTATATGTTGGATTTTATTCAAAAAATTGGTTTCTAAAAACAAAAAGATAGCAACGGAAAGTATAAAATTTAAACAACATAAACCACTTTGTACCCACCAAAGAGTCATTTTGCATGTGTAGAAAAATTAAAACAACCATAGGAAAAAAAACATGAACATGACTTCACAAAATAAATAATTTGTATGTGTCAATTTGTTATTGGTTTTTATGATCATATGTCATTAGTAATATCATCCTAAAATGATTCTTGAGGATATAGACATTTCGTTTGGATTTCAGGTGAGCTAGCAAAAAATTGAAGAAAATAATAGATGCATAGGAGGTAGTAGGATGCAAATCGATGCAGAAGCATACGATGATGTCCATAAACGGTGAACGGTTATGATTGACGAGAGAGGAGAAACTTGATGAGTGAGGAAAACATGTTGCAAGAAACCGGTTAAGGGAGAGAAATTGAGGAGCAAGGAAGAATGGTACATGAAATGGTTGGTTTCTTTTTCATATTTCTAATAAAACTACAATTATATAGTAAATAAATTTCAAAATACCATTAGTCACTATATACTTTTTGAAAATACAATCTTTCGTTAATTTAAAATTAAAAAAAAAAAAAAAAAAAAAAAAAAAAAAAAAAAACCTCAATTTATATGTGTAATTTACGTGGCGGTTTAAAGGAGGTTACAAGTTGTTATTAAAATGATTGTAAGGGGTAGGTGCGAGTAAAACCGATCAATAATCACGAAAAACTAACAAAAACTGACGAAACCAAAACAATTAAACTGGAACTAAACCAAAATCGTCTGTTTTGGGTTTGGGTTCAGATTTTACAAACTTAAAAAAATGGGTTTTGGTTTGGTTTTGGTTTGGTTTTGGGTTCAGAAGCCGACCCATGAAATCCAAATACAGATACTGACCCATAATATATATTTCTGTTTATTTAGTATTTAGTATATACTTTAAAAAAAAAAAAAAAAAAAAAACTAAAATATGAAACCTAACCTAGCAAGTAAAGATTGAAGAAAAAAGTTTTATGGTGTGTTCATATTTTGGTTGTAATAGATTTTTTCTATTTTGCTTTGATGGTGTTTTTCTGAACTTCATATTTTTAATATTTTCTTGAACTATTTAGTTGAATTTTGTGTTTTTGATTGGTTTTAAATGGCTGGAATAGCATAAAGGAATCTGATTTATTCTATTTACATTTGCTAGAAATGGTTCAAAACTCAAAATCCACATGTTTATACCAAAATCCATGAACCTATAGGTTCAACTCGAGAAACCAAAAAACCGAACCCAATGGGTTCTAAAACTTGAAAACCGAAATTCTAAAATTAATGGGTTGGGTTCGATTTTGCTCAAACCAACTCATACTCACCTGTGGTAAGGGTGCACTCGTAGGATGAAAAATCAAGATGGTTGACTTATATTTATATGTGTATGTAACTTTGTAACTGCTCCGGTTATTAATAAGAATTTTTTTTTCTTTTTTTTTTGTAAAGAACCCATTTTCCTTCTTATTCATCATGTATCTTGCCTACAAATTTATACTTGATTCCAATACCAACAAGAATCTCTAGGGGATCAAGGAATTCACGAATAGGAACAAAACATATAAATAACAAAACTCCCCAAAACCATTATGTAGATAATTAACATGTTGAAACAATTGAAGCAACCTTCACTTCATCAGAAAAAAAAAAAAAAAAAAAAAAAAAAAAAAGCAACACCCTAGCCATTAAAAACTGAATCAGATATGCCCAAAATTACAATGTACTTTGTGTAAAACTTCCTTTGATGTATTCTCCAATGAAATAAATACCTCAAAAAATAAAGCCTAAAAAGAACACAACCTCAGAAACAGCACCAATCAGTGACCAAACTAGCATTGCAGTTCCAAGTTTACACCAAAATAGCATGCAACTAAATTAAGCAATAGCCACACAGTAATGAAAAAACCATTGCAAAATACTTTAGGAGATTAACAAGCTTTTTCATTTGACAATGCTTTAAGAACTGCGATTAGTCACAATCAACACACAAAAAGAAAGAAACGCAACATCAATTAAAGCGCCACATTTTAAACCCCACACGAAATATAACCACCATGGACAAAAGTATAGAACTTTGGCTCCCTAACTAACAACTTTAATTACCTATAAGTAAGAATTAAAAAGACACACACCGAACCCACACTTAGTGCGAAAGATCTATGACACAAGGCACACACCCACCAAACACGATCTTCAAACCCCACCCCATGCAACACTTCTCCCGTCAGTTCAATGCAACAGTACTATTCAATTCCTCCAACAATCAGAACCAAATACATTAATTCCATGCACCTCCTTCATTTACACTTTCAGCCATTACAACTGTCCACCACCGTTTGTGTTCTCCATAAATAGCCACCTCCACCACCACCACCTCCCTTCACCTCAAACATCCCCTTGGTCTTAGTTTGTATGAGAGAGAGAGAGAGAGAGAGAGAGAGAGAGAGAGAGAGAGATGGTGAAGTTTTACTTTGTAGCAGTCTGTGCACTTGTGGTTTTTATGCAAAGCAATGCAAGAAATATGCCCACGACCACCCTGAGCGACAAGACTCCGACCACAGTGGATGTGGCTACCACCGTACGAAGTGGAGGAGCTGGTTTTAAAGAAGAGAAGACCAACTTCATCCCATTCCCTGGTGTGGGTCTCGCTACTAATTTAGGTGAAGATATTGGTACCGGTGGATCTGATGGTGCCGATGGTGCAGGTAGTGGGCTAGGCGGTGCAGGTGGTGCTGCGGGTGGTGGTGCATGTGGTGGTGCAGGTGGTGGTGCAGGTGGTGATGCATGTGGTGGTTCATGTGGTGGTGCAGGTGGAAGTGCAGGTGGTGGAGCATGTGGTGGTACAGGTGGTCTTGGCGGCGATGTTGACGCAGTTAAAGGTGGTGTAATCGATGGATGTATCCTAGATCCGTAATTGGTTAATATTTTACCGTTATTGGAGTGGACGTACGTTCCACGTATTGCTTGTCAACTTTTTGTTTAGTTTTCTAGTACGATATCATCCTTTTACTTTTTCGGCGTTTAAGTTTACGGCATATGATTGTTAGGTAGTTACTTGTGCATGCCTTGTACCTCCCTATGGCGATTCCAATAATTTATGTTTCTTATATTTATGATTAATACATCTATTTATCTCTTTTCGTTTCATCAATAAACAAAACTATGTCATGCAAATGAAATAGTCTCGGTATATAATAAAGATCTGAATCATATACCGTACACCGGTATGGCTTATGAAAATCAACGAGTAAACTTATGACATATTGTTTAATTTCGAGTATTTCATTAATCATGTAAAGATTTTAAAGAAAATTACAAATATAACCAAAACGATTAATTACTTTATAGAAAATAGCAAAAAAAAAAAAAAAAAAAAAAAAAAAAAAAAAAAAAAAAAACCATTTACAAAAATAGTTTGCGAAATCGCAGATGGATTAAGCCCATCTGCGATTCGACGAAACCATCTACAAACGTACAAGTCGTTAAAGCATATTCATACGTTAGCGACTTATACATTAACAGATGGACTAGCTATTTCACATTCCATCTGTGATTTCACATTTTTCGCAGGTATAAAAACGTAATTTTTTTGTTTTATTTTTCATCCTCTCTCTCTCTCTCTCTCTCTCTCTCTCTCTCTCTCTCTCTCTCTCTCTCTCTCTCTCTCTCTCTCTCTCTCTCTCTCTCTCTCTCTCTCTCTGGAAGCACTATGGACGATTTGACAAAACAAATATCCATTCATTCTACTAGAAAGATTTTAAACAAAATTTTCAAAGAAATAACAACAAATAAAACGAAATTGCAGGTATAAAAACGTAATTTTTTTGTTTTATTTTTCATCCTCTCTCTCTCTCTCTCTCTCTCTCTCTCTCTCTCTCTCTCTCTCTCTCTCTCTCTCTCTCTCTCTCTCTCTCTCTCTCTCTCTCTCTCTCTCTCTCTCTCTCTCTCTGGAAGCACTATGGACGATTTGACAAAACAAATATCCATTCATTCTACTAGAAAGATTTTAAACAAAATTTTCAAAGAAATAACAACAAATAAAACGAAATTGCAGTTCATCTCCGATTTCAGTAACTTGTACCTCTTATTTATAACAAAAAAAATCATATATATATATATATATATATATATATATATATATATATATATATATATATATATATCATCAGCGAACGTACAAGTCGCTAAAGAACGGATGTGCTTTAACTACTTGTACGTTTGCAGATGGGCTTAATTCATCTACGATTTTGATGACTATTTTTGTAATTTGGGTTTTTTTGAGTTATTTTCTACAAAATAATTAACGATTTTGGCTATATTTGTAATTTTTACCAATTTTTTTTTATAAAAGTCAATGTAATTTGTGTTCTAAAATGTAAGTATAATACACTACTATACAAAAGGGCTAAACCTTATTAAAATCTTAGTAGGACCCAGTTTTGCAACCGGTGTTATTATATGCGAGTCGCATGCGGGAAACCAAAGAGTTCAATTTAAAAATCGGGATAATGACTTAAAAGGGTAATATATATATATATATATATATATATATATATATATATATATATATATATATATATATATATATATATATATATATATATAGCATCTCCAAAATCACGGTCAGAAAAGACCGGTTTCATTTATACTTTTAAAATAATTTCAGAGTAAATCCTTTTGATTTAAAAGAGTTGCAGAATTTGTTCCCAAAACAAAATATGATAAAATAAAGTTTATCAAACCATTTCATCAAAAGATTCATTTTCATTATATAACAATATTTGGGATGTTATGTTCCGATAAACAGACCAAAAGCATAAACAACAAAAGATAGACCATACAATAGTTACATATAGCAACTGGTCTAATATCAAAAGATCTTGATAAGTCATCGAACTTATGCTCTTGCGCCACTACCTGTAATACAACAAGACTGAGTGGGTCAGGCTTGGGAGCCTGGTGAACATATAGGGTTTTCAACCCACAATAAATAATTATATTTAATTTCACCAACAATCCAACAATAACCCGATTACCCATTCCTGTTATCCTCACTTTACGTCCCTAAAAAACCATTTATCTCAAGGGACTTAATCTAGGATTTTCATCGGGATGGACATTACTGCAAAGGGGTTTCCTCATCAATAGATGTCCTAAAGGCAACCATGAGGGGGATAGAGTATACCGACGAACACATCGTTCACAACACCTATAGGTTATGAGTCTGCTAGCGTTCCACAGGACTATCTTGAAAGAGTTCGTGGTCGTTATCCATACTCCGCTGAATAACTAGATCAACAACAACAACGAGGCCTCTCATCTGTTTATCACACATCAACTATCTACCCATGTTCTATCCAACATATTAGTAGATAAAAATATGTATTTTTATACATAGTTTAAAACCTGTATAGCATGTTCAATCAATACATATTCCACATAACATATGAGGCACACACACATAACACATATTTCATAGAGAATAAATCATATCTATGAGTTAGAAGAAAGTGAATATACATTCACACATATAATCAACAAAATATACACATAACACGTATTTCGTACCAAATACTTCATAATTATGTGTTAGAAGAAAGTAACTACACACTCACTTGATCAGAAGATGATCGGACAGCACTACGACTTGTAAAAGTAGCATTCTCCGGTAGATCTGGAAGATCTTCACAAAAAATCGGGCTCCTCGCAGGCAGAGCTTCGGCTCGGAAACTCTTTTCTTCTCGGGATCTTCGGGATTCGGGACTCGCTTCAGGTCTCGGGATGATACCGGGGCTTCGAAGGTACTTCTTTACACATAAATCGAGGTAGAACGGGAGAGAGAGGAGAGAAAATAGCAACCCTAAACCGCTGGCCCTTCAAATCTATTTATAGGGCAAAATTTACCCTTGCCACATTGTGGGCTTGGTCGTCACTGCATACATCATCGCAAGTTGCATCTGGAGGCCTCCAGGAGGTGTCATAAGACTTGTCACGTCGTGGTACTGCTTGCCACGTCGTGGCACTGCTTGCCACGTCGTGGTATCTGACAGTTTTGGGGTTTCGCGCCCCGAACTTCAGAAATCCATAACTTTCGCATACGAACTCCGTTTTCGATGTTGTTTATATCGACACGTAGGTCAAATTACGATCTACAACTTTCGTTTAGACTCTGTTGGCTAATTTTGATTTAATTTTTATTATATTATAAATATATTACTTATATATTATTTTTAGTAGGTCGGGACTAGAAAACATAAATTCATAACTTCTTCATCCGACGTCCGTTTTCACCTATCTTTTTATCGTTTCACTACTATTAACGATATCTTCGACTCTCGTTTAGATTGTTTCGGCTAAAAACCACTCGATCTCAAATCGAGTATTCGGGCTGCATACTGCTAAGTCGAAACTTCAGAAAATCATAACTTCCTTATACGAAGTCAGATTTGGGCGTTCTTTTTATGCACGCTCTAGGTTTAACGAACTTTTCAACCTTCATTTAGATTACTAAGGCTAGATATCATTCTATCTTAAATTCGTATTTTACGGGCGTCGTGCCAATTCTGTCGCGAAACTTCGACAGATCATAACTTCTTCGTTATAACTCGGATTTCGGCATTCTTTATATATTCGGAAACCTCGTTTCAACTACTACAACATTATCCAAAGATATTGGCTTTATCTACTATTTTATTTTGACACTTATTTTTTTATTCTTAATTCATTTAAGCCACACAACTAAGCACAAAACATATAATACTCAAATACTACATTCTTATTATTTCAAAATGGGTTACAAAGGTTAACGTAGACTAATACATAGCTATTAATGACAAGACCAGAAACACAGACGTTACAATTCTCTCCACCTTAGAATGATTCCGTCCCCGGAATCACACATCAACAAACAACTACGGGTAGCGACTCATCATGTCACTTTCCGTTTCACAAGTGAGATTCGGCCCATTTGTGTGTTTCCATTGGACAAGCACTAACTCGACCATCTTGTGTCGCAACTTCTTAGTCTTTCGGTCAACGATTTCTTCAAGTTCTTCAATCAACCTCTTGTTCTCATTAATTCTTAACACAAAAATTGGAATTATGTCGGGAACTTCTCCTGTGAACTTCCTCAAATAACACACATGGAAAGTGTTATGAATTACATTCAGTTCTTCTGGTAGTTCGAGCTTGTAAGCTTGGTTCCCAACCCTCTGAAGAACTTTAAACGGTCCAATAAACCTTGGACTTAGATTTCCCCTTTTACCAAATCTTATAAGTCCATTCCACTTTTCAGCGTTTTGATGAACCATCTCGGGTCCCATAAAATGTTTTTCCCCAGACTCAAGCCAACAAGACAGCGTTACGACACTTCTGTCCGTACAAAGCTTGATAAGGTGCCATCTTTATGCTCGAGTGAAAACTAATATTGTAGGAAAATTCTACCAAAGGTAAATGTTCATCCCAATTACGTAGGAATTCCAGGGTACATGCTCTCAGCATATCTTCAAGTGTTTGTATCATTCTTTCGCTCTGACCATCAGTCTGTGGATGATAAGCTGTACTTAAACAAAACTTGGTACCCATTTCCTCTTGTAGTCTTTTCCAAAACCTTGAGGTGAGACAGCTATCACGATCCGATACAATCGTTAATGGAACACCGTGAAGCCTCACAATTTCCTTCACGTAAAAATTCGCAAGCTTTTCCGTAGACCATTTCTCATTGGCTGCCATGAAATGCGCACTCTTAGTGAATCGATCAACGACCACCCAAATCATGTCGTGACCACTTTTTGTTCTAGGCAGTTTAGTGACAAAATCCATAGCATTGTCTTCCCACTTACCCATAGGCACAGGCAAAGGTTCTAAACTCCCATACGGTTTCTAATGTTGTGTCTTGACTCTAGCACAAGTCACACACTCAGCCACATACTTTGCAACATCAAGCTTCATCGTCGACCACCAGTAATAGGGTTTTAGGTCCCAATACATTTTAGTGCTACCAGGATGAATCGAGTACATGGTCTTGTGAGCTTCTTTCATCGGAAGATCTCTGACTCCTCCTATCTTAGGTATCTAAATCCGATCTTGGAACACCTTCAGTCCATGATTGTTTATACCGAACGCCAATGTTTTGCCCAAACGTTCTTCCATTCGGTCATTCTTCTCTGAAGCTTCCTCTTAAGCTTTCTTTATGCCCTCCACAATGGTCGAGACAACTTCTATTCTCAATGCTCTTGGCCTTTTCCTTTCAAGATTGACTTTCCGACTGAGAGCATCAGCTACAACATTTGCTTTACCGGGGTGGTAAAGTATCTCACAGTCGTAGTCTTTAAGTAATTCTAACCAGCGTCGTTGTCTCATATTCAATTCTTTCTTACTAAATAGATATTGGAGACTCTTATAATCAGTGAAAAGTTTGCACTTCGTGCCATAGAGGTAATGCCTACATATTTTTAAAACGAAAAGTACCGCTGCCAACTCCAAATCATGAGTCGAGTAGTTCTTTTCATGCTCTTTCAGCTGTCGAGATGCATACGTGATCACCTTATCTGTTTGGGTCAAAACACAACCCAATCCAACCCCAGACGCATCGCTATAAACATCGAAGTCTTCAACTCCATCGGGTAGAGCAAGTATCGGTGCCTCGCATAACTTTTTCTTTAGCTTCTCGAATGCTTCTTTATGCTTATCACTCCAAGCATAAGTAGCTCCTTTGTGGGTCAAAGTTGTTAATGGACTAGCGATTGAAGAAAAGCCTTGGATAAACCTTCTATAATATCCAGCTAATCCCAAAAAGCTTCGAATCTCCGTGGGACTTTTTGGTTGTTCCCACTTCATCACAGCTTCAATATTTGCTGGATCAACCATTATCCCTTCTTGGTTGACCACGTAACCCAAGAATTGGATTTCTCGAATCCAAAAATCACATTTGGATAACTTTGCATATAGCTTCTCCTTCTTCAAGACTTCTAACAGTTCTCGCAAGTGTCTGCCATGCTCCTCTCGGCTTTTTGAGTAAATCAGAATGTCATCTATAAACATTATCACATATTTATCAAGGAACGGATTACAAACCCTGTTCATTAAATCCATGAATGTTGCTGGAGCATTGGTTAGTCCAAACGACATAACCAAAAACTAGTAGTAACCATATCGTGTTCTGAATGTAGTCTTCTCTATATCATGCTCTCTTACTCTCAGCTAATGATAACCTGACCTAAGATCAATCTTCGATAAATAGCTTGAACCTTGAAGTTGATCGAACATGTCATCAATCCTCGGAAAACGGATATCCATTCTTTATGGTTGCTTTATTCAGCTCTCTGTAATCAATACACATTCTTATACTTCCGTCCTTCTTTACAAATAGCACCGGAGCTCCCCAGGGTGATGAACTAGGTCTAACGAAACCTTTGTCCAATAACTCCTGAAGTTGCATCATCAGCTCCTTCATCTTCTTCGTTGCTAATCGGTAAGGTGCTTTCTATTCTAAACTCCACTCTTCTATCAGGTGGTAATCCGGGAAGATCTTCAGTAAATACTTCCGGATAATCACATATGACAGGAATGCTCTGCATCGCCTTTTTCTCTTTCTTAGCATCTATCACAAATGCTAGATACGACGTACATCCTTTGGCCAAACACTTTCTGACTTTCATCAATGAAATAATTCCAGAATTTACTTTGCATTTATCTCCATACACCATAAACGACTCTTTCCCAGGTGAGTTTAGTTTGACTATCATCTTCTTGCACAATATATCGGCGTCATTGGCGCTAAGCCAATCCATTCCAAGCACGATGTCGAAACCGTTAAGTTCGATAGGCAATAATTTATCGTGAAACTTATTCCCATTCAAATCAATCAAGATGTTTTTCATATGATGGCTAACAGGTACAAACTTGCCACTAGCAACTTCGACTAATAAAACATTATCTAGTCTATCGACAAGCAAAGCTAGTTTTCTACCAAATTCATGCGAAATAAAGGAGTAGTTGGCTCCATAATCAAATAAAATTTGGGCAGGCAATTTGTTAACGAGAAAGGTACCTGAAGCGACATCAACTTCATCTTTAGCAGCTTCCAGTGTCATCTGGAATGCTCTCGCCTTCGACTTTGGTGGAATATTGGGTTTAGTTGCCTCCTTCTTCTTCAGGTAATTCCTTGAGATGTGCCCCTCCTCACCACACCCATAGCAGACTTTCTTGGTGAGGGTGCATTCGTTGGCATAGTGCCCTGACTTTCCATACTTAAAACATGTGGCCATTACCTCACATTTTCCATGATGCTTCTTCTTACATTTGTCGCACCATTTCGCTTCGCCTCCTCCACCTCTCGAACTAGACTTCGAGAACTTGTTTTTCTTGTTGGACCCTGAAGGTTCATCGATTTTCCTCTTTTCACCAACCTTTGACCTCTCCAGACCTTTCTCCCTGATCTGGGTCTCAACATTCTTAGCAGCCCAGATGGCAACTTTCAAGGTCGTTGCTTGCTTAACCATTAGATCAAAGTCCGCTGGTAAACCGCGAGCAAATTTGTTGGCCTTTGCTAGTTCAGTTGGAACTAGGTATGGAACCAGTTTCATCTTCTCCGTGAAGCTTGCAGCGTATTCAATAACGCTCATATTTCTCTTCTTCAAATTCTGAAAATCGTTATTGATTTCTAGAAGGTCCTGCTCTGAGCAGTATTGTAATTTTAACTGTTCCAAAAAGTCTTCCCATGACATCTTGCTAGCTTCTCCCTTGGGCATCGAGTCAGCTAGTAACTTCCACCAGCTTAGTACCCCATATTTTAATAAAGGGATTGCAAGAGCGGTCTTCTGTCGGTTGCTGCACTCGCAACTTTCAAACATAGTCTCCATTTTGGAGATCCAATTAATCACTTCCACTGGCATCGGGCTTCCGGATAGACATGGTAGTTTGGATGCCATGAAATCCTTATACTTGCACCCACGCACATCATTTCCTCTATCCTGGTTATTCTTCCTAACAATCGGTGGGTCGTCTTGACCAATGATCCCACTAAAGTTTCCTCCTTCAGACTGCCCTCCATTTGCTTCGGGCTCTTCGATGTGAATTGACAACTCTTCGCGATTCTGCCTAAGCAGACGTCTAGTTTCCTCCATCTGACGATCCAGCATTGTCTGAATCATCAATTGCACTCCTGACATTGTTATTGGCTCAGGTGTTGCTACTGCAATAGCTACTTGCTCTATTACAGGTATTTGATTCATGTTTTCGTCCACGTTTCCAACTCCACTCCTTATTCTCACCATATTTGATCTATACACCGAAAAAGGTGAAATTAGATCCTCATTCACGATAGATATTCAAATCATCCTTATCACTCCGAAACGTTTACATGCTAGTTTTAATACCGTAGACATACACTTAGAATCCTAAACACATAAGGTCTCCAGATCCGGTTGGCAACAAACCATAGATCCGAACAAATAATATCATATATGGCAACATATAACATTTAGCACATAAAACCATTTTAGGCAACTCTCCTAAAATAAACTAGTGCTTGTGTCTGAAATATAATAGACACACATCTAACAACCTTCACTTAACATTCTAAGTTTAAGTCTAGAAATCCTACAAATTCCTAATTCGCTTAAACTAATGCTCTGATACCAACTGTGACATCCCCAAAATCATGGTCAGAAAAGACCGGTTTCATTTATGCTTTTAACATAATTTCAGAGTAAATCCTTTTGATTTAAAAGAGTTGCGGAATTTGTTCCCAAAACAAAATATGATAAAATAAAGTTTATCAAAGCATTTCATCAAGAGATTCATTTTCATTATATAACAATATTTAGGATGTTATGTTCCGATAAACAGACCAAAAGCATAAACAACAAAAGATAGACCATACAATAGTTACATATAGCAACTGGTCTAATATCAAAAGATCTTGATAAGTCATCGAACTTATGCTCTTGCGCCACTACCTGTAATACAACAAGACTGAGTGGGTCAGGCTTGGGAGCCTAGTGAACATATAGGGTTTTCAACCCACAATAAATAATTATATTTAATTTCACCAACAATCCAACAATAACCCGATTACCCATTCCTGTTATCCTCACTTTACGTTGTGACAACCCGAAGTTTGCTCCATCGCCCTAACCCATTTCCGTCCATAAAATTCGTCTTTTTCGAATTGTTTCCGTTTAAGATTTTAAATTAAGTCATTATTTTTGAGACTTCTATTATGACTTAATTGGTATCCAAACACGTTAGAAACTCATGAAAACATCCCAAACTATTACTTAGAAAATTTTTAGTTTCGACCATATCGGGTTACAACAACTTAATCGGGTGCGACCAAAAGCCCCGTTTAACGTCGGTATCGGGTAGAATTTCTCCAGGCCATAAACTCAAACCCTATATAAGGGATTGACTGACATCATTTTGAAGCTTTTTCTTTCTCTTAAAACACTTTCTCTCACTACTCTTTCTCTCTCTAAAAACTCGAGTTTGATCCAAAAACCCCCCTTTTAATCTTCAATTTGGTAAGTAATCTATCCTAGCTCGTTGTTAAGCTTTCTTATCATGCAAATCTATGTTTGAAGCACCCAAAACACTCAAGAACATGTGTTTATGTTTTAGTAACCCTTCCAAAACCGTGAACACCCCTAAAGAGGGAAAATATTGCTAAGTAGATAATCGACTTTCGAGTGAAGAATAACCAGGATAACAGAATACCTAATTAGTATGACAAGTATGATACATACTAGGGCATTGCATTCCAAACCAAGAACTAACCACAACTTTAGGAAAATAAGGGTTTTTCCCTGTGATAACGAATTGTTCCTAGCGAAACTGTAGAATAAACAAATAACAAATTCACATATAGGAAAATAAGGGTTTTTCCCGAGATAACGAATTGTTCCTAATCAAACTGTAGAATAAACGAATAATTAACTCACATATAAGAAAATGTGGGATTTTCTTGGATAACGACTTTTTCAGAAAAAACCAAAGGAAACATATTCTTTTACAAAAATAAACCGCTTATGAACTCACCAGCTTTATGTTGATTTTCAAACTGCTTGTGTTCTCAAGTCCACATTAGACAGGTACACGACGATCTTTTGGAGAATACGGAGCGTATAGAAACTCGTCTTAACTTTTTTTCATATGATATATATGTATAACTTTTGTAACTCTTTGTTTTCAAACAATGTAAATATTTCTATGTAATGTAATCTTTTGTGTTTACTATACTTACTATGGACATTGGTTGCGATACTACATGACGTCCTCCGCCCCAGAACATTTCCGCCATCGGTTTCGGGGTGTGACATACATCCCTAAAACAACATCTATCTCAAAGGACCTAATCTAGGATTTTCATCGGGACGGACATTACTGCAAAGGGGTTTCCTCAACAATAGATGTTCTAAAGGCAACCATGAGGGGGATAGAGTACACCGGTGAACACATCGTTCACAACACCTACATGTTATGAGCCTGCTAGCGTTCCACAGGACTATCTAGAAAGAGTCTGTGGTCGTTATCCATACTCCGCTGAATAACTAGATCAACAACAACAACAACAATAACGAGGTCTGTTTATCACACATCAACTATCTACCCATGTTTTACCCAACATATTAGTAGATAAAAATATATATTTTTATACATAGTTTAAAACCTATATAGCATGTTCAATCAATATATATTCCACATAACAGATGAGGCACACACACATAACACATATTTCATAGAGAATAAATCATATCTATGAGTTAGAAGAAAGTGAATATACATTCACACATATAATCAACAAAATATACACATTACACGTATTTCGTACCAAGTACTTCATAATTATGTGTTAGAAGAAAGTAATTACACACTCACTTGATCAGAAGATGATTCGGACAACACTACGACTTGTAGAAGTAGTATTCTTCGGTAGATCTGGAAGATTTTCACAAAAAACCAGGCTCCACGCGGGCAGAGCTTCGGCTCGGAAACTCTTTTCTTCTCGGGATCTTCGGGCTTCGGGTCGCTTCGGGTCTCGGGATGATATCGGGATGATATCGGGCATTTGGGGGTACTTATTTGCACATAAATCGGCATAGAACGGGAGAGAGAGGAGAGAAAATAGCAACCCTATATGGCTGGCCTATCAAATCTATTTATAGGGCAAAATTTGTCCTTGCCACGTCGTGGCACCTTTTTCCATGTCGTGGGCTTGGTCGTCACTGCATGCGTCATCGCAAGTTGCGTTTCGGGGTGTGACAACCCGAAATTTTCAATCGGTCAAGCCCTAAAAGTCAATCACTTCAATTTATAAGTCAATTACATTATTACTTATTTTTAGCAAATTTAATGTTTGTTTGAGTATTTTAATATTATGCTTTAAACGAACGGGTGAAAGGAAGTGTCGTCTTGAGTCTTGAAATTTCAAAACCGCAAACACCTCGTGTCTTAGAAGTTCACGGCCAAACTTTTATGTTTTGGGCCGAAAAACCTTCCAAAAAAAACCGTGAACTCATGCATTAAGCATGAGTTTACTCCCCAAATTACCACAATTCTCATTTTCACCCTAAAGAGTAAACTCCAAACCCTCTCAAGTATCATCCCGGTTTTCACCCCGATTTCCCGAAAACGTAAGTACTTCTTGGCTTCATTGTTGTTATATCATAACAACTAGTGTTTTTACATCTTTTAATCCATCAAATTTCATATTTTGATTAGATTTCCAAAACACCAAGAACACACACTAGTGTTCTTGGACTTTTAGTTCATTACAAGCTTCCACAAAGTAAGTAGTTTAATCCATGTGTCATTTAAAGCTTGCTATACATATTAATACCAAACAAATGTCCCAAGAACACCAAGAACAAGGTGTTCACGATTTTGGGAGGCTCCCAAAACCGTAAACATCAAATAAAGTGCAAAGTGGTGCCCAAGGGTGCCTAGATGCTTCACAATGACTTAGGGACTTGTCTAGATTCATCCTTGATGATTTTATCACAGAAAAAGCACCAAAACCTCACAACTTTATGTGTTTATGGTTTGGGGATCTCCCAAAACCGTAAACACCCCAAAAGGTGTATAAAAGTCCCATATTTATTCGTTATGTCTAAAATCTAACCTAGACTATTACCATGATTGAGCTAAGGACTTTAAACCCCCCAAATACCATAAACTTATGAGTTTAAGGTAGTAAACTAAAATGAAAATGGTAAAGGGACCGTAAACTCCATTTAGGAGTGAAATGGTGCCCTAGATCCTCCCAAATGCCTAACCACCAAGTAGAAATGCTTCAAAGGACTTGTAAAACTTCAAAACAACATATGGTCATAAAGTGTAGAGTTTACGACCGTAAACCCTTGAGTTTACTGCCGTAAACTCAAGGGTAATGGTCATGAAAACCGTAAACTCCAAAGGAGTTTACCCTTAAACCCCAAACACTCTAGCTTTGCCCTACAAACACTTGGATGCAACCCTTGTGATCTTTAAACACTTAAATCAAAGTGTTACCATGTTCTAGAGTGTCTTAACTTATATTACTAGATATAAAGTGCCTACTTAGTGTTATATATATATATATATACATACATACATACATACATACACATATATATATATATATATATATATATATATATATATATATATATATATATATATATATTGATTATATGATAACTAGGCTCGTTGTGTGTGTACAAGTCTCCACTTGTCACCTACCATCGTATCCGAAACTTCAATCCAATCCACTCACTATAGGTCAGTTCATACCCCTAAATTAACCATTTAAATGTTTTCAAATGTTTATAAATACTTTTATGGGGGGAATACAAGTAAAGTTACGATAGTTATTATCTCAAATCACATGTGATTAATAACTATCGACAAGTGAATCTCTTACTTTCAAACTGTTTTACTAAACTGTTTAACTTCAAATTGTCTTAAAAACTCTTTTACATATCAAATGCTTTTATGAAACTTCTTTCATACTTTTATATTATCAATTGCGTGTCTATGTACGTATAGTTATATAAGCAATGTTTAAAAGGCTTAGGAAGGCCTATCCGCCCTATTTCCTTTCCGCACTTGAGATGTGGTCTGGTGGGATATCAGGTACCCATCTGAAGGGCGTTTAAATATTAGTTATATATCATGTGTACATATATAGTCATAAAGGTTCTTCCAGTTCATTCAGTACCCTTGGGTAGCAAGGGTATACTCCCATGTTCATACGTACAAGTTATATTACTAGTAAACTACAATAGGCGTAGTTTAGGGTTTTACTAATACTAATACTAGAACAATGAATCATACAAAGAGTCAGTTCATACATGAGTCATAACTTATAGTGATGAGAAACAAACATAGAACATAGTGATGAGAAACAAACATAATACATAGTGATGAGAAACAAACATAGAACATAGTAATGAGAAACAAACATAATATATAGTGATGAGAAACAAACATAATACATAGTGATGTGAAACAAACATAATACATAGTGATGAGAAACAAATATACAGGCGAGACAGAGAAAGAACACACAATACAGGTAGCACATACATTACATATACATTACATTCAGTTATGTGAGCCATTAAACGGGTCACAGCACTACCTGCAATGACCGTTTTTGTATCCAGAATCTCCTTAAGTAGGGAGCGTATGAGTTTTGTGTATAGATCTATACTGGATTGACTATCCTACACCTTGCTACTCGCTAAAGTGGGACTTGCAAGTCTATGGGTGCCAAATGTCATTTCTTACGGCATCTTACATCGTCGTTTTACTATTGAGTCGGTAGCAGGGTACAGGCCGATCACATGGTACTTTAAATAACAATTGGTTTAAGGTAGTTAGTACAACAGTAGTTACTTAATACAACACTACAATACTATAATATTTTTCCTATTACATTCACTTCGTGAACATTCACACGATGCACGGTAATGTAAAAACTATATTTTTGGTTAATGATAGTCGGATTTGGGAGAATACACACTCTTAAAATGTCACACCCCAAAACCACGAAAGGCGGAAACGTTCAGGGGTGGAGGACGTCATGTACAGTATCACAACAGTGTCATATAATAAACAAGCAACAACATCATCCATTGAATTATAAGTAAAGTTTTAATACATGTGTGTTTCTTTCATTGTAGTAAGACACCAAAAATATACAATTAAAATAAAAGACGAGACTTGTCTGCTCCGTCTTCTCAAAAACTTGACCTCCGTACCTGTCTACTGATGACCTGAGAATACAAGTTATTTTGAAAGCGAGTATCAACTTTAAAGCTGGTGAATTCATAAGTATATAAGTGTCATTGCCTTGTTTGTGAAAATCTGTTATAAAGGCCATGTAAATGGTTAAATGAAAATGTTGTTGTACGTATGAAAACCCTAGAAAAACCCTTATTTTCTATAAGTATGAAATGTAGTCTTCTACCAAGACCCGAATGTTTTGTAAGAAATATGATATCTTTTCCTTTCTATTGACTAGTACTAGAGTACTTAGTCTAACTCCTCGTTTATGTGAAAGTATCACAAAATAAAGTAAATAGGAAAAGTATAATCATGTAAGTGTTAATCCTGGATGACCAGGATTACCACGACATCGCCGAAGCAAAAGGTATACCCGATGAACATCCGAAGATTGTCCACTCACCCTCTGTAGCAGCAGCAGGGTGGAGGGAGGGTTAATCCCATAAAAACGTTAACCTAATGATCATCCGAAGATTGTCATCTCATCTCCTGTTGCAACAGGAGATGGAGGAATGGCTAGTTCCATAACTGATTCCTAATATAAGTAATAACTGTAGGCATCCGTAGATGTTCATCACCCACTGTTGCTAACAGATGGGTTCCGGAATGGTTAGTCCCGTACGTATATCCCGAGGTACTGTGGGATAGAGGCCCATCTAGGTATCCCGAGGTACTGGGGATAGGGTCCTGTCTAGATATCCCGAGGTACTAGGGATATGTAGGAATATTTAAACAGAAAGTACTAATAAATCATCCTCGCAATTCGAGATACAAGTATTCATGTTAATGTACATAATTAAGTGTATCTACGTAAAGGTACTCATATAATGCGTTCATGTACGCGTATTCATGTATCATGTAAGTATATGTAAACGTACTCATGTATCATGTAATTAAATGTAAAGGTACTCATGTATCAGGTAATGTACTGGTATAGACTCATGAATGAACTGACTCTTGTGTGATTCCTTGTAATAGGAATTATGTTTGATATCTCCAAATTATCCCTATGATAATTTGCTGGAAGGTAATTGGTTGTTCAAGTAGGTTTATACACTCTTACTACTCAAGGGTGTGAGAAACTAATTGAAAACTGTAAACTATAACATCAATACGTATATGAGAACATAAGTGTACATGCATAGTTTAGTTTAATAATGAAAAATGGTTTTATAAGACACCTTAGGGGTTTTGAAACCAAAATTAACAATGACTTGATGTCATTTTTGATATACATTTCAAAGGTAAAACAATTGATAACAATACGTTTTTAAGATTTAAAACCATTTCTTGCATCACATTTTGTAGTATGTGAAATCTATTAAATGACAAACACAGTTATAAAATACATAACAATGATTTAATAACATGTTTGTTTCTACTTGTATTCACCCCCTTTAAAGCATTTAAAATCATTTAAAACATTGATTAGGGGTATGAACTCACCTGTAGTTGGTGATTGGGATGGAATGAACGGTATCGGATTGCTAGGTGTCAAGCGAGAACTTGTCAACACACTACGATCCTAATGAACATATAATCATACATATATGCACTCAATTAGACATAATTGACTAATTGATAATTTTTAAGACATCCTAGGCATATAAACACTTTATATAAGTATTTTAAGCCATAAGGATTGCATCTAAGCCATTGTGGGACAGGGTACTTGTGTTTTAGGGTTTCCAAAGGACCCCATATGAGAGTGTACTCTCTCTAAACCATCACACATGGAGTTTACGGTTGTAAACTATTGAGTTTACGACCGTAAACTCCCAAACATGTGTGTTTGGTGTGTTTTGAAGTCCCAAATGCTTTCTAGAATTGTTCTAACTTAGTGGCTAAGTCCTTGGAAGAGTTTAAGGTCTAGAAGTACTCCAATTAGGAGTTTATGGTCTCAAGGCTAATACCCTTAGAGTTTACGGCCGTAAACTCTAAGTATGGTGGGTTTTAGTTGCTTTCAAGCCTCTTGCACTTGTGGGATATGTTCTACACAATTGTTCAAAGCAAATGAGAACCCTAGGCACACTTTGGTGCCATCCTTTTGAGTTTACGGCCCAAGAACATTCTCTTGGCTGTAAACTCACTTTGATGAGTGATTTTTGTGTATTTAGGTTCCTCATTTTTGTAGGAAACAATTCCATGAAGGGGTCTAGGGCTTTAGGTGTCTTGAAACCACACTTTTGTCCATTCTTATGGAGTTTACGGCCTAAGCTTCTCTTGGGCCGTAAACTCACTTTGTTTTGTGTCATTTGATATGTTTAAGACCTTGTTCTACTTGGGGAAATAGCCTAGATACAAGTCCTAAAGTCCTAGTGTCCTCAAAACACCATGTTATGCTACAATATGGAGTTTACGGCCTAAGAGAGTTCTGGGACGTAAACTCCCACTTTTGGGTGGCTTTTGGCTTGTTTAATTGTCCTTAACATGCATACATAAACCTCTAAGGCCTTATCATAACACATGTGTTGGTTTTGACTTCGTTTCGGGAGTTTATCGCTCAAGAACACCTCGAGGTGTAAACTCCTAGATTTCATGTTTTAGCCTTCTAAAACATGTTATAGGCACGTATAAAGCTTTCTAACAATACTATAAAGAGTTACTCACGTTTTGGTATAAAAAACCGAAGATCTGTCAGAGAGAAAATGGCTTTTCTCTAGTCGGAAATGTGAATAATGAATGATTTTGGTTTAGAAATCTATTTATAGTCCTGAGATATTTTGGCAGAAAATATTTTTATTCCTGAAACGATCCCTAATAAATTAGAGTGTTGGAATAACAGTGTTGCACCAAACCCTAGTGCACCCACTCTCCTGATATTTCCTGAAGTGTAAACCCTGAATTTCTCAAACTTACGCGAAAAGTCTGAAAACTAACTGTGACTGCTACAACTTCTAATGAAGTGATATAGTTTTTACAGAATGGAAATTTCGGGTTGTCACATCATCCCCCCGTTAGAAGGAATTTCGTCCCGAAATTAGAATTTAAGCAAATAAGGAAATACAAATAACTAAGCGAAAAGGTGAGGGTATTTCAGTTTCATCTGATCCTCACGTTCCCAAGTGAATTCCGGTCCACGCTTTGCGTTCCAGCGCACCTTCACTATCGAGATACGGCTCTGTTTTGTTTGCTTGACCTCTCGGTCCATGATCTCTACTGGTTCCTCCACGAAATTGAGGCTCTCGTTGATCTCGATCTCATCGAGTGGAATAACAAGAGTCTCGTCGGATAGACACTTTTTCAAGTTCGAGATGTGGAAGGTAGGATGTACGTTATTGAGTTCTTGCGGTAGATTGAGTTTGTAAGCTACAGGGCCGATTCTCGCAAGAATCTCAAAAGGCCCTATGTATCTTGGATTGAGCTTCCCGTGCTTTCCAAATCATATCAAGCCCTTCCATGGTGAGACCTTCAGTAGGACTCGGTCGCCTACCTGGAACTCCAAAGGTTTCCTACGCTTGTCAGCGTAGCTTTTCTGTCGGTCTCTAGAGGCTTTCAATCGTTCACGAATTTAAACGATCTTCTCTATCGTTTCCCGAATGATTTCCGGACCCGTGAGAGTGCTTTCGGGAACTCATCCCTTAGCCAACTGGGTCTCACCCACTTCACCCCAGCACAGCGGGGACCTGCACTTTCGGCCATAGAGGGCCTCGAATGGAGCTGCCTTTATGCTCGTGTGATAACTGTTGTTGTAGGAAAATTCGACTAGGGGTAAGTGAATATCCCAAGCTTTTCCAAAGTCAATCACACAGGCACGCAACATATCTTCTAAGGTTTGGATAGTTCTCTCACTTTGCCCGTCGGTCTGTGGGTGGTAGGCTGTACTCATGTCCAGCCTAGTTCCTAGGGAACTTTGCAATGACTACCAGAACCTCGATGTGAATCTACTATATCGGTCTGAGATGATAGATAAATGAATGCTGTGCAGCCTTACAATCTCCCTAATGTAAGTTCTGGTAAGTTTCTCCATCTTGTATGTTTCTTTGATCGGTAGGAAGTGTGCAGACTTGGTCAGTCTATCGACGATGACCCATATGGAATCAAGTCCACCCGTCGTCTTGGGTAACTTGGTTATGAAATCCATAGTGATCTGCTTCCACTTCCATTCTGGTATTTCCGATTGTTGTAGAAGGCCGGAGGGTTTCTGGTATTCGACCTTGACCTTTGCGCAAGTAAGGCATTTACTCACGAAGGTAGCAATATCTGATTTCATGTTAGGCCACCAGTATAGCTTTTTAAGATCCAGATACATCTTATCTGAACCCGGGTGGACGGAATAACGTGTGTTGTGAGCTTCGATCATGACCAAGTCTCTGAAGCCACCGTGTTTTGGTGTCCAGATCCGATCCATGAGGTATAAGGCTCCGCCACCCTTGACTTCTAAGTTCTTATCCATCCCTCTAAGGGATTCACCAGCCACGTTTTCAGGTTTCAAAGCGTCGAGCTGAGCCTCCTTAATTTGCATGGACAAGTGTGAATGGATAGTTAGAGTCAAAGATTTGACTCTACGACCAGTATATTCTTTCCGACTTAGGGCATCGGCTACTACATTAGCTTTACCCGGATGATAACGAATTTCGCATTCGTAATCGCTGAGTAGCTAGACCCACCGTCGTTGTCTCATGTTGAGCTCTTTCTGGTCAAAAATGTGTTGTAGACTCTTATGGTCCGTAAAGATCGTGCTTTTTGTACCATATAGGTAATGTCGCCAGATCTTCAGAGCAAACACAACTAATCCTAGTTCAAGATCGTGGGTTGTGTAGTTAACCTCATGTGTCTTCAGCTGTCTCGAGGCATAGGCGATGACTTTACCTCGCTGCATCATAACACATCCGAGCCCTTGGTTGGATGCATCACAATATACAATGAAGTCTTCTATCCCTTCGGGGAGGGATAGTATCGGGGCGGTGCACAAGGCTCGTTTGAGCATTTGGAACGCTTTTTCCTGTTTCTCTTCCCAGTCAAAGGCCACGCCTTTCTGGGTCAGGGTTGTAAGAGGTTTCACTATGTTGGAGAAGTTCTGAATGAACCTACGATAGTAGCCAGCTAGACCTAGAAATTGATGAATTTCATTAGGTGTCTTTGGTGCTGGCCAGTTCTCAATGGCTTTAATCTTGGAGGGGTCCACATGTATACCTTCTTCGCTAACCACATGGCCCAAAAATTCGACTCGTCGAATCCAAAATTCGCACTTCGAGAACTTTGCGTAGAGCTTCTCCGTTCGTAGTGTTTCGAAGATTTTACGGAGATGTTGACTATGTTCCTCCTTACTTCGAGAGTAGATGAGTATGTCATCAATGAAGACGATGACGAACTGATCCAAGTAAGGACGACACACCCTATTCATTAGATCCATGAATACTGCGGGCGCGTTAGTTAATCCGAATGGCATCACTACAAACTCGTAGTGCCCATAACGAGTTCGGAAGGCTGTTTTGGGAACATCCTCCTCTAACACTCGTAGTTGGTGATATCCGGATCGTAGATCAATCTTTGAGAAGTAGTTGGCTCCTTGAAGTTGATCAAACAAATCGTCAATGCGAGGCAAGGGATAACGATTTTTAATGGTAAGTTTGTTGAGTTCTCTATAGTCGATGCACATGCGAAACGATCCATCTTTCTTCTTGAAGAACAAGACCGGTGCTCCCCATGGTGAGAAGCTTGGTCGAATTAATCCCTTCTTGAGAAGTTCGTTAAGTTGACTGGAAAGTTCCTGCATCTCGGCCGGTGCCAAACGATAAGGAGATTTGGCTACTGGGGTAGCTCCTGGCACTAAGTCGATTCTGAACTCGACTTGGCGTTGCGGTGGTAAACCAGGAAGTTCTTCTGGGAATATGTCGGGAAATTCGCGTACTTCTGGAATTTTCTGGATGTCCTTCAGTTCTTGACTGGTATCGACGACGTGTGCTAGGAATGCATGATATTCCTTTCGCAAGCACTTCTGGGCTTGAATGCACGAAATGATACGAAGGCTCGTACTAGGTTTGTCACCCTAGATAGTTAAGGTTTCGTTGTTAGGAAGGTTAAGACGAACTGCTTTTTCAAAGCACAAGATATCGGCGCGAAGAATACTCAACCAATCCATACCGATGATAACGTCGAAACATTTAATTGTGACTGGCATGAGATCTATCTTGAAAGTATGGCCATCTAAAGTTAAGGTACAACCTACGTATATGCAGTTTGTACTCCCTGTTTTCTCGTTAGCCATTTCTACCGTGAATGAATTATCTAATGCACATGGTTTTTGTTTAAGCAGGTATGCAAATTTGTGACTTACAAAACTTTTCTCGGCTCCACTATCGAAAAGTATGCAAGCATATGAGTTATCGAGGAGGAACATACCAGTAACTATCGTAGGATCAGCTACTGCTTCCTCGTGACCTAGGGCCATAACTCTTCCCACTCCTCCAGTTGTCCCCGCTTTAGGGCAGTTCCTCTTGTAATGGCCCACCTCACCACATCCGTAGCAAGCTTGGCCCATACCGGTGTTAGGAACATGGGCGACTTGAGCTGTTGGAGTCTTGCAGCAACGGGCGGTGTGTCCCTTCCTATTGTAGTTGGAGCAGATCATCTCCTTACAAGGTCCATGGTGGTGGAAGTTGCACTTGGTGCACTTTGGAAGGGTTCCAGCATAAGTTTTTGCTGGTAAGAGGTTTGCAGGGGCAACAGGAGTCACTGTGGCAGCATTGATTGCCACAAGTTGTTACTTATTGGAGGACCCTTGCGGGGCCCCTCTTTTCCTTTTATTCCACCCCTTCTTGTGGTAGTCGGGGTTGGGCTTTTGTAGTACAGGAGTAGGGCTTGTTATGTTATGAAGTTTCCGGTGATCAATGAGGGATTGCGCTAATTCCTTGGCACTATCAAAAGTAATAGGCCTGGAAGCTATAACACTCGACTGGATCTGGGGCTACAGCCCCCAGATATATCTTTCTATCTTTTTGCTCTGGGAAGCAACCATGTCGGGGCATAAGTTTGCCAGATCACAGAACCTATTCGTGTAGGTTCCTATGTCAGATCAAACCATTTGCAGGTTCCAGAGTTCCTGCTCGAGTCTTTGTACTTCTCCCCGAGGACAATACTCTCTCATCAGCATGTCCTTCAAGTGTTCCCAGTTGATGGAATACACCACCACTAGAGTTAGGGATTTAACATGGCCGTTCCACCATGTTAGTGCTCTATCGGAGAAGGTACAAGCTGCGAACTTGACCTTGTTGTTTTCCTGGCAAGCGTAGATTTCAAAGACAGATTCCATCGTTTCGATCCACTGCCTTAACACCATAACCCCACCAGTACCATTAAAGCTGCGGGGTTTGGCGTTCGTGAAGTCTTTGTAGGTGCATTCCCGAGGGTGCCCATGGCTTTCGCCGTGGTTCGAGGGAGGTGCACCTGTTCCCGATCCACTAGGGATAGGAGTGTTGATTGCTGACACAGCAGCTGCAACTGCTGCTGTGAAAGTTGCCTGGAATACGTTGGCATCAAATGGGTTAGGTGGTAGAGGAGGTTGAGTTTGTGGTTGTGGTGGTGGAGGAGGCGGTTGTATCGGTGTTTCGTTGATTGGATTACGCCTTGTACTTCTGCGTGGAGGCATCTTTAACTATACGTTTAAAAGATGACGACATGGATAAGAATAAATGATTTATGAATGTGTCCTATGGACTAACTCCCCATAGTCCAACAACAGAATGAATAGAATAACTAACTGAAAGTGACAACATTTTGATAATAATTTCCATATGATTAGATATCTGTCAATAATACTGGAATTAAAGATGTAACAAGTTCGGGAAAAATGGCCTAAAAGTAGGCCTTACATCAACCAAGATGGAAAATTTTGACAGAATAAGGCTAGATCGAGACCTAACAGGTCTAAGATTTATACAGATAGGAAATTAGATCAAAGTTTTACATAAACTAGGTTATATCTAAAAGATGACTCAACGAGCTTCTATCGGTGACGAGAGCTGCTTGTATGAGTCCTCGATCCCGACAGTAGACGTTCAATGTCCCTTATACGCCTGTCCGACCTTGCTTGCTGAGCTCGAAGTTCTCTAACTTCTGCTCGGGTTTCAGCAAGTTCCCTTTGCAGATTTGCATTGCGGACCAGAGTCCTTTCATGAGCAGACTCTAGCTGGCGAATGTGGACAGTGTTAACACCAGAGTTGGCGTCAACTTCCGAAACTTGATTTATAGTCGCTTGAGCCATGATCGTGTTTCGAGAAATCCTACGCACCATGTTTGGTAGTACTTTATCAGCAGAACCTCCTTCAGTGAGGTTGTAGAAACTTCAGTCTCCATTATAGGGAATGGGTTGACCTTGTTCCTGGCTCCATTTAGTCAAGTTAATGGCCCACAAGGGTGTGGGTCCTTGAAACACAGGACGAGGATTTAGGTTTGGGTTTTGAGAAGCTGGGGGTAGGTTGTTGACTTCCGGCTCCGAGTCCGAACTATCGGAAAATCCCTCAGCCTGGTGATCATCCAAAGGAATTGGGTGATCATCTTCTGGTTCTGCCTCTAGCCAACCAGCATTGTCGGGGTTTGGGAAGTACGGATCACCATGGTGAAATCCAGCCATCTTAATCTATGCGAGAAAGGGATATAAGAAATAGCTTAAATAGACGAACTAACTAAGATAATTACAGTAAGATCAAATACCCATATGGTATTTCTTGATGGTTGTGTTGGTAAGTTTTTAGACTTGTTGCCACTTCACAACCATTCTTGGCATATGCTAATCACTCTTCGGACCAGCATAGTTGATCAGGCCATGCTATTCCCAAGACTGACTATATATCCCCAGGCTCACTTGTGATGTTCAACAATCGTAATACTTTTGTTCTTGTCATTGTGACACTGGTTCTAGTATGAATGCAGGCATGTATACTTTGTTAAATGTTTTATTATTTAAAAGTATAACTCTTAGACAGAGTGTTTTAATCACATGTATTTATAGTTAGTATGACTTTTATGGGTTGATATACTTAATTCACTATAAAAAATGCTCTGATACCAATCTGTCACACCCCAAAACCACGAACGGCGGAAACATTCAGGGGTGGAGGACGTCATGTACAGTATCACAACAGTGTAATATAATAAACAAGCAACAACATCATCCATTGCATTATAAGTAAAGTTTTAATACATGTGTGTTTCTTTCATTGTAGTAAGACACCAAAAACATACAATCAAAATAAAAGACGAGATTTGTCTGCTCCATCTTCTCAAAAACTTGACCTCCGTACCTGTCTACTGATGACCTGAGAATACAAGTTATTTTGAAAGCGAGTATCAGCTTTAAAGCTGGTGAATTCATAAGTATATAAGTGTCATTGCCTTGTTTGTGAAAATCTGTTATAAAGGCCATGTAAATGGTTAAATGAAAATGTTGTTGTACGTATGAAAACCCTAGAAAAACCCTTATTTTCTATAAGTATGAAATGTAGTCTTCTACCAAGACCCGAATGTTTTGTAAGAAATATGATATCTTTTTCTTTCTATTGACTAGTACTAGATTACTTAGTCTAACTCCTCGTTTATGTGAAAGTATCACAAAATAAAGTATATAGGAAAAGTATAATCATGTAAGTGTTAATCCTGGATGACCAGGATTACCACGACATCGCCGAAGTGAAAGGTATACCCGATGAACATCCAAAGATTGTCCACTCACCCTCTGTAGCAGCAGCAGGGTGGAGGGAGGGTTAATCCCATAAAAACGTTAACCTAATGATCATCCGAAGATTCTCATCTCATCTCCTGTTGCAACAGGAGATGGAGGAATGGTTAGTTCCGTAACTGATTCCTAATATAAGTAATAACCGTAGGCATCCGTAGATGTTCGTCACCCACTGTTGCTAACAGATGGGTTCCAGAATGGTTAGTCATGTACGTATATCCCGAGGTACTGTGGGATAGAGGCCCATCTAGGTATCCCGAGGTACTGGGGATAGGGTCCTGTCTAGATATCCCGAGGTACTAGGGATATGTAGGAATATTTAAACAGAAAGTACTAATAAATCATCCTCGCAATTCGAGATACAAGTATTCATGTTAATGTACATAATTAAGTGTATCTACGTAAAGGTACTCATATAATGCGTTCATGTACGCGTATTCATGTATCATGTAAGTATATGTAAACGTACTCATGTATCATGTAATCAAATGTAAAGGTACTCATGTATCAGGTAATGTACTGGTATAGACTCATGAATGAACTGACTCTTGTGTGATTCCTTGTAATAGGAATTATGTTTGATATCTCCAAATTATCCCTATGATAATTTGCTGGAAGGTAATTGGTTGTTCAAGTAGGTTTATACACTCTTACTACTCAAGGGTGTGAGAAACTAATTGAAAACTGTAAACTATAACATCAATACGTATATGAGAACATAAGTGTACATGCATAGTTTAGTTTAATAATGAAAAATGGTTTTATAAGACACCTTAGGGGTTTTGAAACCAAAATTAACAATGACTTGATGTCATTTTTGATATACATTTCAAAGGTAAAACAATTGATAACAATACGTTTTTAAGATTTAAAACCATTTCTTGCATCACATTTTGTAGTATGTGAAATCTGTTAAATGACAAACACAGTTATAAAATACATAACAATGATTTAATAACATGTTTGTTTCTACTTGTATTCCCCCCTTTAAAGCATTAAAATCATTTAAAACATTGATTAGGGGTATGAACTCACCTGTAGTTGGTGATTGGGATGGAATGAACGGTATCGGATTGCTAGGTGTCAAGCGAGAACTTATGAACACACTACGATCCTAATGAACATATAATCACACATATATGCACTCAATTAGACATAATTGACTAATTGATAATGTTTAAGACATCCTAGGCATATAAACACTTTATATAAGTATTTTATGCCATAAGGATTGCATCTAAGCCATTGTGGGACAGGGTACTTGTGTTTTAGGGTTTCCAAAGGACCCCATATGAGAGGCTACTCTCTCTAAATCATCACACATGGAGTTTACGGTTGTAAACTATTGAGTTTATGGCCGTAAACTCCCAAACATGTGTGTTTGGTGTGTTTTGAAGTCCCAAATGATTTCTAGAATTGTTCTAACTTAGTGGCTAAGTCCTTGGAAGAGTTTAAGGTCTAGAAGTACTCTAATTAGGAGTTTACGGTCTCAAGGCTAATACCCTTAGAGTTTACGGCCGTAAACTCTAAGTATGGTGGGTTTTAGTTGCTTTCAAGCCTCTTGCACTTGTGGGATATGTTCTAGACAATTGTTCAAAGCAAATGAGAACCCTAGGCACACTTTGGTGCCATCCTTTTGAGTTTACGGCCCAAGAACATTCTCTTGGCTGTAAATTCTCTTTGATGAGTGATTTTTGTGTATTTAGGTTCCTCATTTTTGTAGGAAACAATTCTATGAAGGGGTCTAGGGCTTTAGGTGTCTTGAAACCACACTTTTGTCCATTCTTATGGAGTTTACGGCCTAAGCTTCTCTTAGGCCGTAAACTCACTTTGTTTTGTGTCATTTGATGTGTTTAAAACCTTGTTCTACTTGGGGAAATAGCCTAGATACAAGTCCTAAAGTCCTAGTGTCCTCAAAACACCATGTTATGCTACAATATGGAGTTTACGGCCTAAGAGAGTTCTGGGCCATAAACTCCCACTTTTGGGTGGCTTTTCGCTTGTTTTATTGTCCCTAACATGCATACATAAACCTCTAAGGCCTTATCATAACACATGTGTCGGTTTTGACTTCGTTTCGGGAGTTTACCGCTCAAGAACACCTCGAGGTGTAAACTCCTAGATTTCATGTTTTAGCCTTCTAAAACATGTTATAGGCACGTATAAAGCTTTCTAACAATACTATAAAGAGTTACTCATGTTTTGGTATAAAAACCCGAAGATCTGTCAGAGAGAAAATGGCTTTTCTCTAGTCGGAAATGTGAATAATGAATGATTTTGGTTTAGAAATCTATTTATAGTCCTGAGATATCTTGGCAGAAAATATTTTTATTCCTGAAATGATCCCTAATAAATTAGAGTGTTGGAATAACAGTGTTGCACCAAACCCTAGTGCACCCACTCTCCTGATATTTCCTGAAGTGTAAACCCTGAATTTCTCAAACTTACGCGAAAAGTCTGAAAATTAACTATGACTGCTACAACTTCAAATGAAGTGATATAGTTTGTACAGAATGGAAATCTCGGGTTGTCACATAAAAGAAACACACACAGTTACTAGATGCCTTGGTAGAAGGCTACTTTTAGTAGGAAACATAAGGTTTTCTAGGATAGTTCAAACAAATACAAACTTTACAAAACTTATACATTACATCTTACAAACATCTTACAAATGCTTTCATACAAACACAGAGACTAATATACTTATGATCTCACCAGCATTAAGCTAATACTCGCTTTCAAAATAACTTGTATTCTCAGGTCACCGCTAGACAGGTACAGGTGTCGGTCTTTTGAGAAGATGGAGTTCGTTCAAGACTCATCTTTTATTTTGATATGTATATTTTTTGTGTCTATAACTTTGACAGAACACACATGTATGAAATTATATTATTAATGAAATGGATGATGTTGTTGCTTGTTTACTACTATTCATTGGTGTGATACTGTACATGACGTCCTCCACCCCCGAACGACTCCGCCGTTCAGGTTTTGAGGTGTGACAGATTGGTATCAGAGCAATGTTTATAGTGAATTGAGTGTATCAACCCATAAAAGATATACGAACTATAAACACAAGCGGGATTAAAATACTCTGATAAAGAGTTTATACTTTTAAATAATAAAATATTTAACTAAGTATACATACTTGCATTCATACTAAAATCAGTGTCACTAGGACAACACAAAAGTATTACGATTGTTGGATAGCATAAGTAGACTTAGAGACATCTGGTCAACCCTGGGAAGATGTAGCCTGATCAACTACATTATCCGAGGAGTGACTAGCATGTGCCTAAGGATGGTTGTGAGGTTGCAACAAGTCTAAAAACTTACCAACACTACCATAATAAGAAGAGTAGAACATAACATTAAACTTAAAATACTATACGAGTATTTTGTGTTACTATAATTACTTATCTTAGAATTAAAGGTCTTTATTGGTATGCTCTAGACAAGTATTGGAGTAACTGATAAAGATCACCTTATAATTATCTAGTTAGTCCGTCTATTAATTATTTCCTTATCCCTTTTCCCGCATAGATATCATGGCTGGATTCCATCATCATGATGACCCGTACTTTCCACCCAACGGAAATGTTGTATGGCTTGAAGCAGAGTCTGATGATGAGCATCAAATCTCTTTGGATGATCATCAAGCAGAAGGCTTCTGAGATGGATCTGAATCCGAGCCCGAAGTCAACAACCTACCTCAAGTAGGTTAAGCCCCGAATAACAACCCCGACCCGCATTTCAAGGACCCACACCTCTGTGGGCAACAAACTTGAATATCTGGAGCCAGGAACAGGGTCAACCCATTCTCTACAATGGAGACAGAAGTTCCTACAACCTCACTGAGGGAGGTTCTGCAGACAGGGTCCTACCTGTCATGGTTCGTAGGATTTCTCGGAACACGATATTGGGTCAATCCACTATCAATCGAGTCTTTGAGATTGACGCCAACTCTGGCGTTAACATTATCTACATTCACCAACTAGAGTCTGCTCACGAAAGGGCTCTAGTTCACAATGCAGCTCTTCAGAGGGAACTCGCTGAAACCCGAGCTGAAGTCAGAGAACTTCAAGCTGAGCAAGCAAGAGCTGATAAGCGCATGAGGGACATAGAACGTCTCCTGTCGGGATCAAGAACTCACTCAGTTAGTTCTCGTCGCTGATAGATTCTCATCAACTTCTCTCTTTTGGATATAACCTAGTTATGTAAAACTTTGGTCTAATTCCCTATCTTTGTAAATCATAGGCCCGTTAGGTCTTTGTTAGGATGTAATTCTGTCAAAATTTTCCCATTTTGGTTTATGTAAGGCCTCTTACTGTAGGCCGTTTTTCCCGAACTTGTTACATCTGTAATCCCAGTAATATTGACAGGTACCTAATCTTATGGGAATTATTATCCAAATGTGATCATCTATTAGTTTTAGATCTACATTCAATCATATTGTTGGGCTATGAGGAGTTAGTCTATGAGTCATTCTCATAAATTCTTCCATTGAATTCTTATCAATGCTTTCATCTTCATTAACTTATAGATCAAAGATGCCGCCTCGTAGAAATCCAAAGAGAAACCCTACTAACGAAACACCACCTCCTCAACCAACTACTCCTCAGTTCGACACAACAGCTCTAAATGTTGTCGTAGCTGTGGTTGTGGCTTCAGCCATGGCTTAATACCATTCATCTGGTTCCACTAGAGGAGGAACCCCTGTTCAGTCTGTTCATGTTGAAGCTTCTGCGCGCTCGAGAGAGTGCTCCTATAAGGACTTCACGAACTGCAAGCCGTTGTCCTTCAGAGGGACTGGCAGAGTCATTACCCTCTCGCAATGGTTCGAGAAAACCGAATATCGGTTTTCGAAATCTTCTCTTGTCCCGAGGAGAGCAAGGTGAAGTATGTTGCTTGCACCTTCAAAACTAAAGCCCTAACATGGTGGAATAGCCATGTTAAGTCACTATCTCTTATAGTGGCTAATGCTATAGGTTGGGATACCTTGAAAGACCTCATGATTGAGGAGTATTGCCCGAGAGGCGAGATTCAGAAGCTGGAGGAAGAATTATGGAGTCTAACCATGAAGGGAACCAACATAACCGCCTATACCGCCAAATTTTGTGAACTGGTGGCCCTCTGTCCCAACATGGTTCATACCTAGGGAAAGAAGATCGAGAGGTACATATGGGGGCTGGTGCCGCTGTACCAGGGAAATGTCAATCACACACCACTACATTTGATAGTGCCAAGCAATTGGCATAGTGGCTCATAGACCATGGGGTTCATACCCCGGCCGCAACAACAACTACCCTGGCCATCTTAGAACCCGCAAGAACCGCTGACTCCAAGCGGAAGTTCTGGGATGACTAGAAGAAAGCTAAGGCTTCCAAAAAGCAGCAGGTCGTGGCAGTGCATGCTGCAATAGCACCTACCGCTGCTGCTCCGGTAAAGCAGTATTCTGGAAATTTGCCCAAGTGCAACAAATGCAACTTCCATCACGTCGGTGCCTGTCGGGTGATGCAGTGTCCGAACTGCAATGGAAAGGGGCACACAGCCCGTTTCTGTAAAGCTCCGGTGAAGCCAATCAACCAAGTCCCCGGTGCAGGAGTGGGCCAAGCTTGCTACGGATGTGGCGAGGTAGGCCACTACAAAAGGAATTGACCGAAGGTAGGGTTTGCCGGTGGAGTGGCAAGAGTTCTGGCCATAGGCCATGTGGAAGCGGTAGCCGACCCCACAGTGGTCACTGGTACGTTTCTCCTCGATAACGCTTATGCATGCATTCTATTTGATAGTGGAGCGGAGAGAAGTTTCGTGAACCAAAAATTTGCTCAATTACTTAAGTAAAAATCACGAGCACTTAAACAACCGTTCGCTGTAGAAATGGCTAATGGCAAGACAGAGAGCACTAATAGTATATTCATAGGGTGTACCCTAACGTTGGATTACCATTCTTTTTCGATCGATCTCATGCCAGTCTCAATTAAAATTTTCGACGTCATTATCGGCATGGATTGGTTGAGTCTTCATCGTGCCGATATCATGTGTTACGAAAAGGTTGTTCGCCTTAATCTACTGTCTGGCGAAACCCTAATAGTATACGGTGACAAACCCGGCACGAACCTTCGTATCATCTCGAGCATTCAAGCATAGAAATTCTTACAGAAGGAATGTCAAGCATTCCTTGCTCACGTGGCCGATGTGAGCCAAGAAACGAAAGACATTCAGAACATCCCAATAGTATGCGATTTTCCCGACATCTTTCCAGAAGAACGCCCGGTATTACCTCCGCAACGTCAAGTCGAGTTCCGAATCGACTTAGTTCCAGGGGCTACCCCCGTAGCCAAATCTCCCTATTGTCTAGCACTTGCAGAGATGCAAGAACTGCCCGGTCAACTTAACGAACTGCTCAGCAAGGGCTTTATAAGACCAAGCTTCTCACCATGGGGAGCTCCAGTCTTGTTCGTCAAGAAGAAAGACGAATCGTTTCGTATGTGCATCGACTACAGGGAGCTCAACAAGCTGACTGCCAAAAATCGTTATCCTTTGCCTCGGATCAACGATTTGTTTGACCAACATCAAGGGGGGAACTTCTTTTCAAAAATCGACTTGAGATCCGGATATCACCAACTACGAGTGCTAGGGGAGGATGTTCCAAAGACAGCCTTCCGAACTCATTATGGGCACTACGAATTCGTAGTGATGCCGTTCGGATTGACAAACGCACCCGTAGTATTCATGGACTTAATGAATCGGGTGTGTCATCCTTACTTGGATCAGTTCGTTATCGTCTTCATCGATGACATACTTATCTACTCTCGTAGTAAGGAGGAGCATGGTCAACATCTGCAACAAGTCCTCGAAACATTACGTTCGGAGAAGCTCTGCGTGAAATTCTCGAAATGCGAATTTTGGATTCGACGAGTTGAATTTTTAGGGCACGTGGTTAGCGAGGAGGGAATACACGTGGACCCTTCCAAAATCAAAGCCATTGAGAACTTGTCAGCACCAAAGATGCCTACAGATTTTCATCAATTTCTAGGCCTCGCTGGCTACTACCGCAGGTTCATTGAGAACTTCTCTCTCATAGGAAACCTCTTACAACACTGACCCAGAAGGGCGTGGCCTTTGACTGGGAAGAGAAGCAGGAGAGACCGTTCCAAACGCTCAAACGAGCCTTGTGCACCGCTCAAGTACTATCCCTCACTGAAGGGATAGAAGACTTCGTCGTCTATTGCGATGCATCGAATCAAGGGCTCGAATGTGTTCTGATGCAGCGAGGTAAGGTCATCGCCTATGCCTCGAGACAGCTGAAGACACATGAGGTCAACTACACGACCCAAGATCTTGAACTATGAGCAGTTGTGCTTGCTCCGAAGATCTAGAGACATTACTTGTACGGTACAAAGAGCACTATCTTTACAGACCATAAAACCCTGCAACACATTTCGACCAGAAGGAGCTCAACATGAGACAACGACGGTGGTTCGAGCTACTCAGTGACTACGAATGCGAAATTCGTTATCATCCGAGTAAAGCCAATGTAGTAGCTGACGCCCTAAGTCGGAAAGAATATTATGGCCGTAGAGTCAAATCATTGACTATGACTATCCATTCACACTTGTCCACACAAATTAAGGCAGCTTAGCTCGACGCTTTGAAGCCTGAAAACGTGGCGGATGAATCCCTGAGAGGGATGGATAAGAACTTGGAGGTTAATGGTGGCGGAGCTTATTATTTCATGGATCGGATCTGGACCCTGAAACTAGGTGGGTTCAGAGACTTGGACATGAACGAGGTGCACAACACTTGTTATTTCGTGCACCCGGGTTCAGATAAGATGTATATGGATCTTAAAAAGTTATATTGGTGGCCTAACATGAAAGCAGAAATTGCTACATTCGTGAGTAAATGCCTTACTTGCGCCAAGGTCAAGGTCGAATACCAAAAACCCTCTGGTCTACTACAACAACCAGAGATACCGGAATAGAAGTGGGAGCAGATTACTATGGATTTCATAACCAAGTTGCCCAAGACAACGGGTGGACTTGATACCATATGGGTCATCGTCGATAGATTGACCATGTCTGCACACTTCCTGCCGATCAAAGAAACAGACAAGATGGAGAAGCTTACAAGAACTTACATTAGGGAGATTGTACGACAGCACGGTGTTCCCTTATCCATTATCTCGGATAGAGGTAGTAGATTCACTTCGAGGTTCTGGCAGTCGCTACAAAGTTCCTTAGGAACTAGGCTAGACATGAGTACAACCTACCATCCACAGACAGACGGGCAAAGTGAGAGAACTATCCAAACCTTGGAAGATATGTTGCGAGCCTGTGTGATCGACTTTAGGAAAGCATGGGATACTCATTTACCCCTGGTCGAATTTTCCTACAACAACAGTTTTCACAAGAGTATAAAGGCTGCTCCATTCGAGGTCATCTATGGCCGAAAGTGCAGATCTCCTCTATGTTGGGCTGAAGTGGGTGATACCCAGTTAACTAAAGGACAAGTTCTTGACAGCACTCTCATAGGCCCATAAATCATTCGGGAAATGACAGAGAAGATTGTTCAGATCCGTGAATGACTGAAAGCCTCTAAAGACCGACAGAAAAGCTACACTGACAAAAGAAGGAAACCTTTGGAATTCTAGGTGGGATACCGAGTCCTTCTTAAAGTCTCACCCTGGAAGGGCTTGATACGTTTCGGTAAGCATGGGAAGCTAAATTCGAGATACATAGGACCTTTCAAGATTCTCGCAAGAATCAGCCCTGTAGCTTACAAACTCAATCTACCCGATGAACTTCGTAACGTACATTCTACATTCCACGTCTCTAACTTGAAAAAGTGTTTGTCCCACGAGACTCTTGTAATCCCAATCAACGAGATCGAGATCAACAAGAGCCTCAACTTTGTGGAAGAACCAGTAGAGATCATGGACCGTGAGGTCAAGCAGACAAAGCAAAGCCGCATCCCGATTGTGAAGGTTCGTTGGAACATCAAGCGAGGACCAGAATTCACGTGGGAGCGTGAGGATCAAATGAAATTGAAATATCCTCATCTGTTCGCTTAGCTATCTGTAAATACTTTATTTGCTTAGACTTTAATTTCGGGATGAAATTCCCTTTAACGGGGGGATGATGTGACAACCCGAAATTTTCAATCGGTCAAACCCTAAAAGTAAATCACTTCAATTTATAAGTCAATTACATTATTACTTATTTTTAGCAAATTTAAAGTTCGTTTGAATATTTTAATAATATTCTTTAAACGAACGGGTGAAAGCAAGTGTCGTCTTGAGTCTTGAAATTTCAAAACCACAAACACCTCGTGTCTTAGAAGTTCACGGCCAAACTTTTATGTTTGGGCCGAAAAATATTCCAAAAAAAACCGTGAACTCATGCATTAAGCATGAGTTTACTCCCCAAATTACCACACTTCTCATTTTCACCCTAAAGAGTAAACTCCAAACTCTCTCAAGTATCATCCCGGTTTTCACTCGATTTCTCGAAAACCTAAGTACTTCTTGGCTTCATTTGTTGTTATATCATAACAACTAGTGTTTTTGCATCTTTTAATCCATCAAATTTCATGTTTTGATTAGATTTCGAAAACACCAAGAACACACACTAGTATTCTTGGACTTTTAGTTCATTACAAGCTTCCACAAAGTAAGTACTTCAATCCATGAGTCACTTAAAGCTTGCTATACATATTAATACCAAAGAAATGTCCCAAGAACACCAAGAACAAGTTGTTCATGGTTTTGGGAGGCTCCCAAAACAGTAAACACCAAATAAAGTGCAAAGTGGTGCCTTAGGGTGCCTAGATGCTTCACAATGATTTAGGGACTTGTCTAGATTCATCCTCGGTGAGTTTATCACAGAAAAAGCAATGAAACCTCACAACTTTATGTGTTTACAGTTTAGGGATCTCTCAAAACCGTAAACACCCCAAAAAGTGTATAAAAGTCCCATATTTATTCCTTATGTCTAAAATCTAACCTAGACTATTACCATGATTGAGCTAAGGACTTGAAAACCCCCCAAATACCATAAAATTATGAGTTTAAAGTTGTAAACTCAAATGAAAATGGTAAAGGGACTATAAAATCCATTTAGGAGTGAAATGGTGCCCTAGATCCTTCCAAAGGCCCAACCACCAAGTAGAAATGCTTCAAAGGACTTGTAAAACCTCAAAACAACATATGGTTATAAAGTGTAGAGTTTACGACCATAAACCCTTGAGTTTACTACCGTAAACTCCTTGGGTAATGGTCATGAAAACCGTAAACTCCAAAGGAGTTTACCCTTAAACTCCAAACACTCTAGCTTGGCCCTACAAACACTTGGATGTAACCCTTGTGATCATTAAACACTTAAATCAAAGTGTTACCATGTTCTAGAGTGTCTTAACTTATATTACTAGAGATAAAGTGCCTAATTAGTTATATATATATATATATATATATATATATATATATATATATATATATATATATATATATATATATATATATATATATATATATATAGACTATATGATAACTAGTCTTGTTGTGTGTGTACAAGTCTCCACTTGTCACCTAGCATCGTATCCGACACTTCAATCCAATCCACTCACTACAGGTCAGTTCATACACCTAAATTAACTTTTTAAATGTTTTCAAATGTTTATAAATACTTTTATGGGGGGGGGGGAATACAAGTAAGGTTACGATAGTTATTATCTCAAATCACATGTGATTAATAACTATCGACAAGTGAATCTCTTACTTTCAAACTGTTTTACTAAACTGTTTTAATTCAAATTGTCTTAAAACTCTTTTACATATCAAATGCTTTTAGGAAACTTCTTTCATACTTTTATATTATCAATTACATGTCTATGTATGTATAGTTATATAAGCAATGTTTAAAAGGCTTAGGAAGGCCTATCCGTCCTATTTCCTTTCCGTGCTTGAGATGTGGTCTGGTGGGATATCGGGTACCCGTCCGAAGGTCGTTTAAATATTAGTTATATATCATGTGTACATATATAGTCATAAAGGTTCTTCCAGTTCATTCAGTACCCTTGGCTAGCATGGGTATACTCCCATGTTAATACGTACAAGTTATATTACAAGTAAACTACAATAGGCGTAGTTTAGGGTTTTACTAATACTAATAATAGAACAATGAATCATACAAAGAGTCAGTTCATACATGAGTCATAACTTATAGTGATGAGAAACAAACATAGAACATAGTGATGAGAAACAAACATAATACATAGTGATGAGAAACAAACATAGGACATAGTAATGAGAAACAAACATAATACATAGTGATGAGAAACAAACATAATACATAGTGATGAGAAACCAACATAATACATAGTGATGAGAAACAAACATACAGGCTAGATAGAGAAAGAACACACAATACAACTAGCACATACATTACATTCAGTTATGTGAGCCATTAAACGGTTCATGGCACTACCTGCCACGACTGTTTTTGTATCCAGAATCTCCTTAATTGGGGAGCGTATGAGTTTTGCGTATACATCTATACTGGATTGACTATCCTACAGCTTGCTACTCGCTACAGTGGGACTTGCAAGTCTACGGGTGCCAAATTTCATTTCTTACGGCATCTTACATCGTCGTTTTACTATTGAGTCGGTAGCAGGGTACAAGCCGATCACATGGTACTTTAAATAACAATTGGTTTAAGGTAGTTAGTACAGCAGTAGTTACTTAAAACAACACTACAGTACTATAATATTTTTCCTATTACATTCACTTCATGAACATTCACACAATGCATGGTAATGTAAAAACTATATTTTTGGTTAATGATAGTCGGATTTGGGAAAATACACACTCTTACAAGAAACACACACAGTTACTAGATGCCTTGATAGAAGGCTACTTTTAGTAGGAAACATAAGGTTTTCTAGGATAGTTCAGACAAATACAAACTTTACAAAACTTATACGTTACATCTTACAAATGCTTTCATAAAAACACATACACTAATATACTTATGATCTCACCAGCATTAAGCTGGTACTCGCTTTCAAAATAACTTGTATTCTCAGGTCACCACTAGACAGGTACAAGTGTCGGGCTTTTGAGAAGATGGAGTTCGTTCAAGACTCATCTTTTATTTTGATATGTATATTTTTGGTGTCTACAACTTTGACAGAACACACATGTATGAAATTATATTATTAATGAAATGGATGATGTTGTTGCTTGTTTACTACTATTCATTGTTGTGATACTGTACATGACATCCTCCACCCCCGAACGATTCCACCGTTCAGGTTTTGGGGTGTGACAGGGGGACTCCAGGAGGTGTCATAAGACTTGCCACGTCATGGCACTACTTGCCACATCGTGGTATCTGACAGTTTTGGGGTTTCGCGCCCCTAACTTCAGAAATTCATAACTTTCGCAAACGAACTTCGTTTTCGATGTTCTTTATATCGACGCATAGCTGAGATTAAGATCTACAACTCTCGTTTAGACTCCATTGGCTAATTTTGAATTTATTCTTAATATATTATAAATATATTACTTGTATATTGTTTTTAGTAGGCCGGGACAGGAAAACTCCGTTATAAATTCATAACTTCTTCATCCGACGTCCGTTTTCGCCTATCTTTTTATCGTTTCACTACTATTAACGAGATCTTTGATTCTCGTTTAGATTGTTTCGGCTAAAAACCACTCGATCTCAAATCGGGTATTCGGGCTGCATAATGCAAAGTCGAAACTTCAAAAAATCATAACTTCCTCATACGAAGTAAGATTTGGCCGTTCTTTTTATGCACGCTCTCGGTTTAATGAACTTTTCAACTTTCGTTTAGATTACTAAGGCTAGATATCATTCTATCTTAGATTCATATTTTACGTCATTCGGTGTCGTGCTGGTTCCGTCGCGAAACTTCGACAAATCATAACTTCTTCGTTATAACCTGGATTTCGGCATTTTTTATATATTCGGAAACCTTGTTTCAACTACTACTACATAATCCAAAGATATCAGCTTTTTCTACTATTTTATTTTGATGCTTATTTTTTAATTCTAAATTCATTTGAGCCACACAACTAAGCACAAAACATGCAATACTCAAATAATACATTCTTATTATTTTAAAATGGGTTACCAAGGTTAACGTAGACTAATACATTGCTATTAATGACAAACCCAAAAACACACGCGTTACTATATATATATATATATATATATATATATATATATATATATATATATATATATATATATATATATATATATTGATTTGTACACATTTGGTCGCTAAGTTTTTTTTCGTCTACATTTACCTCTTCAACTTGTTAAACTGTACACATTCAGTCTTTCTGACCTGTTACTTCAAGTTAGTCGGGAAAAATGACTTAATACTGTAATATATTTCTCATTTTGTACACATTTTGTCTTTAATATTTTTGTACATATTTAGTCATTAATATTTTTTTTGTTTCAAAATAAGTAAATATATAGTTCTTACGTGTGACAATCATTGATGAGATTTAGGACTGTTGATGCCTATGTTTATCGCGATCTCGCATGTTTGGTTGCTTGGGTCTTGTGGTTTGGCTTAGGTCTTGTATTTTGAACATCATAACTTCTTCACACGATATCAGATTTTAAAGATATTTATATCCACATGTTCGTTTTTTGAGTCTGCTACAACTTTTGTTAAGATTAATCCCCTTAAAATGTAATATATTTTAACTTACGATTTTATAAAAAATTCATACATGCATTCATAAATAACATATAAGTATAAAGATCGTAAGTAAAAATATATTATTTTTTTAACAGGAGTAATTTAAATGAAAGTTATAGTCGACATCGTGATGGACATAAGCATCAAAATGCTCAAACACCTCATTAATGAATGTCCCATGTAAGATGTCGTGAGAAAAACTTAAAGAATCATTCATAAGTACCGAATGATTACAAAAACAAAATTGACTTATTTCACAAAATATATATATATATATATATATATATATATATATATATATATATATATATATATATATATATATATATATATATTAAAGACTACATGTGTAGAATGTGAAAAATATATTACCCTATTAAGTTATTTTTACCGGTTAACCTGGAGTACACGGTCATAATGACTAAATGTGTACAGTTTAACAAGTTGAATGGGTAAATATGGACAAAAAAACTTAGTGACCAAATGTGTACAAATCGAATAATATATTACCCTTTTAAATCATTATCTCTTTAAAAATCGGGAAATGTTATCCATAATAATGTCTGGCTCCTTCATATAAATTAAGTTTTTTTTTCCAACGCAGACCAATTTTGTACAACTTTATAGCCCACGGATGTTTGCATTATCGTATATGATTAGATTAATGTGTTTAGTATATGGTTTTTTGAATAAGTGTAGCTCACTTACAGAGAAAAATAGATGAGAACTAGGATCTATGTTGGTAGAATACTAACTTAGGATCTCCTACTCGAAGGATACTACTCAGATGAGTACTCAGGGGTGTTGTAAGGCTTCATCACAGAGCATAAACAAAGTAAAAAGGAGCTAAGTATCGAAAATTTTCAAATGGAAATCGAATGAATGGTGTGAGGATTGAGGAAAGAATGAGTTGCTATTTATAGACAGGTTCCTTGGGATGTGCGCTTGCAGCATGGGGGTACGCCACGTACAAGGTGACGTGGCTTGTCAGGCATGTTGACATGTGGCATGATTTGGGTGGGGCGATGTAGCAGCTTCTAGAACCTTTTGTGCATCGCACATACGAGTGCCGATTTTCATGTTTTCAAAATTGCGTATCCTCTACATAAGAACTCTATTTTTTATGTTATTTATATATCCAGAAAGCTCTTAACGAGATCTATAACTTTTGTTTATACTCCGTTGGCTAGTTTTTGATTTTATTTATTTTTCACACATGCTTAGATTGTTAAATCCCATATAAAACGCATAACTCTCTCATCCGGTTTTCTGTTTTTGATAGATTTTTTATCATTGAACTCCTACTATTGAGATCTTCAACTCTCATTTAGATTATTTGGGCTAAAAGTCGACCGGTCTAAAATTTGATTTTTGAGTTGAATATTGTTATGTCAAATCTTAGAAAAATCATAACTAGTCAGATTTTGACTATTTCTATATGCACGCTCTCGGTTTAACGATTACTACAACTTCCGTTAAAATTACTAAGGCTAAAAAGTAATTTATATAAAATATGCTTTTTAGGAGACGTAGAGTCGTTCCGATTTAATCACGAATCTTTGAAGAAGCATAACTCCTTCATATGAAGTCGGATTTGAACGTTCCTTATATCTCCAGAATGCTTATGACGTGTACTACCATTAGGTTAAGATTATTTTTCCTAAGTAATCTTTTATCTTTGACGCGTATTTTAAATTTTATGTATTATTAAATACACCTAATATACTATAGAAAACATAAGAACATAAATATATGAATAATCCTTTCTTATTCATTCATATAAATATTGCATTGGTTGACTAAAGCGATTATAGACTATGATTAATCTAGCAGGAAACACAGACGTTACATGTGGTAGAATTGGAACCGTTTTGTACCGATTTTTGAACGATACTGCGAAGTTGTTGTAATTTGCAAAGTTGGAGTAGCGAAAGTAGAGTCCTAGGGTTGGTGTTTCGGGTGGAAGCCATGAGCCACTTAGAGCACTCGACTGGTCGTGTACACAAGTAGTGAACATGGTGTTTCTCTTAGGTTAGGTAGCACTAAGGGACCCTTGTCTATCAATCGGTTGGATAGATATAATGCAAGGTTGAATAAATAACAAAAGGTTGGTTGCATATTAAAAGGTTGAATATATAACAAAAGGTTGGCTGTATATTAAAAGTCTAAATATGTAACAAAATGTTGGTTATTAATAAAAGGTTGAATAAATAAAGGTTGCTTATATATGAAATATGATTATTTGGATGCTATGTGTTTGTTTATATGGTATGCGGGTGATCATATATGTATGTGGTAGAATTGCAGTTAAACATATATGCAAGTATACGATTGAATATTTATGATACGCGGTTTTTTGATAGGTGGTATTTTCTATCATTTTTATGCTTCATCGTAAAGTGAATGATTAACCCATTAGGGGTTTATATGTTTTATGTGGAACCTTTATTAACTCACTTGGCATGGGCTGACACTTGTGTATTTTCTTTTTATGTTTTATGATTAGTATAGGTAGCTTAGGAGTTTGGCCTTTGTGAGAAGGGTTACTTATGGGGTAGTTATACAAATTAGATGATATAATTTTAGACATGTTTGATGTTTTATCACATTAAACACACACTTTTGTTATGTTTTAAATGGTTTGAAATTACGATTTGATTTTGAAGTAACATGGTGATTTGAAAATGTTTTGAAATAAATAACCAAGTCCCTGGGAGGAGTTAGCAATAGGAACAAGGAGAAGCTAACCATAAAAATGAAAAAATCTAGTAAGAAAGAAAGAGAAAAAGGATAGAAGTTCAGCAAACGTAGTCTGTTAAAAAAAGTGTTTTAAAAAGAAAAAATATAGTAATAATTAAGAAATTATATATTTTTGTGTCTATTTATTATGTCTATTATTGTCATTGGGAGAATTTTTAGGATCGTTGAGGACATTTAAACAACAAGTGGTATCAGAGATTCAAGGTTGGAGGAGGTCTCAGTTTTAGAAGTTTGTATTATGTTTTGTGGTTGTAGCTTTCTCTGATCTTCCACATCATAAAAGAATATCTATTGGTTGTATTCTTGGTATTGTGAAGGTTCTTCTTATAGGGTGATAAATGTCAAAAGGGGGAAAACAAAGTTTAGGGAATAAAAATAACAAGTTTTGAGAATACCAAATATGTGAAAAAAATGGGTTTTGGGTTGAATCTAATATTGTGAATGTTATCCAAGATCATGAAGTCTTTTGGTAATATTTCTAATTATAGCAGGGTCCTTTTCAGTTGGCCTCATGACACAAATAGCGTTAAGGAAATAGAGAAAGTAAGCTTTTAATTTATTAAGGAATTAATAAATTAATCAGAAATTGTTTTGGTAATTAATTAAATTGTTTTAATTAATTAATATTCTTTAGTATTAATTAATCCAAGAGATTAATTGGAATATTCAAGAAGCTCCTGGATAGCTTCATATGCACGGTTTTGAATGCATCTCAGATAAGGATAATGTGTAACGCCCGCAGATCCGGGCTAGTCAATTTAGAGACAATAAGCATCAAAAATGAGCTTTTGATGGAAGATTTATAGAAGGATTAATCTTTTCCAAGTGGTAGTATATGTTACAAGGGTTCCGTACATATAAAGAACACCGAAATCCGAGTTATAACGAAGAAGTTATGACCCGTCGAAGTTTTTCAGCAAAATCGACACAGCACCGAGAGACGCAAATAGTGAATTTACGATGGAGGACTTTTAGCCTTAGAAATCTAAACAAAAGTTTTAGTATACTTTAAACCAAGAACATACAAAAAAAGAACGCCCAAATCTGACTTCGTATGAGGAAGTTATGAATTTTCTAAGATTTGGCTTAGTAGTGCACAACCCGAAACTCAAATTTTAGATCGAGCAGTTTTTGGTCTACCACGACCTAAATGAGAATTGAACATCTCATTAATAGGAACTCAACGGTAAAAAGATAGATGAAAACAGATTCCGTATGTAGAAGTTATGAATTTTACGCAGACATTTAACAGTATAATCTTCTTGTATTGTTAAATTTAAGATCGGTCGAGAATTAGCCGACGGAGTCAAAATGAAAGTTGTATATATTATTTTTACCTATGCGTGGATATAAATAACGTCAAAAATGAAGCTCGTATGTGAAAGTTACGGATTTTAGAAGTTGGAAGTGTGTTGTGCGAAAATGGGTGACGTGGCACAATCTTGACCATTGCTTTCTCTCCAAGTCTTGCCACCAGATGTGACATGTGGCACCAAGTTCAACCATATTTCACCCTATAAATAGAACCTCTCTCACCCTCATTTTCTTCACATCTTTCCCATTCTTTCTTCTCTTTACTCTCTCTCTCTCTCTCTCTCTCTCTATATATATATATATATATATATATATAGAATAGGGATGAGCATGGGACGAAACCGTTACCGACCCATCCCGTTCCCAATTTCCCATGTCACACCCCGAAAATCAAAGGCGGAAACATTTCCAGGTGGACTCCACGTTGTGTATCAAATCCAATGTACATAGTAATCACAGTAAACAACCATTACATTACATATATATGAAAGTTTACATTGTTTCAAAAGTAAAGTTATACAAGATATACATATGCATCATATTAACAAAAGTTGAGACGAGTCTTCTGAGCACTCCGTCTTCTCCAAAAGATATCACCGGGTACCTGTCTAACTTGGACCTGAGAATACAAGCGGTTTGAAAATCAGCATAAAGCTGGTGAGTTCATAAGCGTTTTTGTTTTATGAAAATGTATCGGTTTCCTTTAGTTTCTGAAAAGGTTTGTTATCCAAGAAAATCCCATATTTTGTTATGTGAAGTTAATTTAGTTATCATTTGTTACCAATTCGATTTCATGTTGTGTTTTACCCCAGGAAAATCCCATATTTTCCTAATTGTAAGATTAGTTGTATATCACAAAGTATAGTTTAATACACAAAACTATATGTTGAAAATCTTGGGATCACTATCCCGTAAGAGATATAAAATAGTTTGACACATATACAAATACAGATTTAAGATCATGGGACTACCATCCCGGACTAGACACGAGATAATTTGATGTATATGGAAATATAGATTGAAACCATGGGATCACTATCCCGGACAAGATATAGCTTTAGACCATGGGATTATCATCCCGTACTTAATATAAATTGAATTCATGGGATTACTATCCCGTAATAGATATAGTTAAAGACCATGGGGAAAAACATCCCGTACAAGTTATAGATACAAAACCATGGGATCACTATCCCGTATAAGATATAGTTAAAGACCATGGGGGAAAAACATCCCATACAAGTTATAGATATAAAACCATGGGATCACTATCCCGGACTAGATACAAAATAGTTTGATAATACCATGGGACCACTATCCCGAAAGAGATATAGGTTCTAAAACCCAAACTGTGAATAAACTAATATTAATACACGTTGTGAGTCGGGTAACCATGCTAATACGACAACGAGACCTCTTTGACGTTTGTCAGACGTCGAAACGATATCCAGAAATTTGTCACCCCAGGCGTGCCCGCCTAACTGTAGCTAGCAGTTAAGGTGTGGGATTGTCAGTCCCGAATAGATCTATTCACAAATTCCGCGCTCTCCCTCCAGGAGACTCTGGTTACACTTCCGCGGAGGATTTACTGATCATCCATAAAGGGTAGTGACTATCTCACAAACTAGTACTAAAATATTCACAGGATTCTCATACGATATCGACATACAGAAGAATATGAAATGTAATACAACGAATATAGATACATACAATGAAATTATGTGACAATACATTCAAATGATACGGAGATAAACTGAATCAGACATAGTTTATCTAATAATTTTATATAGATGTCAGTATATGATAGAAAGAACAGTAAAGACTCCCAAATTATTCCCATAATAATTTGATTAGTTTGGTTATTTCCTTAACTAAAATTCATTTAGTTGTAGTTGATAAGTCTTTCCTTATGCTCAGCATAATACATAAGGAGTAAAAGAGTTTATAAGTTTTTCAGATATATTTGGAACATATCAATGTTATGATTTGAAAACAGTTATAGTTTGCTTGTATTCCCCCCTTGAAAACATTGAAAAACACTGAAAAAGGGCGTAGGGGTATGAACTCACCGGACGAGAAATGTGACGATTTGGATGCTAAGAGTTGATCCGGGGCTTGTAAACACACGAGGTTCCTAATTATAATGTAAAGATACACATTTGTATCTAATTAGGACTTAGATTGATTATTGGATAGGGACAATTGCTTCAAGTCGCGAAAACACTCCGATATAAGTGTTTGGAGGGACCCGGGTGGCGTTTAAGGACATGTAATGATGCGAGGGACTTAGGAAATGAGTTTACTCCTTAAGAGTACACTTCTAAATGGTGTTTATATCCAAAACACCCATTCCCCATGAGTTTACGTCCGTAAACTCATGATGGGAGGTTTATGGTGCAATTTGGACTTCAAACACTTAGGGGACAATTTCTAGATTTGGTTTAAGGGTTTGGAATAAGTCTTAATCACCAAAATGACACATTTTAGGGAGCTTACGGCCTAGCATGGTCTCATGGCCGTAAACTCCTATAAACCCATGAAAAGTTGTGTTTTTGGATTCCAAATTAATCACATGTGATTGCTAAAATTGTCCCAAGGCCTTATATGCATTTGTTTGAAGTTTTGAAAGGGTTTTTGGAGTTTATGGCCAATGAGACCCCTCTCATGGCCGTAAACTCTCTTAGAGAGTAAATCCATATGTTTTGAGGTTAAAAACTTGCATGTAAGAGCTTCTAAAATTCCATTAAAGCCCTGAAGTGAATTTGGGACACATTTTGACACACTTTTTGGAGTTTACGGCCAAAGAACACATGCTATGGCTGTAAACTCTTAATTGAAATGGTTTTGATGTGTTTAAGGCCCTTAAACTATTTTTGGTTGGTCCTTTGATTTATTCCAAGGCTTTTGGTGGTGTTGAATGGCTTTCTAACACCTTAGAAATGGATTTGCACCATGTTTCATGGAGATTACGGCCCAAGCACAAGCCTTGGCCTTAAACTCACAATAATCCCTCAAAAATGATATTTCAAGTGTCCAAATGATAATACCAATATTCTATAATTCATATCTAAGCCATATTAGTGATTTGGAGGGGTTTAAGGGCATGAAAACCCCATATATATGAGTTTACAGCCCAAGCATATGACTTGGCCGTAAACTCCTTCAAATCCATCAAAAACTATGTTTCAAATGTTATAAGTCCTTTCCATTAAGCCATTAACCCATAAGTCCTTTCCATTAAGCCATTAACTCATTAAGCCATTAACCCATTTATTATGAGTTTACGGCCTAAGCTCATTCCATGGCTGTAAACTCATATACAAGGCCTTAAATCATGATTCAATCTTGAATTTGAAGGTTAAAGATGCTATACATTAAGGTTAGGAAGGTACCTTAGGGATTTGAGGCCTTAAATTTGAGTTTTGGACCCTTAAACTTGGATTTAGGAGAGAGGTTAGAGAGAGAGTAGAGAGAGGAAGAAAAAGCTTCAAATGAGTGCTAAAACACGTTTATATAGGTCCTAAAACTTGGACACGGTGGAATTCTACCCGATACCAACGTTAAACGCGGCTTTTGGTCGCACCCAATTAAGTTTCCGTCACCCGGCGGAGACGTTTCTAAAACTTATGAAATAATTATTTTGGGCTAATTACATGAGTTCCTGAGTGGTTTAGACACTCATAAAAATAAAATAAATATATAAGTTTAAATAATTAACCCAAAGTGAAAACGGAACGAATTTGATAACGGTGACTTTTTCGGGTAGAACGCGTTTTGGCGACGAACAACTTCGAGTTGTTACATACCGAATACCGAATTTGATCGAAAGTTAATCCCGAGTACCGAACCGAATTAAACATCACTGGTATCGGTACCGGGAATGGTACCGGTACTCGGTACTAATACGGGTACCGGCGGTACCGATTCCCGAATTTCATGTATTTGGACTACCAAGTACCGTCCCGTATTTTTAAATTCGGTACGGTTCGGTAACTATTCCGGTACGGTACCGGTACGGGATTGGGATTTGGGACAAACTGCTCATCCCTACTCTAGAACCTCTCTCTAGCCCCGAAACCCCCCGAAAAGCCTTGGGAACCTCCCTAGCACGATGTGGAAGCCCCGGAGTGCTCAAGGGCTCCAAGAAGAAGAGCTTTTCAGCTCGGGAACGCTGCTACAAGCAAAGCCCAATTTTCTATAAAACCCGATATAAGTGAGCTACGCATACACTATTTTTAATATAGCTTTTATTTAATTATAGTAACGTTATTTGGAACTTATAATAAGTATTTGGGCTATTATTATGGGTTATATAAGTATTGTTTAACGCTTATATAATAGTAATTAATTAGTCTCGGCGAATAATAGACTAAACTCTAGTGGTAATAATACTAGGTTTCGTCGAAGGAAATTATTTTTAAGAAGCGAAACGCTGTCTGAGTTCGGAATCACCACCTTTTCAAATGAGTGCGTGGTCCCTTTCATCTTACATATATATATATATATATATATATATATATATATATATATATATATATAAAGTATTTTATATAAACTACGTGTTATGTGTGTATACTATCTGTATACTTGCTGTCTATGATGGATGAACGATTTTATACAAGTTTTAGATGATTTAAACTGTATATGTATTTATATCTACAAAATATGTTGGGTAAAACAATGATAGATGAAATATGAGTTGGATGATGAGTTCAAAGGTGATATAGACCATGAGGTAAGGGTGAGAGGTGGACGATGTGAGAAACCTTGTTCCCAAATGCTGGCTCCGTCATCTAGCAGAGTATGGATGACAACCACCGACTATTCTAGACAGTCCAGTGGAACACTAGCAGGCTCGCAACCTATAGGTGTTGTGAACAATGTGTTCACCAGTGTACTCTAAAAACCCATTGACATGTATTGCGAGTGGACTCTCAAAAATGATATTGTCAATAAATGAGATAACCCTAGCAGCTGTGCTCGAAAGACAATACTGGCATATACGCCTCATATAGAATATCACAATTATGGCAGTTGCGCCTAAGTGATAGAACTAGCAGCTGTGTTTGACAGCTGTGTCATTGACAACGATGGACTTCATACCTATTCCTTAGGATAATCCTTAGGAATGAATGAATGAGAAATAGATGATTCTTAGGGTAGATCCTTAATAGTAAAGAAGATAATGGGGATGGGTAATTAGGTTAACTGTTTGATGATTAAACATAATAATTATATTATTGTGGGTTGAAAACCCTATGTACTCACCAGGTTTCCCAACCTGACCCACTCAGTTTATTTTATATCACAGGTGGTGATATGAAGTCACATTACATTTAGAGATTAAGAAGATATAAATCACTAGTGATAATGAATGTAAGTTTTGTTTATTCTTATGTTTCTGTATTAACGATGACATCCCAAATGTTTTAAAATGAATAAAAATAATTTTCTTCGAAAATGCCCTGATAACGTATTTATCATGCTTCACTGGGAACAAATTCCGCACATTTTTATTAAAAAGAGGTACTCTGATTTTTATAAAGCATAAACAAAATCGGTCTTTTCTGGCCGTGAAATTGGGGATGTCACATAATTTAACTTTCAAATAAGATAATGATAAACCCTAAGAGTTTGTATCCTTTAAGGTTTCGTCGGTTTCCTGTAAATAGATTGTTAGGGGTCAAAATTAAGTTGTTGATTCCCTCATATTTGCACCCATACTCTCTCTCTCTCTCTCTCTCTCTCTCTCTCTCTCTCTCCCCCCCCCATCCCCTCTATCTATCTATCTATCTATCTATCTATCTATCTATCTCATTAGAAAAAATCCATAACCCCTCTCCTAGGGTTAGTGAATTTTACATAAACCCTATCATTGAGTTCTTCCTTTTTGCTTTTGGAGTTTGTCTGTCTGACTACATTATGGGGCTTCTACTTTGGGTCCTTTATCCTTTGCATCAATCGACATTCACAATATCTCAATTAAAAAACCAAGAGGTTCATGTTGGAAATATATGTCTAATGTCATAACAAAATTGTTATAGCTTTAGGAATAATAACAAAGTCCTTTTTGGGCTTCCCTTAAGAGATAAAGTAGCTAGAATGGATTTATGAGATTGAGATAACTAGCTAATTGATTTACTGTATGTTAATAAATTAATTAGAAACTAATTGGAATGGATTGGGGTTAATCAAATTTAATCTGGAATTAATTATAATTAATCTAGAGGTGTAGGGACTGAATGTAAATTGTTCAAAAGTTGAGCAAAAATGAACATTATGGAATCCCCATAGGTGGTAGATGATTTTGGGAGCTCTTGGAGCATTCCACAATCATTGCAGATAACAAATAAGGAAATGATTTAATCCATATTAAAGTTGATTATTTAATTGATTCAAATCAGGGTCTATCTGCTTACTACCACAACTATATAATGATCTTTAAGGGCTTAGAAAATTTGTCCATTACTCACCATAAGGTTGAGAAACTTATTTATATAGACTCTCTCCTCTCTCTTAAATATTTAGGGTTTTAGTCTTTTTTGGTGTGAGTCATTAGAAACATTCTACTTTGGGTGCTAGTCCTTTTAATTGATTGCAAGGAGTTCGAGATCTTCAAGTGGAATATAAGTATATACGATTATACTTGAAAGGTTAGTAATCCTATCTCTTTTGATAGTTCATATTCATGTTTTAAAAGTAGGTTGCTATAATAGTAAAACTTAGATCCTAGGGTGCATGTACACTGAGGATGATCTTTGAATGTTTTCGCTGCCTTAATCTAGTGTATGGTTGTATAGAAAATCCAACAGTAGTATCAGAGCCTTGAGTTGTTGTTATATGTACAAGATTTAAAACAAAAAATTTTCACAAAAGAAACTATTATCATAGGATGTGACACACCTTAGCCTAGGCGCAGCGCGATGGTTTCGGATCTTATGCAATATTTTTAATTTTAGCATTTATCTTTAGTTTTAATTATTGTATTAATCTATTTAAAATTGAATAATAAAACTATGAAGATAAATATTTCTAATTGATTTTAATATATTGATAATGATTTAGAATTAATTAATTTAATGTTAATTAAAGATATTTAGATAAATCATATCATTTTAAATTGTTTAAAATTCACCGCTCATATAATTATACAGTTTATAAAAGAATATATATATATATATATATATATATATATATATATATATATATATATATATATATATATATATATATATATATATATATGCCCCTCTTAAACTTCAAAATATCATATTTGCCCGGTTTAATTTCTTAATGTCATATTTACCATTCATAAACCTTCAAAATATTATATTTGCCCAAATCTTTTTTATAATGTTTTTAATATTTTATAATCATTTTTTATACCTTAGACTTATTATAATAATTAAGAAATTTAACAATATTATCCTTACGTCTATAATAATTAAATGTGAACTTCTAAATTGTTGGAATGTCGGCCTCTTGATAGACAAAAAGATTCATCTTCAACCCTTTCTATGGAATGTATGTTTTGATTGTTGAGTTTTTGTTGTTGTTGATTATTATCATATTGTAGATATTAGATGTTACCATTAATATTTTGATGTTTAAAAAGTGCATATAAGATATTTTAATATTTAAGAAGGGGATGTTTAAAAAAGGACATATATGATATTTTGAAATTTTATGAAGGGTAAATATGATATTTAAAAATTTTATAAAGGGTAAATATGATATTTAGAAATTAAGTTGGGTAAATATGATATTTTGATGTTTAAGAAGATCATATATGAAATTTTCCCTATATATAATACCTTACTATATGTAAAAGAAGATTTACAACATGTGTCATCACATGTTTAATTAATGACGGTTAGTCTAGTAAAGACTAGGTCTCTTTCAATAAGCCATGCTATAAGAGAGGTATAAGGAAACTTCCTATAAAATGTCAATTAATGAGTGTACTTTTCACTCACCGCTTCTTCACGTGGTGGATTGTCCTTAGCCGAATAGGTTCAATAGGATGATGTCTCATTAAAAGTTTAACAATTATAAGTACTAAAAAAATTCACGTTCTTAATTTTTTTGAAACGGAAAACTAACTAACATGCTCTTAAATAACAACATATGTCTCCACCAAGACTTAAACCCATGACCTCTCATTTGAGAGAGTCATTCCTTAGGCTAGGCCATTAGCCCTTTGGTAATTCTCGTTGATGTGAGTAGTTGCTAATCCATGATTAAGACACATTATTTGTTATAAGCCTATTTATGGAACGTGTGTAGGTAACCGACACATAAATTTGGATGTAAAAGGGAAATGATGTGTACTTGTGGTTGTGGCTTATTAACGGAGCATGTGTGGTTAACTGACACATCAATTTGAGAGCCATGACATAATCAAGGGTCACACATTCTTACATGGTTGGTTCACCATCTAATTTATGAAACCATGGTATCCCTGACACAAATAGAGGATGTGCAAATCTAAGATTAACATGCTATTAAATAGTTTTAATGAATCTCAAAAGTTCTAGGAGTTTCATAACGATTGAAATTGGTAAAGTGCATTACCTACCTAAATAACTTTGTGGTGTGTTAAGGACAACCCTCTACACATTGCATAACCAAATATGGATCCTAGCCTTAGTAAATAATATAATTAGGGTTGAGAAAATAATTTAAAGGACAAAATAGGCTTATAAAATATTCCTAAGTTGCCGCCTACACGTCTAAGCATAACAAATTCCAATATTAGATAAATCGTAAATTTTATATAGTAAATTGCATTCCTTATATGTTATGTTTGTTGGGTAATGGGAAGAATATAAACTGTTGACTTCTCATTTTAAAGGTGTCATCAAACTACAAACAAAGAATATCCAGCCAACGAATACCTATCATTAATATACTGCAGAACTTAAAACGATTAAACTATAAATAGTTTATTAAAAAACCATAGAATGATTATTCATGGTGGTCAAAAATAAGATTTAGCAGCTTTGGTCCTTATGTTCAAACTAAGAAGCTACCCTACTGTAACATCCTAATGATAAGGTACTTCTAATTTTAACCCAATAATTTATTTGTGTTGTATGTTGGTCCCTAAAGTTCAAGGAAGTGTGTAAATGAGCCCTAGTGTCATTTTCATAAATAAGCTTGGGGGAGTACGCCATGTGTATGCGTGCACGCTGAGCATACTAGGGTGCGCCCTAGTACAATGGGACGTACATGTTGTATGCTTGGCGTACTTGCCAAATTTGGAAACCCTATATTTTAGGGTTTAGCTCGTATTTAAACACCCTTATGGCTTCATTTCCTCTCACTTCATTAGCCTCAATCCCTCTTGATATGTTTTGCAACCCTAGTTCACCTTAAGAAGTTATGTCAAGCCTAAGAGTGTGTGTTATGTGGTTAAAAGAAGAAGGAAGGAAGCCAAGCTAATATTGGAAGAGTGGAGCACTTCAGATCTGGGGTTTCTACATCATTTACAACCTTTTTAAGGTATAAAGCTTGAAACTTTACCCCTTTATCATATAGATCTAGATTTGGATATCTTAATGATGCTTTTTGGTCCAAAAATATTAGATCTTAAGTATGGCATGTTCTTGACCATTAAGGTGCCCTTTCAGACCCTAGCAGGGGCCTTATGTCAAACAAATGATGTCCCAATGGTTGGTTTTGTCCCATGCATGTTATGGAGAATATTAAGACATTAAGATGATCGGTTTTATGGATTAAGCACTTATTGAGCATGCAAGGTCATAAAGTTGGAAACTTTATGACTCCTAATGACATTTTGACATTGGATATACATTTAGATGTGTTAAGACATTGTATTTGTTGGATTAGGTGTCTAAGCCCATAATTATAATTGGTATATACTTCAATTGATAGTAGCACAGTCCTATTAGGTTGCCTTCATACTAACACCTAGACAGGATGACCTATTAAGGAAGAGGAAGAATTTATTATTTGATTAATAAATTAAAATGAATGATTTATTAATGTATTATGGAAATAATATATTAATTAAAAATTAATTGGAATTAATTTTGGGATTAATTAAATTAATTAAATGTTCAGGGGCTGTTTGGTAATTTATTGATAGTTGAGCAAAGAAGCTCTAGAACTCTCCTATTGAGGCTTAGACAGAATCTTCTAGGAAAGCCCTAGATTTTTTGTCCAAAGTCTTATGGATGGGAGGTTTAGGGTTTTCTTGGTCCTTAAGCAAAGCAATTAGGGTTTCCTAATCCTAACCCTAGCTTTGGCTTTAAGTCACCTCACTATATAAAGAACCATACCCTTGATGAATTTCGGCCACTGGAAAAACCCGAGAGAGTTATAGCCAAAAATTGGAGTTTCCTCCTCCCTCTCATAACTCATCATCTTGCTAAGTGTGTTTGTGATTCATTAGAGGTATTACAGTTGTGATACTTGCTCTCAAGCTTCAAGATCTTCAAGGATTAGGATTATTATTACTAGATAACAATCAAATGTATGTATCATAACTCTTTATTATGTGAATTGCAATTATTATCTATAGATCTAGGGTATGCATGATGTTGTTAATATTGTGTGTTCGATAAGACATAGATCTTATTAGGGTTGTATTCACACATAGGATTGTATGTTATGCTCAAAACCAATCAGTGATATCAGAGCCTAGGTTTAGTTTTCTATTGAATTGATACTGATATGAACTCAAACAATGAGAAGAAAAACAAAATCTGCATTCTGTTCCGCCATCACGACGTGGTGACCTTCGTTTTTTCCTTCACCATGATGTGGTAACGTTTACCACGACGTGGTGGGCTACCAGATCCTAAAATTTGGAATTTTAAGATATATCATGATTTGATTAGGATAATTAACTTTTATAATATTGTTTAATTTTATAAATTTGACTATTTTGAAATTTAAGTTGATATGCTTATCTTGAATTCATGATTGGCTTATATTTTAATTTAAATTAATTGAATCTTAATTTTGAAATTTTGAAATTTAACCCTAGTATTTTGAAATGTTTAAAATACGTCCTTATGGATGTTATTATTAATTTAATTAATTGATTAATTAAAGGATAATTAATAAATCCACAATTGGTTTAAAATTTAATTAAATTAAAAGTTTAATTTATTAACAGATTAAACCCTTGCTATTTTAGAATGATTTAAAATACACCCTTATATTATATGTAACATTAAAAGTTTAATATTAGTATATGTATAAGATAAGTCGGTCGAACCGCTATTATGCCCCATTTACGAAGCCGATCTATAAGGGAGTTTAAGGAAGTGGCCTATAAATTGACCGTCTTTGGGTATCCATTCTTACCCACCGCACTCTTGATTGGTGGAGGTCTTTAGCCTTACGGGTTTGATAGGACACTTAATTCTCATTAATTAGTATAATGAAATTAATAAAGTAACTAAATGTTTTTATAAAAATTCCCAATCTTAGTTGCTTTAGGAAAAATGTGAATTTGATGCTAATCCATGAAATTGCACAGTGCACTTTATATAAGTCATTAGTGGAGCGTGTATGGTAAACCGAAACACTAATATGGGATAATAAAGGGTGGCAATGGGTGTCTCGTAAATTATCATTGATTAATGGAGCGCATGTGGCTAACTAGCACATTGATTAGATGATAAATGAGATCAAGAGTACCAAGCTAATTTGCATGGTTATTCACATATTGTTTGTGATCTACAGCATCCCAGTCACAAAGTGAGAGCATAATCAATATTAAACATGTCATTGAACAGTTAAATGAATCTAAAAAGATCTATGAGTTTCATAAGATTGAAATTGGTAAATCTTTTACCTACCTAAAATAAATTTGAATTTGATTACGGCGTCCCCTTTTAAAGTTCGAATCAAAAATATGGATCTTAGCCTTAATTTAAATTTTTTGGGTTAATAATTAAGGATTAAAATCAACTAACTTGAATTCTATTTTCTCATATTACACTACTAGAAAAACAGCCTTTTACGACATCATTGCGCGTCATAAAAGGCTCAGACGACGCGCAAATGCGCGTCAAGGAAGGACATGTCATAAAGAGAGACGATGCGGTTTTGCGCGTCGTCTATAGACGACGCGCATTTACGACGCTCATTTACGATGCGCAATGACGACGCGCCATCACGACACGTAATGTGTATCAAGGAAGGCCATGTCATCAATGAAGACGACACGCATTCATGCGTTGTAACCTTACGACGCGCGTGTTAATGACACGCAATGCGTATCAAGAAAGCCCCTGTCAAGAAAGGCCATGTCATAAATGAAGATGACACACATTTTTGCGTATCATAATTATAAATGTTAAAAAAAATTATTTATAGATTTACTAATTTTCAAATTAAATAATACATTAAAAATCTCATAATACAAAATAAAATACCATAAATAACAAAGATGATTCATTTCACTAATATGTCAAATACAAATAATTATTCCAAAAGTGAATAAATGTTATAAAAAAAATGAACTCATTTATATACAATTGCATCATCTAGCTTACTATGTGCCAACAACTCTCTGTGTGTTTACTTTTTCTTGACTCTCGTTTCCTCCGAAGCTTCTAGCCATGCCAAAATATGATATCTTGAGTCTCGTTTCAAGAACCAAAATCACCTTCAATTACCCAATTAAACTCTAATGTTGGTAGACTGAGAGTTCAAGAATCAAGTTTACATCCATCACCTTCAATCACCCAATTAAACTCTAGATCTTCTGTTGTTTGAAAGAAATTGGTGTTTGTAATCTATGAAAAAAAACGCAAAGACCAAGGTTAACATTTGCTATATAGAAAGCACAACTGGGCATATGAATATATAATACGCAACATAAACATTTTCATGAAAATGACATAGACAAATAAGTAACAGTGATGACGTTGATACCTTAATTACGCCATTGGTGAACGACATTTTAATTGGTTGATAGTAATACTTGACCTCTGAAAACAAATAAACAAAGTATCGCATCATCATTAGCTCAATGGTTTAAGCTACCAAATTACCTTTGAGAACCAGCAGGTGAAAACACTATGTGACCGGCTGCTCTTGTTGTTCATATCTGTTCCTGCCACTTTTATATTTGCAGCACCCTGATAAAGATTGAAAACTAATTTTAAATCCAATATAATCATAAATAAGAAGTAACAAAGTGTAAAGGGGATCCGATTGTACAATGTTATTAAGAGGTTTTCCCTAACTATATATAACCTAATACTACATTGCTATTAAGGGACACCTTGTTTAAAGTAACTATGATAGGAGTTGCAGTTGTGTCAAATTGTAGAAACTCTTCATCACTAACATCAACTTCTGGTTGTTTGTCAAAAGGAGCAGTTGAAGCATCTATGACAGGAACTGCATACGAAAAAAAAATTATATTAACCAAAAAAAAATACCTGCATTCCAAACATAAAGAACAAGGGAATTCATTAATGGCACATTGTATCGTGTTCCTACCCTTGCTGCCTCACTTGGTGAAATAAGAAGTTTATGCTTTAGTTCAGACAGAAAAGAAGTCCCTTGTGGCCTTGTCTGTATAAGTATAACAAAACAAAATTATAAATTAATTAAGAGTCTAAAATGAATCAAAATTGTTAATAGTTTGTTTTAGTTTTAAATTACCTTTAGATACTCGTCCACATCATTTTTCATTCTCTTAGTTTTCAGAGATGCATCAACTTCCGACAGAATGTATCAGACTGTTCTTCCACAAATTGAAGCCAGTACACCATCGGAAGCTCCATATGTCAAATCCTATAATCTGAATCAAACATAGATTTCACTTAATTTTTCTTCCTGGTTTAGACCGTTGTTTCCACAAAAGAATTATTTTACAATATTGATAATATTCAATAAGTAAAAATCAGTATGGATATTAAAGAGAGTCAATAATGTACCCTAAATTCATGGAATTGAGAGCTTTTGGGCGATCGAGAGTGATAACTACGATGCCGTTCGGAAACAACTTTCCCTTTACAAAGTCGTTGGCAGCGGCACGGGGCATGGCCGTGAACTTCCTTAGAGAGAGAAAGTGATCGGAGTTCTAGAGGGATATTTTCTGATCAACTTTGGGCAAAATAGAAGATAATCCATACATGAACAAAAAAAATTAGATTTGTATTTCTGGGTGCAAGCGTTATCTTTGTACTGACCTACTACTGGAGGTCCAGGTATTGTCCTTGCAGCTGGGATGGTGAGATGGGCTGTCTCCACCACTGGTCGACGGCCTTACCAAATCTTCCTCATTCATAAATGCAACAGATCTCGGCGCAGGTTCTTGACACCGATACGCACCGATTCAACAGCTACCAAGTTCGATAGAAAATTGAGGAAAATCGTCTTGAGAGGGGAAGTTATTTGGGAAGAACTTGAAGCATTTGAAACCCTAGACCTTGATTCGATGTAACTTGACAATGGCCATTGTAGATTAATATATTGAAGACCTGGAGCGATCCCTTGTGAAGAAAGTTGCGCGATTACATAGAGTCCTTGTTGACCAAATCCAAAGATTCCGTCAATGGCTCTATCGGGTTTGGTTAAATCCCCAGTTTGGAATGTGCTACATTTGGTTCATGAACTTGCCAAGTCAATTAGGGTTTTTTTTAATGAAAAATGAAAGGGGTTAATGGATTGGGATAATGTCGTACCTAAGAAAACAAAGAAAAGAAAGGGACCTCGCAAATCAATTACGATTCACCTTCGAGGTTTATAGAGAGACGGGAGGTAGAGAATGAAGGGAGATCTAGAGGAGAGAGTATCAGAGAGGGGAGAATGGATTGCAAGGATGAAAAATAGATAGAAGATAGAAAAAACAAGGCGGGTTTTCAAAATTTTGGGGATTTCATTTCCCCCTTGTCTATTAAAAGCGCGTTTCATTAAAAGTATAAAGCGACATGTACAAACGACACGCGTTTAAGATAAAGCGCCCTCCGTGTTTTTAATTTTTTTTCTTGAGACACTAAATTAAGGGCACGCAATAATGTGTGACGTAAATCCTTAAATTTTTTGGAGAGATGACACTATTCTAAGGGTACGTCCTTTGGCGTATCATTAATCAGCACGTGTCGTAAAAAGCGCGTCATTAAAGGTCTATTTTCTAGTAGTGTTATATATGTCGTTCAGACAACTATATTCATCCTCGTTTTTCTAAAAACGTTTTTCCTTCTCTATCTAAAGATGATCTTCCACATGTTGATCAATGTGAAAGAATGCTACCCTCTTCGAGCAATGGTGGAATTGGAAATCATTCTTTTCTAACTCTTCTTCCACATCCTCTAGTAACTCTCCCCATGTCACGACTTGAAAAATACAAAGTTAATCAAGCCCTATTGGCATGCAAACATCAAGACAGAAAGTATGTGTGTGTGCATGTTCTGAAAATGAAGTCACACATTGACAGATAGGGATGTTGGGTATCACTTTCCTAAGGGAGCTAGCCATTAACTTGGTTCTATTTTCGCTTCCTGAATCATATAGTCAGTTCATCAAAGACTATTATATGAGGAGCCACAATGTGACCCTAATTGATCTGACACATATGCTGATTGTTGCTAAAGCATGAATACTTAAGAGCACAAGTCAAGCAAAAGTGTTTGAAGGATCTATCTCCCAAATTTCCATGGACATTTACAATAGAAACAATGGTAGTCTAGAAAAGGTTTCTCTTCCCAATTGAAAGGGATCGGCCAAGTTCAAACTGTTTGATCGTATGGTAAAGAGAAAAGATAGTTATGAGATAGTCAAATGTGCTAAGCCCAAAGAGTCCATATGTTTCTATTTTGAATTAAAGGGACATTGGTTACAAAGTTGTCCTGACTACCTGAAAGATCTTAGAGATGGTAAAGTCAAGTCATGCGACTCTACTTCAGGTACATCCATTATCTAACTCCATAAGTTCTTATTCGTAGATTCTTAATACATGATGTGATGATCACATTTTGATGTTTCACAGGATCTAAGAGAAAGAAGGAAGCTTAAGAAGAGTGAGTTGAATCTGATCACGAGAGATGGATTTTGGTCGCATGGTTCTATGATCAGATTTTGGAAGCTACTCTTAGGAGCTATGATGACTTAATAGATTGCTTAAGAATGTCTAGAAACATTGTTTTCATATTTTTCATTGTAAAAACAATTTTTTCCGCATATTATCAATAAAAGTGAATTATTTATTTATTAAGTTTACTTTGTATTTTCTTTTAATGGCATTTATGAAAGTGTTGGTTACATTTCTATTATTAGCAATGTTAAATGTGGATTTGATTCTTGCTTATATCATTTGCGGTATTGTCATACTTAACCAAGTGAAAAGGAATTCTCATCGCCCAAGTTTCAATTGGATAGAAACTTGGAGTCATGCAATTTAAATAGTGTGATGTATGAAAATCTTGATAGTTGGAAGATTATGACTAGTTCATTGATCATATGTTTATGTTAGCCAAAGTGAATGACTAATGGGTCTACTACACATTGATGTGGACTATTCAGATCTGCCACAAAAGGATGATAAATTTATTCTTCATGATTTATTGATATTTCAGTAAATATGGTTGTGTTTATAAGATTAAGCATGATTCTAACTTTTTCAAAAGGGTTTTTCAAAAGATGATAAAACGAATAAGAAGAATCTATTAGGCAGAAAGACAAAAGTTTCTCCAATCTGAAAGGAGATGAGATTACTTTAGTATCATGTTTTATGATCATCTTAATGGTTATGAAACTATATCACAATTAATCCTCAAAGAACATCTTAGTGTAATTATTTGACTAAGAAAAGGAATCGGATATTATTGAAATAGTTCAATCGAGAGATGTGTCATACTTCGTTTCCAATCAAGTTTTTAGAGTCATACTCTAGTTACTTCAAGTCATATTTTTCAAACTTATTTCATACTAAGTAGGTTTATGACACCTTACAAAAATGTGGAGTAATAATATTTTCTTACTCTAGCATATTTGGAATTGAAAGTTATGATGTTTTGGTTAAAACAAAGGATAAACTAAGACCAATTATGTGAAGTGTTTTTCTTGCTGAGAATCCATACTAAATTTTGAATATTTGTTTTGATCGTCAAGGAATATTCCTTGAAAGAGAAACTTATATTTCAATACGTCAGTGAGAGTCTTAATGATCTTGAAGAGTTTTAGGAGTCAGTTAATAATAAACATTTCAGTTATCACTAGCACATGATGTAACAACGTAAATTTTAATACAAAATTTTCATTTTTGCAAACATAAAAAAAAACATCGTTTAATATTCCAAATTCAAACGTGAACAATGTTATCATAACAAAATACATCCCATGATCATAAAAACAGTTTCTCCGACATTGTGTACAATCATGTCGGCGCCTTCCCACGGTCCTCGCTAGTCCCTGAAACACATAACACAACAACTGTAAGCATAAATGCTTAGTGAGTTCTCCAAAATACCACATACGTACATACGCCTTTCCAGGACCTGACCTTCCAGTCCATGTGTCTCAGGGGACTTCCATCCCAACTAGGTAAACCTTCCGGTCCTACCTACATCAACCTTACGGTCCACATCACAACGCCTTCCGGCCCATAACATATACGCCTTCCGGCCCATATCAAGCATATCATACATGGCACATAAAACGATCAACTTAACACATACAATGCATATAACTCATATCATATCCGACCTTCCGGTCACACAATAAAACCCTTCCGGGTATGGTATAGTGAGAAAACTCACCTCGTGGAAAGTCTAAGATCTCGCGTACTCGCTATCTCCAAATCCTAATGAGGACTCTACCTTTCCTAATCATAAAAATATCATTTTAATAATCAAAGACTTCCACAACTAAACTTTACCCCTTATCATCATTCCTCAGAGGGTAAAAGACCATTTTACCCTTCCTTGACCCAAAGTCCACATGTTGACCAAAACCCTAAAAGTCAACAAAAGTCAACCTTGTGAGTACGTGGGGCATACTGCTTGATGTACACGGGGCGTACATCGCCAACCCATGGATCGGGGTCTCCACCCAATACGTTGCGCGTACTGGGAGTAACGCCCAGCATAACCATCAGACTTTAACATACTCCATTTCTGGTCTTAATCGGTTAAGCCATTACTCCAACTTCTAGATCCGACTCTGTTTATGCATCTATACCCATAAAGTCGAGACCTTTAAGCCTTGGCATGGCTGTAAAGGCTCCAACACTTCTTAACATCATTCTAATCCAAATCAAGGACCTAGATCTCATGCATGCTACAACATTCACGTCCAAGATATCATTTTTATGAGTCTACAACTCCAATAGACCAGAAATATGATGGATCTAATCTTATGGAGACCATTTGCACAAAAAGTCTCCACCTTTGGGACTAAAACCCTAGAAAATGGTACTTGAAGCATATAACATGAACCATATGTCAAGATCCGAACTTTTTACCTGATAATGAAGCTTCAACCTTTGCAAAGCTCAGATCCACACTTGAACACCACTTCTAGCCTTCCTAATGAGCTCTTCTTCTCCTTTGCTACCTTGGAATGGCACCACCAAGCTTAGAATACTCACAAAATGGCCTAAGAAAGAATGCACACTCTCTTTAGGGTTTCTCTCTGAGGTATGGTGGTTGAGAAGTCCATCCACACATTCCTTTTATAGCCCTCCAAAAGAATTAGGGTTTTTAGGTATGGACCGGTTACGCCCAGCGTACCCGAGGGTAAACACGTCCAAATGAAGTGCACGAGTACGCGCAACGTACTCCTGGTACTGTTGGATTAATGTCTAAGTCCATAACTATAATTGGTAAGACTTGACCCGACCCGGCATGGTCCATTTGGGTTGCATACCATCATGCACTTGGATAGACTATAATGAGAGAAATAAGACACTTATGGTTATTAATATATTATAAGTTCTAGTATATTAATAATAAGAATAATAAGATTATTTAATTAGTATTGATCAAGAATTAATCTAGGATTAATTAAGACACTTATGATTGTGTAAATAAGACACTTATGATTGTGTAAATCATCCATACTTATATAGTAGGCTAATGCTCCATGGATAATCAAGTTGGGCTAAAACCCATAGGATGGTCCATGGATGCTCCATGGTGTATTTGAACCCATGGATCCAAGGAAATGGAAAGCCATGACAATTAAGGATTTACCGTAATTGTAACACTATATAAAGATCTTATTCTTGACAAAAATAGGCCACTAGAATCACATTAGAAAGTGAAGAAGAGGGCTAGCCGATTTCATGAAGTGTAGAACTCTCTCAAGTTATTCTAAGTGTTTTGATGATTGTGATTCCATTTGAGGCTTCCACACTATTGGGGCTAGGCACTCAAGCTTCATGAAGACTTTCTACATCAAAGAGGTATGTATTCTATCTTGTTACACTCGTTGTTTTGTATGCTAGATTAGGATAATACCTTGGATGTTCTTATTTGCATGTATAATAGAGAAAACATAGATCCAAGGTATTTAGGGTTGCATGTACACTTAGGAGTGTTAGAATGCTCAAAACCCAATAGTGGTATCAGAGCCTAGGCTTGTTTTCTTGTTATACCTGCAATAGATGCTTAAAAAATCGAAAGTGTTGCTGTTTGATCACCAGACTCGGCGAGTCCATCAAGGGACTCGGCGAGTCCATGCCTAAGAAAATGATCAAAACGATCCAACTCACCGAGTCGGTTCATGCACTCGACGAGTTGGACCCCCAGACAGCATATTTTCGAGGTTTTTGGCTAGAAATGGACTAAGAACATTACCCTAAGTTGTTTTTGAACATATAAACTTGTTTTTAATGTGGTAATGTTCATGCTAATCCATTTTCAAAGATAATTGTCAATAGATTCATGTTTTGTATTAGTTTAAGGTTTAGACTAATTACATGAAGAAGTTTGATATGAATTATCTTGTTCTTATGAGTTGCTTAGATTAACTAGAAAAGTTAATTGAAATAGTTGTTTTCAATCCATTTTAATCTAAGAGTTGAGTATAAAATGTGTTTGTGTAACTTGTCCTCAAGTTACATGAAGAGTCACATTAAAGACTCATAAAACTCATAAAAGTTGGTAATGGTTACAAAATGAAGAGTCTTGTGTCATTGAATTTTTTTTTTATGACTCCATAACTTGTCCTCAAGTTATGGAAGTTCAAGAGTCACTTCATTAAAGAGTAAAAGTGTAACCTTAATTAATTCCATAAGTTAAAAAAAAAATAAAGAAAAGTTAATTCTCTTATTAGTTTAAAGTCTTCCATATGTTATGGAACTTGAAGAGTTTTTTGGATTAAAACTACTTTAAACACATAAGTTATGGAATTAATTAGTTTTGAATAGTTTCAAAACTTGCCCTCAAGTTTTGGAATTTGAAAAGTTTTCACTTATGAATACTTTAATTCCAAGTTAGCTCTTAGAATTTTAAAAGAGTTAAAATTCAACACTTATACTATTTATAACATTAATGGTTAATTATTATATATATGTATAAGAACAAGTCGTTTTACCGTTAGTAGGCCTCATTCACGAAGTCGGTCTATAAGGTGGGTATAAGGTTGTTGCCTATAAAATGGCGACTTAATGGGTGTCTACTCTCACCCACCGCTTGCTTGACTGGTGGAGGGTCGTTAGCCGAACGGGTAGGACAATGACTTTAAATTCTCCCTTCATTAAAAGTATTAATGATAAACACTAAGTAACTAAATCTTAATAATTCCCAATCTTAGTTACTTTAGGAAAAATGTGAATTTGGTGCTAGCCCATGGAATTCACACTTTGTACCTTACCAAGTCGTTGGTGGAGCGTGTGTGGTTAACCGGCACACTAACTTGGACTAGTAAGGACCACGAAGGGTGACTTAATGTTTGTCATAGATCAATGGAGCGTGTGTGGTTAACCGGCACATTGATTAGGTGATAATATTAAGGGTACCAAGTGAATTGGTATGGTTATTCACACCTTGTTTTGTGATCCTCGGCATCCCAGTCACAAAATTTGAGAGGGCACACTCGAGATTGAAACATGCCATTGAAAAGTTCAATGAATCTCAAAAGATCTACGAATTTCAAATCCAATTAAAACCTAATAAATCATTTCGTTTATCTTGGTTGAAATTGGTGAATCGTCATTCGCCTACCTTCAAATATTTTATATCTTGGATTTCGGCATCCCTCTTCCAAATTATAAAATATTGTGTTGGGTCCTAGCCTTAATATTTCATATTGGGTGTCATATTAAGGACTTTAAATCAACTATCTTGAATATCTCCCAAAACATGTCTGGTTTAGACATTTATGATCTTCCCAAGTCTCTTGAAGATGGTGTCCCTCAACATCATGCTTCACTTCCTTTATCTCCTCCAATTATTCTCCCTCACCCACAAGTTCTTGAAAAGTTTAAAGTCACTCGAGCCCTATTGGCAAGTAAAGGTCTTGGTGTGGTCACATCTTGGAGATGTAGTCACATATTGACAAGCCGGGAGAGTTGGGTGTCAAAGTCTTGAGAAAGTTGGTGGTTCAATCACTTTCTAAGTCACATAGTGAGTTCTTTTGGAACACCTATGAAAAAGACTATGACAAGACCCTTAATGATATTATCTATTTGTTGAGATCAACTTCCTCAAAACTTGATGGACATTGACAATAGTGACACAGGAAATCCAGAAAAGCATTCTCTTCCCAATGGAAAGGGACTGGCCATAGTCAACTCGGTTGACCAAATGGTAAAGAGAAAAACTAAGTCTGTGATAGTCCCGTGTACCATTATCAAAGGGTCCATATGTTTATATTGCCAAAGAAAGGGGCATTGGTTGCAAAGCTGCCATAATTTACCTAACGATGTTAAAGTCGATAAGTTTGACTCTACTTCAGGTAAAGTCCACTATCTAACTCTGCTAAGTTTCTATTATGAGATTCTTGATACATGATGTGACTGGGTCACATGGTGATGTTTTAAGAATCAAAGAAAAAGTAAAGAAACTTAAAGAAAGAATATGTTGAATCTGATCGCGTAGATGGATTTCTATCGCGTAGTTTGGAGATCGGATTCTTGAGCTACTTCTTAGGAGTTATAATATATTGCTTGTGAATAGATAACAACAAGGTTTTCATGTGGATTGTAAGGATAAGTTTTTCCGCAAAGTTTTAAAATAAAAGAGAAAAGGAGTTTTTAATTTTATTTATTTTAAATATATATATATATATATATATATATATATATATATCCTTACAATGGCATCTGTGGAAAATTGTAGCTTATATGTTTCCAGTAATAGCAATATTGGAAAGTGGATTTGATTCTTTCACTTGTGGTAGTGTTTGAATTTACCAAATGAAGAAAGTTTTTCATCACCCAAGGTTCAATTGGACAGAAACTTGGAATCATACAAGTTGTATTGTATGATGAATGAGAATTTTCATCTTTGAAAAATTAAGACTAATTCTTTGATCACATGTATATGTGAGTCAATTGAAGGACTAAGGAATTAGGTACACTGGGTGTGCACTGGTCAAGGTCCACCACAAAGATTGATTTGTCATGATTTACTAAAGATTAGTAAATATGATTATACTTATAAGGTTAAGTATGATTTTGTAACATTGGAAAGGTTACAATGTATGGCAGAGGGAATAAGAAGAATCAAATTAGGCAGAAGGATAAAAGTTTCTCAAATCTGAAAAGATGGGAGAGTACTTTAGTATCAGTTTTATGATCATCTTAATGATTTTGAAACCATATCACAAATTCATACTCTAAGGACGTCTTAGTGCATTGTTATGGCTAAGAAGAGAGGTCATGAATTGTTGGATTGGTTAAGATCAAGAAGATGAGTCATACTTCATTCCAAAACAATTCTTAGAGTCATACTCCAAGATTGTAACATTGAGTGACATAAAGTAAGGTTTAAAACACTTATCAAATGTAGTGCGAAATGTTTCTACTCTTGTACATTTGAGATTGGTAAGTTGTGATGTCTTGGATGAGACAAAGACCAAATAAGACCAATTGTGTGAAATGTTAGTCTTGATAAGAATCCGCACTATCCCTTGAATATTTGTTTTGTCAAGGAATGGTTCTTGACTGGGGAAACTTATATGTCAAGGGGACAGTGGGAGCCTTAAAGATCCTGAAAGAGTTTCATGATTTAATCAAGAATAAAACCTGTAATTTATAACTAGCACACGACTTAAGGTTTGCAACCTATCGTGTTGACATAATTCTTATTTCTGTACCTACTTCAAATAAGTTGAATTTGCATGTGAGTTATCAGAGTTCAACTTGGAAGCATTGGTGGGCCTTGTGCTACCAAGGTGACAAGAAAGTAAGATTGAATAAGTTTAATCCATGTAAGGCTGAATTTGTCACTAACCTTATCTTGTGATTATGGTTTTGACAAATTCGTATGGATAGGAACTCATACACTATAAAATCTAAGTGTCATAAGGTTTCTCTCCGATTCATGAAAATGATGGTGAGGAAATGCTTTCACTAAGTAGATTTTACGTAGATAGCAATTGTGTTATTTGCATTTTCAAAAGTCGTTAGTGGAGCGTGTGTGGTTAACCGGCACGCTAACATGGACTTGTGAGAAATGCCAAATGCCTAAGCAATTGAGACTATGATTATGGCATCCCTTTTCATAGTTCTTAAAATTGTTTAGACACACATGTGAGCTATCTAAGAAAGGATGTATGAATCTAAATTTCAGAAGTCCAGCAGATTTCTGAAAATATGTCACAGCTAGTGGGAGCATAAGTGTTATGTTGATAATCATCATGTTAGTGGGAGCATGATTATTATGATTAGTGTTGCAAGTTAGAAATGTTAATTATAGAAAACGAAGTTTCAATTCTTGAAGTTACAGGGGTTGAAAAGTTGTTTTGCTATAATTAAGGGAGAGGAAATTATACTTCATTTCAATTCTAAAGCTTAGATTGAGATTTTAATCATCTTTAGTCAAGAATATATATGAATTTTGTGTTGGAATGGTTCAACTTGAAGAAATTCCATATATATTGCGTTTTCAAAATTCGATTATGATTACGGCATCCCTCTTCATAGTTAAATTTTGAAAAACATGGCAAATAAAAATATTGTAGCAAAAGACTAGTCTAGTATCATGCCTTTATGTGAGACATCATGAATCGTGTCCCATATGCTTCGGATATAGGATCGATTGCATGTGCTATAATATTCATCTTTTCTAAATTTTCCAAATGCTTAAGGCATTGAGAAGGGAAAAGTCTAGAACTGGATATGACTAAAGTGATTAAGCAATTGTCGAGGACAATCTGAGGTTTGCCAAAGATTGGTTGCTCAGGGACATTTGGAAGTATAGTGTTAATTTTGGCAGGACCATATTGACATATTCTGAAAAAAAAAAGTAACTCTTGTTCAGAAGTGATAGTCAAAATGGGACTATGGAAATGTCTCCATAGGAGGAAGTTATTCAATCTATGTAAGATTAGAAAACCTTAATGCAAGAAGGATGTTCTAAGCAATGTACTTTGAATATGAGACTTCGTTTCCATAGAATTGATCTCTTTTGGAATCCTATGTAATGACTGATGACAAGGTTTTGGTGACCTTGCGCATAATCATTATGAGAGGATCAATGCATATAAGTTTAAAGTCTAATAGATTTTTGGTAAATGGTAGAAATTAGAAATTCTTACTTTTACAATAAGGATTTGGGATTGTGAAATGAGTATCAATGGAATCATGTTCAATTGATCTACATCACAATGTAAGGATCATAGACAAACATAGTGAGCATACTTGGAGTATGGCATAACTACTGTTTAGAAAAACAAAGTGTACATGCTAGGAGCATGAGACGACTGTTGTTTTTATTCAAGTCTTAAGTTGATTATTTGAAACATTGAATAATGTGTAATCAATATGGTGATTAATAAAAGGTGGTTTTTATTTATATTCAAAAGGGTTCTGAGACCATGTTAGATTCGATTATTATTGTGTTTCACTTTGCATGTTTTTACTTCCAAAATAGCTAGGTTATTCTTTCTGAATGACTAAGTTATTTAAACACTCCACAGTCGTTCATATGTTGAAAGTAGGTATGAATCTAGACTGTCATGAATCGGGTTTGTAGATGGCTAAATGGGTTTAGTCATAGCAATGATTGCTACAACATTCATGAGTGCTCATAAGTTTTGAGTATTGGAATAAACCCACGCTCACTTGCATCACTTCATGGAATTTATCTCGAGTGATCGGGAGACGGTAATATCATATAAATCTTCAAACCTAGAGATATGAGTTGTTACCTATGAATTGGTTGTGCATTGATTGCACGTAAATGCATCAGTAACTTGATGTTATAAAACATGCCTTTGTGTACAATTCAACAAGTATATGAGTCGAAGTTTATCTGTTCCTTCTAGAAATAGAAGCGATATCTAGGCCCCTCGATGATTTTGTTGTGACCTATGTACCGGCCGGTCAGAACTGAATTGATGTGTTCGATTAAGTTCTTTGTCAAACAAATCGAAAATCGGGAAACAAACTGCTGGACAATAAGTACGATGTTGTTCCATGTATTTGTCCAGCTGATATCATGAGAACAGAGGATTATATGATCCCTTATCTAATGGACAATTCATTGACAAGGTCAGAGTTCATCTACAAGGTCAGAGTTCGACAGAAGCTTTTGAGAGGTATGATTGCCAGTTGATTCCTGAAGTCATACGCAATAATAGTTTTAGACTTATCCAAGTGGGAGACTGTTGGATTAATGTGTAAGTCCATAACTATAATTGGTAAGACTTGACCCGACCCGACATGGTCCATTTGGGTTGCATACCATCATGCACTTGGATAGACTATAATGAGAGAAATAAGACACTTATGGTTATTAATATATTATAAGTTCTAGTATATTAATAATAAGAATAATAAGATTATTTAATTAGTATTGATCAAGAATTAATCTAGGATTAATTAAGTGATCAAAAGAAGACTAATTAAATATATGGGTTGATTGTGTAAATCATCCATACTTATATAGTGGGCTAATGCTCCATGGATAATCAAGTTGGGCAAAAACCCATAGGATGGTCCATGGATGCTCCATGGTGTATTTGAACCCATGGATCCAAGGAAATGGAAAGCCATGACAATTAAGGATTTACCGTAATTGTAACACTATATAAAGATCTTATTCTTGACAAAAATAGGCCACTAGAATCACATTAGAAAGTGAAGAAGAGGGCTAGCCGATTTCATGAAGTGTAGAACTCTCTCAAGTTATTCTAAGTGTTTTGATGATTGTGATTCCATTTGAGGCATCCACACTATTGGGGCTAGGCACTCAAGCTTCATGAAGACTTTCTACATCAAAGAGGTATGTATTCTATCTTGTTACACTCGTTGTTTTGTATGCTAGATTAGGATAATACCTTGGATGTTCTTATTTGCATGTATAATAGAGAAAACATAGATCCAAGGTATTTAGGGTTGCATGTACACTTAGGAGTGTTAGAATGCTCAAAACCCAACAGGTACGCCCAGCGTAGTCGCCTAACATGCAAACCCTAAATGGCAATATATCAAAGATGCAGGGCTAAATAGATGGATACCTGGATTTCGGGCTGTTACACATGACCTGAGGTTGATAACCTATCGTGTTAAGTTGACACATTATTGTTTCTGTGCACCTACCAGTTGAGTTGGAAATGCTTATGATTTATATGGTTCTCATCTGATTGCAAAAGGAAGAGCACATTGGTCAATGATAGTACATTAGTCAATATGGGTGAGCTGCTTAATAACATGGAAGCATTGGTAGGGCTTTGTGCTACCAGAAGGCAAGAAATTAAGATTGAGAAAAGTTCAATCCATGAAAGGAAAACTGAATTTTATTTTGGTTTTGTCTATAACCTTGTCTTATGATTTTAGGTCGGAAGTGATAGATTCACATGAATGGGAACCCATACACCATAAAATCTAGGTGGCGAAGTTTTCGCTCTAACTCATGAAAATGATTACGAGGAAACACTTTTGCTAGTAGATTTTAAAGATCTGATAAATATCATTATGTTTAGTAGTTGTGAAAATTGCATTCTCAAAAATTCGCAATATGATTATGGCATCCCTTTTCATAGTTTGAATTGTGAGAAATGGAAAGAAATAGTTTGAACGTTTAGGACTTATAGCTATAAGTTCTGAAAGGGTTTAAACACATACATATGCTTTCACATGAAAGGTGTATGAGCTTGAGAAGTCTAGCTAAAGACTTATCGAAGCATTATAATTAGAAATCAACACTTTAGTAAAAATTCAAAAAGTTATTGGTTTCTAGAAGTCCAGTTGATTTCTGGGTACATGTCAAAGCTAATGAGAGCATAATTGTTATGATAATCGGAGCATAATTGTTATGATAAGTATTGCAGGTTGGCACTACTGGTTGTAGGACACAATATTTCAGTTTTCAAGTTGCAATGTTTGGGAATTGTTTCGTATAATAAGATTTGGGGGAGAGGGCATTCATACTTCATTTCAAATCTAAAATTTTAGATTGAAGTTTTAATAAAACTTAATCTTGGACATATATGAATATCGTGTTGAAATGATTCAACATAGGAAATTCAATATATGGAAATATTATAGCAAGAGACTGATCGGACATCAGGTCTCCATGTAAGACATTATGTGTCGAGTCCCATATGTTTTAGATATAGGATCGTTTACATATGTTATAATATTCATTTGTTCTGATTTTTTCAAATTCCTTGGGAATTGAGAAGGAAAAAGGACTAGATCTTGTGTGACTAAAGTTGTTAAAAACAACTGGCAAGAAAAAGTCTAAAGTTTACTGAAGATTGGTTGTTTTTGGACACTTGGAAGCATAGTATATTATTTGAACGGACCATATTGACATAATTCTGAGTGGAAATAACTCTTGTTCATAATTGATAGTCATATAGGAATATGGAAATGTTTCTATAATTGGAGTTGATGATTGGAATCTACATGTGAATTAGAAAATTTAATGCAAGGAAGGTGTTCAAGGTGTGTACCTTAAATTTGAGACTTCATTACCATGAAATTGATTTAAGTAACAAAGTTTCAATGGAATATTTTGTAATATCGTTGGCAAAGTCCCTGTGATTTTGAAGCCTCAACATCACAAAAGGATATTGCATGTATGGTTGAAATCTAACACATTCTAGTAGTAACAATAATTTGAAATAGTGAAATGAGCATCATTGGAATAGTGTCCAATCGAGTTGTTCACAAAGGACCATAATGAAACATAGTACGCATGTTTAGAACGTGGCATGACTGATGTTTAATTCAAGTATTTGGTTGATTAATTGAATCATTATACAATGAATAAAGTATAACTAATATGGTGATAAAATAATAAGAGTTTTATTTATATTCAATAGTTTTGAAACCATAGTTAATTAGGTTATTATTATGTTTCACTTTGCATGTTTTACTTCCTAAATAATTGGATTATTCAAACATCCACAGTCGCTCGTACTTTTGGAAGTAAGCAGCAAATTAAGATTGTCATGAACTGAGTTGTAGATTGTCTATGGGGATTAGATATAGCAATGGTTTTGCTGCAATGTTCAAGAGTACTTGGAAATCGGGATTTTGAGTATTAGATAAACCTACGCTCAAAGAATTACATCATGGATTTTATCACGAGTAATTTTGAGACAATAATATCTTTTATTCTTGAAATAGAGATATATGAGTTGTTGTTTATGAGACGATTGTGCAATCATAATGTGTAAATGCATCGGTAATTTGATGTTATAAAACATATTGTTGTGCGTGATTTGATGAGTAAATAGTGCAAGCATATAAGTTGAGGTTTATCCGTTCCTTTTGCCTTAATGGGAATAGCAATATTTGTGGGCCCCTCAATGATTTGATTATGACATCTAAAGTGCTTGGCCAAGCTTGGACTGAATAGATGTTTTCAATTGGTAGTCTGATTTCAGTCTTCATAAATCAGAAGGGAAACAAATCTTGGACAATGAGATTGATTATAATCCATATCTCATATCCATATGATATCTTGTAGAATGGAGGAATATTTGATCACTTATCTTAGGACTCATATTTGACTAGGTCAGAGTTCAACAACAGGTTTGAGAGCTACAATCGGCTAATGAGTTTTTGAATTTATACTGACAACTATAGTTATTAAACTTATCCAAGTGGGAGACTATTGAATTAGGTGTCTAAGCCCATAACTATAATTGGTATAACTATATACTTTAACTGATGGTAGCACAGTCCTTTTGGGTTGCTTTCATACTTGCAACTAGACGGGATGACCTATTGAGGAAGAGGAAGAGGAAGAAATTATTATTTGATTAACAAATTGAAATGAATAATTTATTAATGTATTATGGAAATAATATATTAATTACAAATCATATTATTTAATCAATAGTTAATCATAAATTAATTGGAATTAATTTTGGGATTAATTAAGTTAATTAAATGTTTAGGGGATGTGTGGTAATTTATTGATAATTGAAGAAAGAAGCTCTAGAACCCTTCTATTGAGGCTTGGAAGAAATCTTCTAGGAAAGCCCTAGAATTTTCGTCAAAGGGATTATGGATGGAAGCTTTAGGGTTTGCTTGGTCCTTAAGCGACGTAATTAGGGTTTCCTAATCCTAACCTTAGCTTTGGCTCTAAGTCACCCCATTATATAAAGAACCATAACCTTGATGAATTTCGGCCACTAGAAAAACCCTAGAGAGTAATAGCTGAAAATCGGAGCTTCATCCTCCCTCTCATATCTCATCCTTTTGTTAAGTATGTTTGTGATTCATTAGAGGTATTACACTTATGATACTTGCTCTCAAGGTTCAAAATCTTTAAGGATTATGATTGTTATTACTACATAACAATCAAAGGTATGTATCATAGCTCTTTATTATGTGAATTTCGATTATAGATCTAGGGTATGCATGATGTTGTTCGTATTGTATTTTCAACTAGAGAATACATAGATCTTATTAGGGTTGCATGCACACACAGGATTGTATGTTATGCTCAAATCCCATCAGTATTAAGCACCTAATGGAGAAAAAGGAAAGTCTAGGGTTACACCGAGCGTACTTGGGTTACGCCTAACGTACGTAGTTAACAGCCCTGTTTTTGGTTAGCGGAGGAGTAACTATATACTTTAACTGATGGTAGCACAGTCCTTTTGGGTTGCTTTCATACTTGCAACTAGACGGGATGACCTATTGAGGAAGAGGAAGAAATTATTATTTGATTAACAAATTGAAATGAATAATTTATTAATGTATTATGGAAATAATATATTAATTACAAATCATATTATTTAATCAATAGTTAATCATAAATTAATTGGAATTAATTTTGGGATTAATTAAGTTAATTAAATGTTTAGGGGATGTGTGGTAATTTATTGATAGTTGAAGAAAGAAGCTCTAGAACCCTTCTATTGAGGCTTGGAAGAAATCTTCTAGGAAAGCCCTAGAATTTTCGTCAAAGGGATTATGGATGGAAGCTTTAGGGTTTGCTTGGTCCTTAAGCGACGTAATTAGGGTTTCCTAATCCTAACCTTAGCTTTGGCTCTAAGTCACCCCATTATATAAAGAACCATAACCTTGATGAATTTCGGCCACTAGAAAAACCCTAGAGAGTAATAGCTGAAAATCGGAGCTTCATCCTCCCTCTCATATCTCATCCTTTTGTTAAGTATGTTTGTGATTCATTAGAGGTATTACACTTATGATACTTGCTCTCAAGGTTCAAAATCTTTAAGGATTATGATTGTTATTACTACATAACAATCAAAGGTATGTATCATAGCTCTTTATTATGTGAATTTCGATTATAGATCTAGGGTATGCATGATGTTGTTCGTATTGTATTTTCAACTAGAGAATACATAGATCTTATTAGGGTTGCATGCACACACAGGATTGTATGTTATGCTCAAATCCCATCAGTATTAAGCACCTAATGGAGAAAAAGGAAATTCTAGGGTTACGTCGAGCGTACTTGGGTTACGCCTAACGTATGTAGTTAACAGCCCTGTTTTTGGTTAGCGGAGGAGTATGCCCCACATACGCTTGCTGAGTTGACTCGGCTGGGTTTACCCAGTTGGGTTGACTCAGTTGATTTATGGAATTTGACCAAGTTTGACCTTAAGGGTATTTTGGGTATTTTAGGATTTTGATGAAGATTGGTCATTTGGTTGGAATAGGTGTCCGTTAGAGAGTTGAGATTCGGAGTCGGGACCTCATTAGCTTTTGTCCAGTTTGTGAGGTGAGTTTATCTTACTATACTTGTGGGTCGAAGGCACCAAGGCTGACCCTTTGGATCTGATATCTTGTTATGTGATAGTATGTTATCGTGTCATAGTGATTTGTTAGATCGATATCCTAGCATATAGGATGATGCTATGCTTAGTGATCTGTAGATCTGTCTGATTGTCTGTAGACTATGTATATGATTATCTGTTATATACGCACATATTTGGTTGGTGGTTAAGGCTTTACTGCTTTGTGCGTAAGCCAATAGGCTGAGGGTATTCCATCCCAAGGATGAAAGGACCCGTTATAGTCTTGTAGATTGGCATTCCACCTCGATGGTTGATTGGGCATGGGGTATTCCAACCCGATGGTTAACTGGACCTATAGTATATTGGCATTCCAACCCGATGGTTGATTGGTCCTGTGGGTATTCCAACCCGTTGGTTAATTTGACCTGAAATGTTATTATTGTATATGTTATCTGTTTATGTGTTGGTACTTTGGGGGATCTCACTAAGCATTGGCATACAGTTTTAGGTTATGTTTCGGGTACTTCGGATGACCGCGGGAAGGCAAAGGTGTGACCGTACACATCATCTTTTTTATGACTTACGATTTTGGGAGACTCTGATGTTTGAAAATGTTTTGAAACCTATGTTTGTAAACAAATTGTAAATTTGGGTTGGTTTTAAAATGTTTAAATTTCTTGTGATTTTTATGGGTGTTACACCTACTTTTCTTGTATTATTACTATATTGAAGAAAATAAGCTAATATTAACCTATAACGAAACACCACAAAGAAAGATAGGAATCAAAAATGAAATTTATAATTTTTAAAAGATGTAAGCGAACCTCTTTGTGTCACATCCTCGACCGGTGGCGGAAATGTCGGGTTGTGCGACGTAGGCATATTGGATCACAATTATTGAACATACACTAAACAATACAAAACAATATATAACATAAACATCACTTTTATTCATAGATAAAAACATTACATCGGATTACTAGAATTTCTAATACAAAGGGTACCTTAACAGGTAGGCATAAAAATAAACGATAGTAGTCTTCTAATTGCTTCCTCAATCAACTATTGCTTCCGGGATTGCATGCTTTGGTCCCACGATTTCCTAGGAATACGTGAGGTTTTGAAAACGTCAACGTGATGTTGGTGAGTTTATAGGTTTGAGTATTATATCCTTGAAAATACTATTTCATACGAAACTTTATTAAGTTGTAAAAATATTTTGATTTAAATTATCGGTGTATCCTTTAATAGTATTCTACTATTTTTAGATATTGTAATTTGAATGATTTTACAAAAATTATAACTCTCTTGTGCAGACTCCATTTTTGCGTCCTTTTTCCCAAAATTCTTATCTTGAGGAGTACTACGGTTTTCCTTTTGGTGACTTTAGCAAAAAGTCAATCATTCTCTTTGTAGCTTTTGATGTCACACATTCCTTGTACGCATCTGACTTTTATATCATATAAAAATCATATCTAATTCATACGGAGTCGAGATTTCTATGAAATTTATAGTTTACATACAATTCGTTTGATTTTTCCTATCTTTCTTAATAGGAAACTTAGATTTCTATTATATATTGATACATAGTACGCATTAAGTATATTATACTCGACATTTGTCACTCTTCCTAAATGAAGATCGGTGCCAAAAGTCACAATTGTTACATTCTCCCCTCGTTTATGGAATTTCTTCCACGAAATTCAATTAGGAGTGTTTAATGCGAAGACACTATTGGGAGAATATCGAGAGTATAGTTTAATTGCCATTAATTATTGTTATTATTTAGTTCCTGCCGAGAGTAAATTGACTCTCTAAAGTTCAGAACTGATGGTAATGATTAATACTTTCCTTATACAATCACTTATTATTAAGGCTTTTTCCCTTAAGATATTCATGATTAATATTTTATCTTATAAGACTGCTAGTTATGGTGAATGAGGAGTTTCGTTATTCTGACGTGGCATCGAAAAACACCGGCATAATGTTATTTGGCTTCAAATGTTCAAACGATCAAAAATGAGACCGTTCATCAATGGTCAAAACATAAAAAGAAATAAAATCAACTTTACTCACATATAAATACAGATATTCACCCTAATTTTTACTTACACAATACCTTTATTTCTCTCATATTATTCACTTTATTTTTCACAACCCAACCAAATTCACATTCAACAATGAATGAATAAAAAACCAAGCACTCCTCCTCCAAACACAAACACATCCATTCCACTAAGTTTCGCGCAATACGAGGCCTACACGAACCTCCTAAACTCGCAAATCTCACCACAACTACCATTTTTCGACAACTTTTTCATTCCACAAACAAATACACGCCTTCAACAAAACCTTTTCATCACCTTTTATTCTACTCCACAAACAACCACACCACCACCACCCATACAAGAAATGCAAACTATGGTTGCCAAGACACAAGTGGGGGTAGTCGGAAACCTAGAGGGAGATGGAAAAAGAAAGGGAAAGTGGTCGCATTCGCGGAAAACAACAAAGAACCTCTGGTATGGTGGACAACAAAGGAGGAGCAAGCATTGGTGATGACGTGGTGCAGGAAATCAAAACATCTATGGGAAAAGATATGAGGAGATGTGGATTTTGGGAAGCCGCAATCATAAATTTTTTCATAATTTTGAACAAAGGGGGGGGGCATATTGCAATCATGATATGCCTAGTAGATAGTGGACTACACTTATAAGAACTGCACCAAGTTTAATTCAATTTACAACAAACTTTCTTCCCACAAGGAAAGTGGTTCGAACGACTTCGATGAGTTTATAGCTGCAAGGGAGCAATATCATGTCCAAACGAGTCACATTTTCGAGTACGACAAAATTTGGGAGATTTAGAGAAATAACCCAAAATGTCATAAGATGCCAACATCAGCGGAGGTACAATCAAATGGGTCTCGTGGTTCGGGTTTGGTTGACGTTTCCGATACACGAACGAACATCAACCTCAACATCGACACTGATGAGCTCCCGAACGACATTGAAGAGATCTTGTAACATCCGAAAAATACAACCAATTAAAATTTTTCAAATCAACCCGATTTTTCATTAAAATGTTTACAAAAAGGTTTTTAATACAAATCATTAGAGTATTCCCAGAATCACATTGCTACAAAATCATGAGGAGCGGTACGATCGCGCCTTCGCCTTGCCACAGTCTCCTGAAGAACCTGAAAAACATTAAACCACAACTGTAAGCCCGAAAGCTTAGTGAGATACCCCCAAAATACCAACCACGCATACACCTTTCCAGGCTGCGACCTTCCGGTCCAAAACATATAAAACATACATAACATAACGGAACATAGAACAGACATGCATATTGGGTCTACTGTGTGACTGGTCCGCCGTATCGGGCCTTCAGTCCATCGGATCCATCCTCCAGGTCTAGTCATGTCCTTCGAGTCTACAGTGGGGTTGGTCCGCCAGCATCGGGCCTTCAACCCACCTGGTCCACTCTCTGAGTCTACCGTGTGACTGGTTCGCCCGCATCGGGCCTTCAGTCGGCCTGGTCCACTCTCCGAGCCTCGGCACGTCTGGTCCGCCCTCATGGGGCCTACAGCCTATCCGGACTGCTCGATGGGCCTTCGGAACAACCGGTCCGCCCTAGGTATCTTGGCCTACAGCACAAAGCAGGACCCGCCTCAACCCATCTCCAGTCCAAACAACCATGTGCACAAAACATACATTCATATAACAGTCATAATCAATAAACCGAGCAAGCAGATCACCTAGCATATCATTACCCTAACCGGGTTACCGACCTAACCGGTTACTAGCATAGCATCACTCTGTATATCGGGAAACTGACCTTAACAAGGTCTCCTAGCATGTACCATCCTAGCTACCAGGATGCAGACACATCAAACAATAACATAATAACCATATCTGAATCTCAATCCAATAAAGGGCCGGCCTTGGTGCCTTAGACCCTGTTGATATAGTGAGGATAACTCACCTCGAAACTGTCGGCTGAAAGGATAAGATCCCGCTGCTCCGAACTCTGACACGAACTCCTCCATTGAACATCAAAACATACAACTCAATAAATACCCTTAATTACCAAAATGCCCCTGGAAGACAACTGGTCAACCATGGACAAGTCAAAGTCAACCCCTGACTGACCCTACTCGCCGAGTCAACCCGATGACTCGCCAAGTCCATATGCTCAGAACTTCCTTCAATCAGCAACCCAACTCGCCGAGTCACCCCAAGACTCGTCGAGTCCAACAACTCTGAATCCACTCGCACCCAACTCACCGAGTCATCCCTTGACTCACCGATTCATCGACTCAACTAGAAATATTGGGACTTCCTCGACAAGACTCGTCGAGTCCAAGGCTATCTTCAACCTACTCGCCGAGTTGTTCTTCCAACTTGTCGAGTTCCAGGCCATCTTCAAGCAACTCGTCGAGTTGACCCATGTGACTCGTCGAGTACCACCGGTCTGAATCCATACAGAAGCATCTCAGGCCATGCAATTGATCCAAAACATAGATCCAACCTCCTACAATCCATCCATCACGTAAAGTGGCAAACTTTACGTGAATCTAACGAGATCTAAGCCATATTCACCTTAAAACCAAGGTTTGGGACATGGTGGCTTCACTACGCACCCAAACACGAACTTTAATGCACTCTAGGCCTTCAATATTCCAGATCTGAGGTAGCAACCTCAGATCTAACCTCCAAACTCCAAAACATTCCAAGATATACTCCCCACAAACCCCTAAATGAGAAACTAGGAAGATACAGCCCAAGAACGAAGATTTTACCTCCAAAAGATGCCTCAATAGCTGCCAAACTCGAATCCACTCAAAGCCTTTTGATCCAAGCCACTTCTCCTTCAAGATCTCTTCAAACAACACCTCTCCAAGCTCTAGTTTGCTCAATAATGGGACTCTCCACGAATTTAGGGTTTCTGGAACTCAAGGGGGGGATAAGGGAGGTTGTGGAGGGGTGTTATGCTCTTTATATAGGGCTCAACCCCGAAAATTAGGGTTTTCTCCATACAGCACCTACTCGCCGAGTCCATCTTTGGACTCGCCGAGTAGGCCACTTGATACGCGACCATAATCGCGACCTGACTCGCCGAGTCTATCCATAGACTCGCCGAGTCACCCTCTAAAACTTACACTTTAGTCCTTCAACTCTACTCTCGCGATTCCAGGATGTTACAGATCTCCCCGCCACGACAATTGATAGGGCACGACAAAGCGAAGCGCGCTCAACAACATGCGGATGAAAGAGAAATTAGGCTTCGATAGCACGTATAAATGAAAGAGAAATTTGACACCCACAACGAAGTCGCAATTAAAAAATATGAATTGCAATGTGAGCATTTAGAGTTCCTTCATTAGCAAGCGGAGGAAGATTGGATGACGAACGATTTGGCAATTTTTCAGACAACCGAGGATAATATGGCACCGAGACAAGTGCAAGTGCTCCAAGGATGAAGGAAAAGATCAAGAAGAAATATTTGGGCTAAGACTAGTGTATCTTTACTATGTTTTTAAAATTTAGGACTATCGTATTTTTTCCGTTCATATTTTTGTAATGTCGTTTTTAGTTAATGTTATTTTTAACTTAGGATTTCATTAAATTACATGTGTTGTTAATTTATATGCTTTTTATACATTTATAACATAAATAATAATTAAAAATAAAAAATAAATTAAAAAAATCATAAAATAAAAAATAAAAAATAAATAGAAAATAATGGATGTTATAACATGTTATTTGATGTTATCAATTTCCACACTTGGTGTTATAACACCCCATATGACTAGGATGGTGAGGTAGCAACTTTTAGGTATAATAACATGCTGTCCACACCTGTTAGTCTAAACAATCACCTATCAATAATGTAGTCGTGATTAATATTTTATTTGACAATTACATATCATTAAGTTAGTCGTGATTAATATTTTTATTTTATAAACAATCACCAATCATTAAGATAGTCGTGATTAATAACCCATCAGTCAATTACTTACTTATGTCTAGAGGGGGAGACATCCCTCAGTCAAGTACTTTATCGAGACACAAAGAGGCAAAGAGGCCTCAGTTAAGTACTTTATTGAGACACAATGTATCGGTTGGAATGCATGTATTTACCCTTTCTACCCTTGGAATAAATTTCTTTTGCATGGAGGGTCCCTACGTACGTTAGGCGTACATATGCGTATGCTTAGTGTACTAGGGAGGACTGGATGCGGGCATGCACCACGTATGCGAGGCGTATATGGTTTAATACCAAAACCCTAATTTTAGGGCAAGGACCCTATTTAAACACTCTTATGCTATTTGGACCTTACCCTAGACAACCTCCATTGCCTCTTATCATACCAAAACCCTAGATTTGCATGAGAGTGTGATCTTTGAGCTTAAAATTGTTTTTGGTGGCCATTTTAGTCGGTTTGCAAGAAGGAGAAGGTGGTGATCAAGTCTTGGATGTTATTGAGCTTCTAGATCCTGCATCTAGTTCATCTTGGGGAACTTCTGAAGACAAAAAGTCTAGACCTTGCTATTTTTTTGCTAGTTTAAGTTAGAGTTTGTTATGGAGTCTATTTTTGGTCCATGGACCCTCTCTTGTGAATATGAGCAACTCCAGAGGTTAGAAATGTTAGATCTAAGCTCCTTGGGCATGCTAGATGCATAAAAATGTTAACTTGATGGTTGTATTCGGACCATGCATGAGTTTAAGGTCTTAAAAGGGGTCTTAATTGAAAAAACAAGGTGTTGGGGTCCCATGTGGCATGCAAGGGCATAAAGTTGCCAACTTTATGCCATAGGACATCTTAATAGACTCATATCTGGCATTGGACGTTGAGATTTCGAGTATTAAGCACTTAATGGACTTTTGTGCCAGACCTGTTTGTACGATGGGTGTAATGATATGTACACTATGCATACAACTAAAGGATTCAGCACACTAAACGTACTTATGAGGTACGTTGGGCGTATGCTCCCCAATGAAGTTTGGGCTTCATTGGGCTTTTGAGCTATTCGGGCCCTATTCAGCCTTGGACTTAGACCCATTAAGGGTTATTGGGCCTTTGTACTTGTTTGGACCATAGGTGCCTAGGTGGCATGGTTGGGTCTATTGGTCCTTGTGGCCCATTATTGTTTTGGACCTTGGATGTTAGGCCCATTTAGGAAGAAAGGATTTTGGGCCATATTGGATGAACTTATACTTAGGATTTTGGGCCCTTGGCTAAGTTGTGTCATAATCCTAATTAGGGTAATTTGTATATTTATTGAATGTGAGATTGTTGGATTGGTAGTCGAGTAACTATTGTTTCAGCAGACTGAGGTGAGTCTTCTCACTATAACTTTGGGTCTAAGGCACCAAGGTCGACCCAGTATTCCTTTATGTAGTATGCTAATTGTTGTATGTTAAATGTTGTGATTAGGTTGAAATATACCCCAAGGCAGGGCCCAATATGACATAACGGGTTGAAATATACCCCTAGGGCGGGGCCCAAACTTGTTTTTGGTTGGAATGAATGCCAGAGATGGGCCCATTTGTATGATTGGTATGTGTTATTTTGGGAAAACTCACTAAACATTTACTTACAGTTTGTATTGTGATTTCAGGTGCGTCTCATTCCAAAGGGAAGGCCTGACTTGATGGCGTAGCATGCACTCTCCACTATTTTCAACATGCATTGATATGGACACTCTGATGATTTTGTATGATGGTTTTAGTGTAATGGATTTTTAGTATCAAACTTATGGTTGTAAACTTTATTTAAAAATGAAAAAATTTATCTGGATTTTTGGGTTTTACACACAGAGAGGTAAAGAACCCTCAGTCAATGTCACAACTAGAAATTTTGTGCCTTGTAACTATAACACTTAAGTCAAATTATGAATCAAAGACATAAGAGCATGTATGATGCATACTCTATAACAACAAAATTTCAATCAAACACATTATACAAGCACTACAAATAGTCAACAAGCAATTGGAAACCCTAGAAGTCCTTGTTTAAGTCCATTTTGGACTAGGACTTCCTTATTGGGCCCAATGGACCAATAAGCTTCCAATTTGACTATCTTGGGCTTAGAACTCTTGAATGGGCTCTAATTGGACCCACTTTCATTTATTTCAATATTTTGGGCCATATTGGGCCTAGAATGAAATAGATTAATTATATGAACCATTTTGGACCATAATTAACCTAATCTAGCCTAATAAGATATAAAAATCACATTTATATTTTTTTAGGGCCAAAAATCATCCAACCTAGCTATAACATAGGCTTAAGCGCAAAAAGCCCAAGAACCTCCTCTCACCCTCCCCATTCTCGGCCCAAGCCCAAAAGAAGATGAGAGTTGACTTTGTAAGTGACACCTCACAATTGTTCAAGGGACATCCATGCATGAAGTCCCAAACATCCATGCACTCACATACTTCTAATTCTAGCTACTCTTTTTCTCCCTCTCTCTCTTGCTCTCGGCCGAGTCCAAGCACACACACACACACACACATTTCACTCACTTTTCTCTCAAGGAAACACTCTCATAACTCATCCATATTTCGAGATCTAAAAAGCAATCAAGGGGATTTTTACACAAAAATCATCATCTAAGGTAAGAAATCTCTTAGATCCTTAAGCTAGCTACTTCATTTCATCCAAAAATCACCACTTAATTCATTCAAACTCATGATCTAGCACCTAAGAAACATCCAAGTTCGAAATCTTCCAAGGAAGGTTGCTAAGGCCGAATTTCTTCTCATTTTCTTCCAAAAACCGAAACCACACCCAAAGGTGAGCTTCATACCCCCTCTTTTTTGGTTTTTATAAGTTTTGTGGGGGAGAATACAAGCAAATGTGTAGATCTATGAGTATATGTATGCCTTGTGTGATTTTTATGCTTATATGTATGATCTTGTGTGATTGTGATGTTTATACTAGCCACAAGAACCTACAAACCGAGATCTACAATATGAAGAATGAAATAAGTATAACTTATACCATTTCACACTAATCAAGTCTAGAAAATAATGTAGTTGGTTAATATGAACATTTTGGGGCTTAAAAACCCATTTTTGGGCTCAAAATGCTAAAAATACAAAACTAAGGGGGCCAAAATGACAAAATATAAATTCTAAAGGTTGAGATGAGTCTAAACAGTTTCTAATATGTATTTTCTGAATATTAACACTTTTGAAGGGTTAAAAATGTGAATTTTAAACATAATGGGCCAAAATGGAATTTTCGGCCCAATAAAGCCCCAAATTGCGAGATTTTTGATATGGAGGGGCTGAAACTGCACATTTCTATAAAATAGAGGATTACTAGTTTACCAAATCTATTTCAAGGGTCAAAAATGCTTTTCAAATTAAAAAGGGACCAAAGATGCAAAAATTTTCCATTTTGGGTCAAAATTGTAAAAGTTGCGAAAATGGAGGTTTCAACCGAGAAAATTTCATTTTTGAACGACTTAAGTTGTTTATCAAGTAAATTTGTGCTAAAAATGTCTTTCCAATAAGTTTTGATACTAAAGTGTCAAGAAAAATTGTTTACGGACTAAACCGGAAATTCTTTTATACACAAAGGGTTAAAAGTGTAAATTTTATCCGAGAAAGGGCTTAAGAAGATAAACTCACATTCTTAAAACAATAGATCCCTTAAAATAAAAATACGAGTACTACATCTACCGGCGAAACATAATAATAAATACACCTTCAACACCAAAATCGTTACCAAACGAATTGATTCGGTCTCGAATCAATAACGAATCAAAAATCAATAAACAATGATACTTCAATACACACGCGGAAATTTACGAGAAGTCAATACACCATCTTTGGGCTCGAAAGTTTCAAAGCGTGCTTGTTGGGCCTAGCTAGCCCAATGACATGATCTTTAGGCCTGAAGGGAACGCGCTTACATGTTATTGGGCCATATATGACCTAATTCTGTGTAAAAGGACTTTCAATAACTTTATTGTGTTGTTGGGACCCAAGGGTCCTTTGGTACTGCTAGCAAAGTCGAGAAGTCAAATGCGAGTGGGGCCAAGTGCCTTTCGCATTCACGATAGCCTTGAACGACTTATAGGGAATAACGAGGGCTTCGTACCCTCTTTTCTCTTCAGTTGTAGGGCTATGAGAAGTCAGGGTGGTTGGATCAAGTGAGTCTTACGGACGACGCCAAAAGGATCGTTTGTAATTGGTAGTTATAAACTAGTCATTTTCTTTAATGCTTGATTATAATGACTCACAACCCATAATTAATCCAATGTCACCTGGAATTATCGGATACACACGTCGCACCGGCATAACAATAAATAAGACACGTAATTTTATGGATTAGGAAAACATCAGGTTTTCCTAGGGAATTCAACACTTTAACCTATGAGATGCATACAAAGTCGAACAATTATTTATATTTACAGAAAATCAACAAGCATACTTACGGATCTTCACACTTCTTCTTATATACAATACTCTTTTCAGAAAATATCGGATTTTCTGGTGGTTTTCAAAATAATACAAATCATTACTTTTCAAACATTACTTATGAACTCACCAACATTTCATATGTTGATGTTTTTCCAAAATACTTGTATTCTCAGGTAACAGGTAAATCGAAGAAAATGTATCCAGTGATCTCATGATGTTTTGTTTAGTTAATATCGAACGGTTTATGTTTTGGAAATGTAATGCTTTAAAACAATGTACTGAATGTAAACAATATCGGTTGTAATATTTCAATGCATGGTGGTGAATGATGTTATGATTCATGTATATTCATTGTGATGGTATTCAATTAAGTCACAATAGCCCTCGAACGTTTCCGCCGTCTGATTCGGGGGTGTGACAGGTTGGTATCAGAGCTCTTTTCATAGTGAACTAGCATATCTAACCACACATTAATATGCAACTATAAACCAAAAGAGGGACTAACACAACTCTGAACAAAACAAGTAAAACACAACAATAAAAACATCCTTGCCTGTATTAGGAACAAGAACATGACGCAGAACCAAACAAGATAATGCTAGTATCTCGGTTAAGCCAGAACTATTCTAGTCATATCAAGAAGTGGATGTAGCCTGATCAACTACATTCCCTCCAAGGTATAACTATCACACGTTCTGAGGAGATCGTGATAGCTAGGGAACCTAAAAACATACCTCTTTATCACCAAAAAGGAGAACATCTGTTAAGTCTATGCAGTAGTGGTAGAGTCATAGGATAATGATAGTTTATTCGTATACCTTCTCCCAGTCTTCATGGAAGGAGAGCAGCAGGGCATTCAGTTTCATCAAGTCCTAGTGGCTCACGGGATGCTTGAAGATGAACCAGAAGGGAATCAAGAGGGAGCACACAACATCGGACTTGACGAGTACACGAACACCGACTACGAGTTCGAGGAGACCAATGATGACATGGAGGAAGAACAAGACTCGGGCAAAGATCACGCCGCATCACTTGTTAGCGAGGTGCAGCAGGACCACCCCGCCCCACCAGTGAACCCCGCACGGGAGAATCACTCTCCCGAAGCTAAGATTGCCGCCCTACGACAACAACTGTTCTCCATGGAAGCACGTTCAGTACAAGCTGAGCATGAGAGGGATGAGGTCATTGGAGACATAACTGAGATGACTCAGCTGTTACTTCGTCATATGATCCCTCCACTATATTAGGACACACCATGGAGTGCTAGAGATAAACTTATGTTACTAGGTCATTAGGAACTATGCTATGTACCCCGACTCTATGTTTAAGAGACTACACTACTCATAGAGCCGTTATGCTGTCAAACTAGTACCGCTTATGTATGCTCTTTCGAGCAAAATTTTCATGTATCAAAGTGCAGATAATAGTAATGAAAAATTTTATATGTTTTATTATGACGTTATAATCTGCTATGTGTTATGTATCCATGATTGTATGCTAAAGCGTAGAAGTACTTAAGTTGTGCCACGTACCTAGTCTATAGGATCACAACCTCACGAAAACCACATACACTCAACATCTTTCCGTTCTATGACAGAAAGATGCCTCCACGACCCACTCGCGAAAACCCGGGACCAACCCCACCCGAAGTTGACTCAGCCGCATTCCACGCAGCTATATCTGTTGCAGTCACCGCAGCAATGGCACAAATTCACCAAGGGAACAATGGAGGAGTCAACGGGCAAGGGGTCGGAAGTTCGAACAACGGAATGAATCAAGGACCCGCCAAAACATGCTTTTACAAAGACTTCACCAATGCCAAACCACGAACCTTTAACGGCACTGGAGGAGTGATCACCCTAAAACGATGGATCGAGAAGATGGAATCGGTGTTCGAGATATGCGACTGCCCTGAAGAGATGAAGGTGAAGTTTGTTGCATGCACTTTTGTTGACCAAGCGCTCACTTGGTGGAACGGACACGTAGAAGCCATGACACTCCCCGTAGCCAATTCCATGCCATGGACAGAAATGAAAGAAATGCTGATGGCCGAATACTGTCCTTGTGGTGAAATTCAGAAAATGGAACAAGAGCTGTGGAATCTCACTGTCCGGAACACCGACATAGATGCCTACATATCCAGGTTTAACGAATTGTCTCTGTTATGCCCTGGCATGATTACCTCAGAGGGTAAGAAGATCGAGCGATTTATCTGGGGACTAACCTCCCCGGTCCAGGGAAATGTAATAGCTGCAAATCCTGAAACTTTCGACAGTGCTAAGAGATTGGCCAAGAAGTGTTGGGTCAAAATATGGTTTATACTTTACTTTTTTGGGCAATTATATTTTTGTGTAATATTTATGAATTTATGGCCTAGTTTACGGCTGAGTTTACGGCCGTAAACTCATTTACGGCCCATGTGTGTCCGGCCCATATTCAAGTATAAATAGAGGTGTTAGGGTGAGGAGTAAATGTTGTTGAACTAGAAGGAGTTTACGGCCAGAGAGAAACAGGAGCTTTTATGTGTATGTGAATCTTTTGTATTCGGATCATAATTCATATCAATACATACAAAGATTCATATTGTTCTTATTCTCCTTCTCTTCTTATTTTATCTGATATCATCCGTTTGATTGGGATTCCGCACCATCAAACGGATCTGACTGATACACAGGCAGATTAGGGATTTACAATTGGTATCAGAGCCAAGTTATATCAGTCAAAAGGTTTTATTGTTTCGTTTGGAATCTTAATAATTGGTGTTTACGGTCATAGATTACAACCGTAAACACCGAGTTCTTGGGCCGTAAACTCTATTTTGGAGCATTATTTGATCTTATTTTCGAAATATTCTTGCGTTTTTTTATAGATATCGCAAAAATAAGGGGGGTTTGTTCTTCGTGTTTTTCATTAAAAAAAAAAAAAAAAAAAAAAAAAGGTTTTTGATCGAGTTTTGGAGCTTCAAAGTCGAAAAATCGCTAATTTCACAAAATCGTTGAAGGGTTTTCGGCCGGAGCTTACTGCCGGAAACAGTTCACGGCCGGCTGCGGGGTTCCGTTTGCAGCTAGGGTTTCCGAGCTTGCGGCTCGGTCCTCACCTCGTTCACGGTTCGGCTCCGTTTGCGGCTTGAAAGGCTCGGCTCAGCAGCCTCCTTCAGCGTCAAATTTAAAAAGAAAGAAAAGGTGGAGGTGCCGGGGTTCGAACCCGGTCTCCTCCCTAATAGTGCACGCGTCTCACCAAGTCTACTAAGATGCATCTTGTTTTATTCCTTCCGATTTTTATTCAAAAAGACTCCTTCTCGCTTCCAACTTTCGAATTTTGACTCTTTTAACCCTAAAACTCAATTCCTTTTAAATTTTAAATTCCCTTTTCATCCAAAATTATATATATATATATATATATATATATATATATATATATATATATATATATATATATATATATATATATATAACAAAAATAAATAAATAATAATAATAAATAATTTAAAAAATATATATTTATTTTTTACTTTTATTTTTTAACTTTTGACCTTAAATTTTGACTTTGACTTTAAACTTTGACTTTTTCGTTTAACTTTTAAAATTTCAAATTTAACTTTTCGGTTTGATTTTTAAGTTTGACTTTTGTGTTTAATTTTTTAAATTTGACTTTAAAAAAAATAATAAAAAAAAAGGCATTTTAAATTTGACGTTTAATTTTTATCTTAGCTTCTAGTTTTAAATTTGACGTTTAATTTTTATCTTAGCTTCTAGTTGTGCTTTTTAATCGATTTTAAGGTCTACGAGGGAATTTCAAATCATGAAAGAGAGTCGTCAGGAGACGTTAAGACAAAATTTCAACTTTTTCGATTTTATCCCTGGAGAAACGCTCGAAACTCAGTTGCAGCGATTTACTACACTCACTACTGAGATGAATATAGCCGGGATTTTCTTGACTAAGTCCGAGATAAACAAAAAGTTGCTAAATTCACTTCCGAAATCGTGGGATATGAACATGGCCATCATCAAGAAGACAAAAGATCTCAATCATCTTAGTCTTACTGATGTTATTCAAGAACTTGATGCTTTGAAGTGTAGAGAAACAATGAGTTCTGAAAACATTCCGGTCACTAAAGTTACATGTACTCCAGCTTGTGAAGCCACGATTAAATTTCTTCGGGAACAAATTGATATATTTAAAAGAGAAGTTGAAGACCTGAGATATGAAGGATATCAACTCAATTATGGACAGAAACCCCTGAAGGCTGAGTTAGAAGCTAGAACCAAGGACTTTAGGAAACTTCAGGAAGAGTATAGCAACAAGTGTGAAAATTATGATTATGTTAAGAGACAACTTGTTGTTGTAATTGAAGAACTTGACGCTTTAAAAATCAAGTGTGGAAAAACTGATGTCAGTTTCAAAAATTATACTTCGTCAAGTCAGACAGTCGAGTCCTTATATGAAACCCAATTAAAATTCAAAGAAAATCAAAACAAGGGTCTACGGTATGATAGTGTACCTCCTCCTTATAATCATAACTACACATTCATCCCTATGACACAGGACGAAACTGACAGGGAGCCACATCTTCAATATGGAAAACGAGTTGGATTTGTGTCAGGAGGAGTTATTAATATTGAAGATTCTAATGTTGCTACTTCTTGTGCAGGCAAAGTAACAGAGGATGGGAACAAGGAGAGTTCTTCTGAACAAACAAACGACCCCTTGAACTCTGAATCTATTGCTTCTAATCAACCTCCCGTTGGTAAATACAAGCCACCATTTCAAGCTAAACAGAGTGCTTGTTGCAACTGTGGGTGTGGAAAAAGCAAGAGACAAGGCAAGGATATGCCACCAGGGGCACGAAGAGACAACTCCCCAGTGAAGAAAAGGACATGTTTTCACTGTGGAACACCTGGACACATTGCCAGAAATTGTCCTAATCGCGCGTATGTTCCCTACTACGCACAAGGATGGAAAAACGCGCCAAGTGGGAGATACTTCAAAAGAAACCCTTCCAGGTCACGTTCAGACAATGATGACTGGAACGCGCAGAAGGCCAAAAATTCAACTCCCAAGGCCAAGCATCCGAATCCCAAGGGCAAGAAGGAAATGTCAGCCAACAAGCCTAATCCAAGAGATGATCCAGTAAAACAAATACCGGTTAGGTCAAAGTCATCTCAACGGCCGACATCAAGATCAAAAGCAAGCACTGAGCCACCCATCAGATCAAAAAAGAAATGGGTTAAACCCAACTACAAATGGGTTTTGAAGGCTCAATCTCCCAAATCAACTAATGATTCTAATATTTCTATGTCTTCTGTTTGTGATAAACAGGACATGTCATGGGAGAGAGTAGCGTGCAAGGATGACAAAGGTCGACCCAGTTTTAAAATGGACTGGGTTCCAAAGACCAACTAATCCCGCTCTGTGTCGGAGCAGCTATAGAGGCATATCATCAGACTTCGGCGTGTTGGTAGTAGCTGTTCTAGGCATATGATAGGAGGCATCTCTCAACTGTACAACACTCAGAACATAGTTTGGGAGTATGTGTCCTTTGCGGGAAGGGAAGAAAAGAAGTGATCACTCATGGTGTCACAACTAGAAATTTTATGTCTTGTAATCACTATACTCAAGTAAATGTTGAAATCAAAAACTCAAAAGCATGTATGATACTTACTCAATGGAAAACTAAACCCCAATTCACTACATCAAGCAATTGGAAAACCCTAGAAGTTCTTGTTAAGTCCATTTTGGACTAGAACTTCCTTATTGGATCCAAATGGACCAATAAGCTTCCAATTGGACTATCATGGGTTTAGAACCCTAATTGGGCTCTAATTGGACCCACATTCATTTATTTCAATATTATGGGCCATATTGGGCCTAGAATGAAATAAATTGAAAGCTTTGATCCATGATTAACCCAATCTAGCTTATTAAAACATAAAAATCACAATTTTATTTTATAAGGCCAATAAATACCTAAGACCAACTCTAATATTGGGCTTAGGAGCAAAAAGCCCAAAATTTTCCTTCCTCCTTCCATGTTCTCGGCCCAAAGCAAGCCCAAGAGAAGGGTTTGAATTTCTCATGCCACATCACTTTTATCTTTTGGACTTCCATGCAAGAGACTCATGTCTCCATGCAAACCTCACCTCAAACATCATTTCTTCTTCCTCTCCTCTCACTCTCGGCCGAGCAACACCCACACACACACACATCTCTCACAAACACTCTCTAGATCACTCAAGGCTTCTTTCTTCTTCTCCATCCAAAATCTCGAGATTTAGGGAGCATTCAAGGAAGTTCTTCCACAAAAATCATCATCTAAGGTAAGGTTTTTCTTGGATCTATGACTTGTATTCCTTGTTTTATCAAAATCCCTTCCTAATCCATGCAAAAATCGTGATCTTGCACTCTAGAAAACTCCATAAACTCGAAAACTTCATCAAGGAGTGCAAAGGCCAAAAATCACTTCATTTCTTCCATTCTTTCTTCAAAAACCGAATCAACACCCAAGGTGAGTTTCATACCCCCTTATTTTCAGTTGTCATAAGTTTTTGTGGGGGGAGAATACAAGCAAAGGTGTAGATCCATCATTATGTGTATGTTGTGGTTGATTTCTATGCTTATATGTATGTTTTGTATGATTTTGATGCTAGATCTAGTTATGAAATGCTAAAAACCGAGATATGTATTTTATTATAGCATAAAATATACTACTACATGCAAAGTATACTAAGAAAAATAGCCAAATGGCTTGACAACACTTAATTTGGGCTAAAAACTCATTTTTTTTTTTTGACATAAAATGTTGAAAATACAAAGTTGAAGGGCCTAAAATGAATTATTTCGAAATCTGATGGGTGAGATGAGTCAAAACAGTTTACATAATGTATTTTCTGAAAATATACTATTTGGAGGGTTAAAAACATAAATTCTAAGCTTAATGGGCTAAAGATGACATTTTCGGCCCAATGAGGCCCAATATGCGAAATTTTCTGTTTTGGAGGGCCAAAACTGCATTTTCCTGTAAAACAGTGGACTATAAGTGATCCAAGTCCTTTTCAAAGGTTTAGAATGCTTTTTAAATTTAAAGGGGACTAAAGTTGCAAAAAAATTTCAATTTGGGCCAAAATTGTCAAACTTGCGAAAAGATGGGTTATAACCGAGAAAACTGAAATTTCAAGGACTTAAACTGTCTTCAATGAAAAATATGCTGAAAAATATTAATTTCAATAATTTTTGGTATTAAAATGTCAAAAAAACCGATTTAAGGACCAAACCGGAAAGTTTTAAATAAAGGATTGAAAAAGTAAATTTTTACAAATAATGAGGGGCTGACAACAGAAAAATTCTCAAGACTAGTTCAATACATGCAATTTGATCAAATGATGGTACCACGACTATCGACGAAATACAATACATTACGACACCAAAAGTCGTTGTCAAACGAATTGGTTCGGTCTCGAACCAATAAAAATCCGAAACTACTAACACGACGACACTATGACATTACGACATTACGATTCATAACTAATAACGATTGGGAAGTCACTATACATGCGAGTGTGCACAGACGTCTACGCACCACCTTTGGGCCCCAAAAGTGTAAAATCTTGTTTGTTGAGCCTAGCTAGCCCAATGACCTGATCTTAAAGCCCGAAGACCTCTCTCTCTTACGAAGTGTTGGGTTTTACCGATCCGACATAACGTAAAAGGACTTTCAATGGCAAACATGCTGCTGGTCCCCAAGGGTCCTTCAGTGCTGCTAGTAAAGTCGGGAACTCACGATTGCGGGATTGGGCTTCAGGCCCTTCGCAATTGCAATAGTCTTGAACGATGCGGGGAAATACCGAGGGTTTCGCACCTTCTCTCCTTCCCTCCGGTCGTGGGACTACACAAGTCCGGGAGGATTGAGTTGTGTGAATAATTACGAGTGACGCCTAAGGGATCGCTTGTAAGGTTGTCGATGGGACGTTTTCATTAACGCACGTCACAACACTTCACCACCCACTGTACTCGCAATGCCTCCGGAGCTCAACGATTACCTCTAACGCAACGAAACAACAGTATACAAACTAAGTAAAGCAAAGTGATAGGAAAACGTCGGGTTTTCCTAGGGTTTTCAACAAGTACAATTATGAATTACCGGTCGAATTTCACAACTCTTACGCTTACATCTATAGAATTCAAACAAGCATACTCATGGATCTTCGCATATTTTTACACTATTCTATTTTTAGAAAATATCGGATTTTCTGATGGTTTTCAATCAATACATTGGATTTCAAACACTACTTATGAACTCACCAACATTTCATATGTTGATGTTTTTCAAAATACTTGTATTCTCAGGTAACAGATAAGGTGAAGGATGATTTGTACTCTATGACGTTTTGCTGTGGTTTAAGTAGTATCAAACAGTTATTTTTTTGAGAATGTAATGTTTTGAACAATGTAATGAATGTAAACGCTACCAGTTGTATCATTCCAAATGTTGGTGATGTATAATGTTATGTTTCATGTATATGCATTGTGATGGTATTCAATGAGTCACGATAGCCCTCGGACGTTTCCGCCGTCCGGTTCGGGGGTGTGACACATGGGGTTAGTGCTTAATGACGTAAAGAATTTTCGGATCTGTTCTGAGATTACGCGTGCTGTTCTCAGACCTTCTGAATGCAGATTTAATCGGTGAATTACGGTTTGCGTTTTCCTCTCTATACTCCTGTGTTTTTCTTAAACTGATTCGCTTTAAAGACTAATTTTTGTTTTAGGATAGTTTAAATTTGCGCATTTACTTTCGTTTCTCTTCCATGCACAAATTTTAGGGGAGAAATAAAAACAAAACAAAAATTAGAAAATTAAAAAAATACAAAAACATTACAAAATTAGAACATTTTAAAAAAATGGTGTAAATGAAATGTGCTTGAGGGAGATGTTTTGGGAAATGAAATTATCAAGTGATAACAGGCAACCTAAGTTTGCGTAACGTACCCGAAGTTGAAGGGTCTATGGTCTGGTTTGATGCGTCGGTAGGCACGAAAGATTCTAAATGGACTTGACTAGGCAGAGTTGAACTTAGGAAATTTATAGACTTGACAAATCTTGACCTAGTTAGATACGTTCAGCCTGACAATACGACGCTCGGATAGGTTGAGAAGGGAGATATATATGGGAATCTACTCGTCACATTAAATGAACCGGTACTTGGAACCGTGGTTTAACTTTTCCTCGATGTGCGGATTTTGTCCTTAATTCCGGTTGGATGGGGCGACTGGTAAATTCCGATAAATTAGGTCTGTAGAATATCATTTTCTTTCTCTCTGTTTGTTAGTCATATGTTGCACCCTTTGCGTGATTGGAAGAGATCCGACCTAGATTGCAACATATGCAACTCTATCTCTCTGCATGCTATATATATGAAATTCTTCTTATCTGTTAGCCATATGTTGTCTCCTTTGCGTGACTTCAAATCTGACCTGGTACACAGCATATGCAACATTCTACTTCTCAACCCCTCTAAAGTAATAAGTTATAGAATTCTGAATCTATCTTCTCTCTGAATGATTGTCTGCTCACCCAGTGTAAGGAGTACTCTGGAAGTTCTTGATGGTTGGGGCATATCAGGAAGCGGGAAACACGTTCTAGTACACTTAAAATTGAACAAATACAAATTGTTTTTAGATCTCGCTGCTCGATTTAGGTGGACAACAATATCCCTGGTTGTCGTCAGTTGAATGGTTCTTAAGATATAGTATCTAAGAAATTAGGATCAGATGTAATTTTAGGATTTTAAGTTCATCATGTCTTGTAACAAATAGTATGTCCTAAATTTATCACAATTTTTTGTGTTTAAGTGGACCACAATACCAACGATCGACCAGACAAAGACGTGAAGATAGAAGGTACCGACAAGTGGATAAAGGTTGTCTAAAAACTTTGATTCCAAATCACTCTTAAAGCTAGATATCATTTTTTTTGTTAAATTTTTCATAGTTTCTTCTAATTTAAATATTAGGGAAAAATTAAAAATTAAAAATAATGAAAATAAAAATAACAAAGAAAAATCAGAAAAATTAAAATTCCAAAATAATGTTATTTCTGTTAAGTTTCTTGTTCAGAAAAATAATAAAAAATCCAAAAATATTTTTGTTTTCGTTTTAATTTGTGTGCTAAGTTTTCTTTTAGTTTTGTTTTGTCTTGAAAAGTGATTTCAGGTGAAGAAGAAACTCATGGAGTTTGTGTTGAAGATTTCTGAACCAAAAGCTTCGTATGTAAGCATCGAAGAATTCTCATTCGAAGGAGCAAGAAATGAAGATTATTCTTTCACATTTAATCTTTCAACCCCAGAAGCAAGGTGAAGCTGAAATTGAAGATTATGTGATGGATTGCATTGAAGCCTTCTCAATCAGTCTGTTGCTATCGTTGTACCTGCTGAAGTGATCCAGAAGATTTGTTCTCTCTGATGTTTTCTCTGAAGATTCTTAAGCTGAAAGCGCTATCTTTCAAGAATCAGTACGTCAAGCCTCCTCACCCAATGTGTGTTCAATGCCAAATTCTGAAGAAATGCTCAATTGCTCAAGATGAAGTCATTCATTGAAGATTCATATGCTCATCGTGATGCTGTGAAGAATTTGAAGATTAAAGCTGAAGCCAAAGCTCCCAGTGAAGATTATCAAGAAAGCCAGTTACTTTTTAGGGGGAGCTTGTTGGGTCAATTAAGAAAAGAAAGCTATAAACCAAGGGGGAGATTGTTGGGTCAAAATATGGTTTATACTTTACTTTTCTGGGCAATTATATTTTTGTGTAATATTTATGAATTTATGGCCTAGTTTACGGCTAAGTTTACGGCCGTAAACACCTTACGTCCGTAAACTCATTTACGGCCCATGTGTGTCCGGCCCATATTCAAGTATAAATAGAGGTGTTAGGGTGAGGAGTAAATGTTGTTGAACTAGAAGGAGTTTACGGCCAGAGAGAAACAGGAGCTTTTATGTGTATGTGAATCTTTTGTATTCGGATCATAATTCATATCAATACATACAAAGATTCATATTGTTCTTCTTCTCCTTCTCTTCTTATTTTATCTGATATCATCCGTTTGATTGGGATTCCGCACCATCAAATGGATCTGACTGATACACAGGCATATTAGGGATTTACAATAAGTTATATGACCACAACAACAAGAAGGGTGAGAAGCCAGTGGAGACTGAAGTTAATAAGGAAAATAATAGCAAGAAGGGGAAGAACAACAAGAGAAAGGGGCGTCAAGGCTCCGAATAGTCCAAGAAACAGCAAACAGTGGCAGTCAATGTTGCGACCACGCAAGCTCCATCCACAACACATGCTCCAGCCTCAGGTGCACCAAGTGCTCTTAGACCTTATTCCTGTAATCTTCCCAAGTGCAACAAGTGTTGTTTCCATCACACTAGAGAATGCAAGGAGCTACAGTGCACCAGTTGCAATCGGAAGGGGCATACGATAAGGTATTGCAGGACTTACCCTCCTCAAAATCAACAACAAGGAAGCAACAACAACAACAACCGCAACAACAACAACACCAACACCGGCGACAACAATGCAGGACCTAGCCACACCTGCTATGGTTGTGGAAGGACTAGGCATTTTCGTCGAAACTGCCCCAACAACAACAATCCCAGAAATGGAGGAACCGGAAGAGTGCTGACCATGGGTCAGGGGGAGGCGATTCAGGATCCCGCTGTTGTTACCGGTACGTTTCCCCTAAACTACACATATGCATGCATCCTATTTGACAACGGAGTAGAGCGAAGTTTTGTGAGCAATAAGTTTAAACATTTGTTAAAACAACAACCCTAGAAGCTCAATGAAACCTTTACAGTGGAAATGGCCAATGGGAAAACCGAATCCACTGGGGAAATCTACATCATATGTACCCTAACTCTCAATCAACACGTCTTTCAAATAGACTTGATGCATGTTTCCATTAGGATTTTCAATGTGATTATTGGCATGGATTGGTTAAGCCCCCACCATGCTGAAATTATGTGTCACGAGAAGGCCGTTCGCCTTCATCTTCCTAATCACGAAACCCTAGTTATTTACGGAGACAAACCTAGCACGAACCTTCGCATCATCTCGTGCGTCCAGGCACAGAAGCATCTACGAAAGAAAATTTTCACGTTCTTGGCTCACATAGTAGATAAAACCAAGGAAGAGGTTAACATTCAAGACATCCCAGTAGCATGTGAATTCCCAGACGTATTTCCTGAAGATCTCCCTGGAGTACCCCCAGAGAGACAAATTGAGTTCCGAATTGACCTCGTTCCAGGAGCAACTCCACTTGCTAAATCGCCTTACCGGCTAGCTCCTGCTGAAATGCAGGAATTGTCCAGCCAACTTAGTGAACTCCTGGACAAGGGATTCATCCAACCTAGCTACTCACCATGGGGAGCTCCGGTCCTCTTTGTAAAAAAGAAGGATGGATCTTTTAGGATGTGTATCGATTACACGGAGTTAAACAAACTCACTGTCAAGAATCACTACCCACTCCCACGAATCGACGATCTATTTAACCAGCTCCAAGGGGCTAGTTACTTCTCTAAGATAGATCTACGGTCTGGGTACCATCAGCTCAGGGTTCGAGAAGAGTATATTCCCAAAACCGCTTTCCGAACTCGTTACGGACATTATGAATTTGTCGTAATGCCCTTCGTTCTAACAAATGCCCCTGCCACATTTATGGACCTGATGAACCGAATCTGTTGACCATTCCTCGACAACTTTGTAATCGTCTTCATTGATGACATTCTCGTCTATTCCTGAAGCAAAGAAGAGCATGGCCAATATCTCCGACAAATCCTAGAAACCCTGCGAACGGAAAAGCTATATGCAAAACTTTCTAAGTGTGAGTTCTGGCTCCGTAGTGTGAACTTCTTAGGTCATGTTGTTAGTCAGGAAGGAATTCATGTGGATCCTTCTAAGGTCAAAGCCGTCGAAGGATGGGCAGTCCCGACAACACCCACAGAAATCCGCCAATTCTTAGGCCTAGTAGGCTACTACAGGAGATTCATTCAAAACTTCTCTAAGATCGCCAAGACACTTACCTCTCTTACACAAAAGGGCATACCATTCAAATGGACGGACAAACAAGAAGTTGCCTTCCGAACCCTGAAGCAAGCCCTCTGTAGTGCCCCGCTACTATCTCTACCGGAGGGAACAGAAGATTTCGTGGTCTACTGTGACGCGTCGAATCAGGGTTTAGGTTGCGTTCTCATGCAGCGTGGAAGAGTGATAGCTTACGCATCCCACCAACTAAAGACACACGAAGTGAATTATACAACCCATGATCTGGAATTGGGAGCGGTGGTCTTTGCTTTGAAGATTTGGAGGCATTACCTTTATGGTACGAAGTGCACCATCTTCACGGACCACAAAAGTCTCCAGCATATCTTGAACCAGAAAGAGCTAAATATGAGGCAACAAAGATGGGTTGAACTATTAAACGATTACGAGTGTGAAATCAAATACCACGCATGCAAGGCCAACGTGGTAGCTGATGCCTTGATCCGGAAGGAGTACTCTAATCGCCGTGTGAAAACCCTCTCAATAACCATCAAATCTCACCTAACCACTCAAATCGGGGTAGCCCAGTCAGATGCCATGAAGACGAAAAACAGAGCAAGTGAAGCATTATGCGGAATGGAAAAGAACCTAGAGGTGAGAGAGGATGGAGTATACCATTTCATGAACCGTATCTGGGTCCCTAAACTCGGAGGATTTAGGGAGGTAGTCCTGAAGGAAGCCCACAAGATGCGATACTCCATCCATCCCGGTTCAGACAAGATGTATTTGGATATTAAACAACACTATTGGTGGCCTAACATGAAGGCAAAAATTGCCACCTATGTCGGTAAGTGCCTTACTTGTGCCAAGGTAAAGGTGGAGTACCAGAAGCCCTTGGGGTTATTACAGCAACCGGTGATTCTCGAGTGGAAATGGGAAGGGATTTCTATGGATTTTGTGACCAAGCTACCCAAGACGCCAGATAGACTAGACACCATATGGGTAATAGTTGACCGACTGACGAAATCCACCCATTTCCTTCCCATAAAAGAATCCTACAAGATGGAGAGACTGACACGATTATACATTCGAGAAATCGTGAGACTCCATGGAGTACCAGTGTCTATTATCTCGGATAGGACAGTAGATTCACTTCACGTTTTTGGCAATCACTTCAGAAAGCACTTGGAACCCATCTCGACATGAGCAGCCCTTATCACCCACAAACGAATGGTCAAAGCGAACGAACCATCCAAACAACCATCCAAACGCTCGAAGACATGCTTTGCACATGTGTGATAGACTTTTGGAAGTCTTGGGATACCCACTTACCCTTAGTCGAATTCTCATATACCAACAGTTACCATTCGAGCATCAGGTCGCTCCTTTCGAAGCACTATATGGGCGTAAGTGTAGATCACTGTTGTGTTGGGCTGAGGTGGGCGACACCCAGCTAGCAAAGAAACTGGCATCGGACAAGGCGTTAACGGGACCGGAGATCATACGTGAAACCACGGAAAAGATAGTTCAAATCAGAGCTCGACTAAAAGCATCACGCGACCGACAAAATAGCTACGCCGATAGACGGCGAAAGCCCTTAGAGATTCAGGTCGGGGATCGAGTGCTGCTAAAAGTTTCACCTCGGAAATGAGTCACTCGTTTCGGAAAACGGGAAAACTGAACCCACGATACATTGGACCCTTCGAAATTGTTGCCCGAATAGGTCCAGTGGCGTACAAACTTCAGCTACATGCAGAGCTAAATAGCATACACCCCGTGTTCCATATCTCCAATCTTAAGAAGTGCCTATCAGATGAAACACTCGTCATTCCACTTGATGAGATTGAAATCAACGAGAATCTCCTGTTCGTTGAGGAACCAGTCGAAATCATGTACAGGGAGGTGAAGCGTACTAAGCAAAGTCGCATCCCGATCATGAAAGTACGGTGGAACGCAAAGACCAAATGAAGCAAAAGTACCCTCACCTATTCTAGCATTCTCAAATCGATCTTTCAAAAGAATTTCGGGATGAAATTCCCTCTAACGGGGGGATGATGTCACAACTAGAAATTTTGTGCCTTGTAACTATAACACTTAAGTCAAATTATGAATCAAAGACATAAGAGCATGTATGATGCATACTCTATAACAACAAAATTTCAATCAAACACATTATACAAGCACTACAAATAGTCAACAAGCAATTGGAAACCCTAGAAGTCCTTGTTTAAGTCCATTTTGGACTAGGACTTCCTTATTGGGCCCAATGGACCAATAAGCTTCCAATTTGACTATCTTGGGCTTAGAACTCTTTGAATGGGCTCTAATTGGACCCACTTTCATTTATTTCAATATTTTGGGCCATATTGGGCCTATAATGAAATAGATTAATTATATGAACCATTTTGGACCATAATTAACCTAATCTAGCCTAATAAGTCATAAAAATCACATTTATATTTTTTTAGGGCCAAAAATCATCCAACCTAGCTATAACATGGGCTTAAGGAAAAAAAGCCCAAGAACCTCCTCTCACCCTCCCCATTCTTAGCCCAAGCCCAAAAGAAGAGGAGAGTTGACTTTGTAAGTGACACCTCACAATTGTTCAAGGGACATCCATGCATGAAGACCCAAACATCCATGCACTCACATACTTCCAAGTCTAGCTACTCTTTTTCTCCCTCTCTCTTGCTCTCGGCCAAGTCCAAGCACACACACACACACATTTCACTCACTTTTCTCTCAAGGAAACACTCTCATAACTCATCCATATTTCGAGATCTAAGAAGGAATCAAGGGGATTTTTACACAAAAATCATCATCTAAGGTAAGAAATCTCTTAGATCCTTAAGCTAGCTACTTCATTTCATCCAAAAATCACCTCTTAATTCATTCAAACTCATGATATAGCACCTAAGAAGCATCCAAGTTCGAAATCTTCCAAGGAAGGTTGCTAAGGCCGAATTTCTTCTCATTTTCTTCCAAAAACCGAAACCACACCCAAAGGTGAGCTTCATACCCCCTCTTTTTCGGTTTTTATAAGTTTTGTGGGGGAGAATACAAGTAAATGTGTAGATCTATGAGTATATGTATGCCTTGTGTGATTTTTATGCTTATATGTATGATCTTGTGTGATTGTGATGTTTATACTAGCCACAAGAACCTACAAACCGAGATCTACAATATGAAGAATGAAATAAGTATAACTTATACCATTTCACACTAATCAAGTCTATAAAATAATGTAGTTGGTTAATATGAACATTTTTGGGCTTAAAACCCCATTTTTGGGCTCAAAATGCTAAAAATACAAAACTAAGGGGGCCAAAATGACAAAATATAAATTCTGAAGGTTGAGATGAGTCTAAACAGTTTCTAATATTTATTTTCTGAATATTAACACTTTTGAATGGTTAAAAATGTGAATTTTAAACATAATGGGCCAAAATGGAATTTTCGGCCCAATAGAGTCCCGAATTGCGAGATTTTTGATTTGGAGGGGCTGAAACTGCACATTTCTATAAAATAGAGGATTACTAGTGTACCAAATCTATTTCAAGGGTCAAAAATGCTTTTCAAATTAAAAAGGGACCAAAGATGCAAAAAATTTCCATATTGGGTCAAAATTGTAAAAGTTGCGAAAATGGAGGTTTCAACCGAGAAAATTTCATTTTTGAACGACTTAAGTTGTTTATCAATTACATTTGTGCTAAAAATGTCTTTCCAATAAGTTTTGATACTAAAGTGTCAAGAAAAATAGTTTACGGACTAAACCGGAAATTCTTTTATACACAAAGGGTTAAAAGTGTAAATTTTATCCGAGAAAGGGCTTAAGAAGATAAACTCACATTCTTAAAACAATAGATCCCTTAAAATAAAAATACGAGCTCTACATCTACCGGTGAAACATAATAATAAATACACATTCAACACCAAAATCGTTACCAAACGAATTGGTTCGGTCTCGAATCAAAAATCAATAAACAATGATACTTCAATACATACGCGGAAATTTACGAGAAGTCAATACACCATCTTTGGGCTCGAAAGTTTCAAAGCGTGATTGTTGGGCCTAGCTAGCCCAATGACATGATCTTTAGGCCTGAAGGGAACGCGCTTACATGTTATTGGGCCATATATGACCTAATTCCGTGTAAAAGGACTTTCAATAGCTTTATTGTGTTGTTGGGCCCCAAGGGTCGTTTGGTACTGCTAGCAAAGTCGAGAAGTTAAATGCGAGTGGGGCCAAGTGCCTTTCGCATTCATGATAGCCTTGAATGACTTATAGGGAATAACGAGGGCTTCGTACCCTCTTTTCTCCTCAGTTGTGGGGCTATGAGAAGTCAGGGTGGTTGGATCAAGTGAGTCTTACGGACGATGCCAAAAGGATCGTTTGTAATTGGTAGTTATAAACTAGTCATTTTCTTTAATGCGTGATTATAACGACTCACAACCCATAATTAATCCAATGTCACCTGGAATTATCGGATACACACGTCGCACCGGCATAACAATAAATAAGACACGTAATTTGATGGATTAGGAAAACATCGGGTTTTCCTAGGGAATTCAACACTTTCACCTATGAGATGCATACAAAGTCGAACAATTATTTACATTTACAGAAAATCAACAAGCATACTTACGGATCTTCACACTTTTTCTTATATACAATACTATTTTCAGAAAATATCGGATTTTCTGGTGGTTTTCAAAATAATACAAATCATTACTTTTCAAACATTACTTATGAACTCACCAACATTTCATATGTTGACGTTTTTCCAAAATACTTGTATTCTCAGGTAACAGGTAAATCGAAGAAAATGTATCCAGTGATCTCATGATGTTTTGTTTAGTTAATATCGAACGGTTTATGTTTTGGAAATGTAATGCTTTAAAACAATGTACTGAATGTAAACAATATCGGTTGTAATATTTTAATGCATGGTGGTGAATGATGTTATGATTCATGTATATTCATTGTGATGGTATTCAATTAAGTCACAATAGCCCTCGGACGTTTCCGCCGTCTGGTTCGGGGTGTGACAGTCAAGTGCATTATTGAGACACAGAGAGGTAGAGAACCCTTAGTCAAGTACTTTACTGACACACAGAGAGGTAGAGAACCCTTGGTCAAGTACTTTAGTGAGATTGAGAATGTCTAGAATAACCGAAAGGTTTCTTAATAATTATTTTCATATTTTTGGGAGGATTTTGGTATTACTACAAGGACCCTTTCACCTTTTATTATCATATGTTCTAATGTTATATAATTATTTGGTGAATCCTATCCTATGCAGTTATCGCGGTCAAAATTTCAATAGCGGTCACATGCCGCTATTTGAGATCGCGGTTATCGCGGTGGTATAGCGGTGATATAACGTTTTTTTTAATATTACGGATAATTTATAATTTTATATTATATTTATATAGAAGTTATATATATTTGAGTATTAATACTATAAGTTTATATAGAATCAATATCATAAACCTAAAAAGTCATATAAAAACATAACATAATATTCTATTATAGTAATAAGGAAACTACGTAGTGTCAAAGTGTCAAATAGAGATTAATTGTATTGCCCGTATTCAATATTGTATTAGTAGGTCATGGCTGATATAAAGAGTTAAGTCCGAAGTCGTAGCCTCATAGGTGCGGTTCGATTTACAAAAAACATTAATGGAGTCCGACCATAGCAGCTCAAGTCGTCGTGAGTACAGAAAAAGATGATGAGAAAGAGAGTTGTCAGTAGACGTAGTTGCTTTGAATGCTTTTAATTATGTTAGTTGTTTGGGCATTTTAAAATGAAAGTGTAGTGAGATCATTAAAACTAGTTTTTCATTGACAAAGTAACAAAATGACCCTAAATGTGAATGAAAATGGAATAGCGCCCATAGCGCCGCTATAGCGGTTATTGAAATAGCGGTAAATAGCGGTGAATAGCGCCGCTAATAGCGGTACCGCGAAATGAAAACGCTAAGTTGAAAATAGCGGTTCCTGACCTCCGCAAAACGCTATAGCGCCGCTATAGCGCGCAATTGATAGCTTAGATCCTATCACATGCTGCTAAAATTAAATAGTTTTTCGATTGAATGTTTTTACTTTATAATGGTTGGACTCAGACGAGAGTTGTGCAATAGAGCTAAATCAACCCTTCTAAAACTCTTTTAATTCTTGAAACATGCAACCTATGTACCCATCCTATAATTAATAGCATGCGTTTCTTAGATTCATATTTTAACATATTTTTTATCTAATGTTCATAAAACTATATCATTATTTAATTTGTATGTAAGTTATAAGGAGGGACTTACCAATTCTCAGGGGTGGATTCTGGTTATTGTCTATCGGGCCAATGAAAAATGCACTGCCTTGAGCATTATTCGTTCGATTTGTTAATATTGGTCATTATTTTCTGAAGTGTCCCATTTCTCCATATTCATAACAATTGTGGTTCCTACCAATACCAATTCCTTGGGTAGTGGTGAGGGTCAGACTCCTACAAGACTTAGTTGTGTGCCCTTTCTTAACACAATTATCACATATTAGTTCTCTACATGCACCTATATGATCGTAGTTTCAATTATTGCATAAAAAAAGATCTCCTGCATACTTCCTTAGAGGAGTGGGTGATGAAATGGTCACTACATAGACTTTCCCTAAGTCTTGTTTCTTCAATGCTACTTGCTCTGGATCTTCATCAAGCTTTCTTTTGCTATTTTTTTGTCACACCCCGAAACCGATGGCGGAAACGTTCCGGGGTGGAGGACATCATGTAAAGTATCACAACCAATGTATATAGCAAGCATAGTAAACACAAAACATTACATTACATAATAATATTTACATTTGTTTGAAAGCAAAGAAATACATGTTATATATATATATATATATATATATATATATATATATATATATATATACATCAGTATAACAAAAGTAAAGACGAGACTTCCAAACGCTTCGTCTTCTGCAAAAGAACATGGGATACTTGTCTAACGAGAACCTGAGAATACAAGCAGTTTTAAAATATCAACATAAAGTCGGTGAGTTCATAAGTGGTTTGTTTCTGTAAAAGAACAGGTTTCCTTTGGTTTTCTGAAAAAGTTGCTATCCAAGAAAATCACATATTTTTTTTATAAGAAAAGTTCAGTTATCCATTTGTTACACAGCCTGGTTAAGAATAGTTAAGTTATCCCGGGAAAAACCCTTATTTTCCTTAAAAGTAGGTGGTTGGTTATCGATTCGGAATGTAGTGTACAAGTATCTACCATACTTGTAGCGTTTAAGTGAAGTTTTTTGAAAGCCTGGTTATCCTTGAAAAGTGCGTTAGTTTTAACATGTATATAAAACTATTATGTATGTAGTAAACTAATTCCTAAGGATATTAATTTACTAAGTTCTTTATTACTTAAAAGTAAATCTCCATTATCTAAGTTGCGAGTTCTATAACCATACGATAAACTAGATATGGCAAGAAGAAGGCCAGTATCATTTTATGACTTTTGTCATGCGTAGACCTGCCGGTCCCACTGTAGCTAGCAGCAAGGTGCAGGGTAGTCAGCCTCGTATAGATCTATACACTCAAGTCACGCTATCCTTCTAGGAGATTCTGGTTACATGGGCGGTCCTCCACTCGCGTATCTATGTGCAGTGTTTTAGAGGACGTGTCTCCAATCTTAAGAATAACGAATTTACAAGTAATAATGCGGAAAATCCTGTTTTAGATTCTGATTACAGAGGCGGTCCTCCACTCGTGTATCTTTGTGGAGTGTTTTAGAGGACGTATGAAAAGTTCTAAGATTAATGATTTTAACAGTAATGATGTGGAAAATCATTTGTGAAATATAAAATGTAACATTTTATAATGAGTTTCGCAATTAGTTTGAAAACTAACTCTGCAAGTTAAATGATTGGTTAATACGGTTTTTAGTGTTAAAAGCATAGAAAATATGAAACATTTCATACGAAATAATAAATTTGAGTACAAGATTTCCTTGTACTTTTTCTTGTATTCCCCCCCCCCCCCCTGAAAACATGAAAAACACGGAAAAGGTGTAGGGGTATGAACTCACCAGACGAGAAATGTGTCGGTTAGGATGCTAAGTGTCAGTTTAGGGCTTGAACACGCACAAGGTTCCTATGTAATATGAAGAGATACATAATTGTATCTAATTAGACTTTGAACTACTAATTAAGTAAGATAATACACTCTAAGACGCGAAAACACTTTATTCCAAGTGTTAGGAGTGACACGGGTTGCATTTAAGGGGGTGTAGGGCTTAGATATGGAATTTTCTATTCAAGAGTAAACTCTTAGAAGAGTTTATGGCCCATATACCATATCCCCATGAGTTTACAGCCATAAACTCATGGGTGGTGTGTTCTTGGATGCTTAAAGGTCTTATAACACTTGTGGAATTAGGCTAGGTTCAATTCTAGGGCATATGAAGTGGTTAAGTCCTCAAATGGACCATTTATGGGAGTTTACGGCTGTAAACATAGAGTTTATGGCCGTGAACTCTTACTTGTCCCCTCATTGTGTGTTTTGATGGTTCTAGGTTAAGCACACATGATTCTAGTCCAAATTACAAGTCATTGAAGGAAGTTAGGGCACCATTTGACCTCTTTAGAGGAGTTTACGGCCAAGGGACCATTCCTTGGGGGGTTTACGACCGTAATCTCCTAAGGTCATTGTTCCCTTGATGATTAACGTCCCTACTTCGATGGTGGTTGATTCTAGACATTATTCCAATCCATAGGAGGTGTTTAAGGGGCAATTTAACACCTTAAATGGTGTTTACGGCCTATGAAGGAGGGTTTACAATCCAACAGTGATCTTGGGCCATAAACTCATGTTTACTCCCCAAATAACAAGTTTTTGGTGTTCTAAGCTCATACATGTAAGTCCCTAAGTCATAGCTAAGCACTAGAAGTGATTTGGAAGGGTTTTGGGGCTTCAAAACCCCATTTATGGGTGTTTGCGGTTTGGGGTTGTTCTTGGGCCGTAAACACAAGTTTTTGGTACTTTTGGATGATTTAAACACGGAATTGTATGCTAAACAAGCTAAACTATAAGCTAGGATAGATCACTTACTAATTTGAAACTTGAAAGGGATGGTTTTGGATCACAATTAGGCTTGTAGAGAGAGTGTGGTGAGAGAGAGTGTTAAGAGAGTAAAAACGCTTCAAATGAAGGTCCAATCACCCTTATATAGGGTTTGAGTTTGTAGCCCGATGGAAATCTACCTGATACTGATGTTAAACGGGGCTTATGGTCGTACCCGATTAAGTTGTTGTAACCCGACGTGGTCGTAAACTAGAAATCTTTTTAAAAGAATTCGAGGGTGTTTCAAGTTTTTCTAACTCATTTAAACACTCATGAAGTCACAATAAAAGTCTTAATTCAATTAGCCTAATTCAAAATGTTAACGAAAAATTGAAATACAAACGGTTTTATTAATTGAAACGGGTTACAATGACAGGATAAATTTCAGGTTGTCACATTATCCCCCCGTTAGAGGGAATTTCGTCCTGAAATTTAGAATTAAGATACAAATCATGGATTTGGAAAGACATGCGAATATTTTCGTTTCATCGAGTCTTCACGCTCCCAAGTGAATTCGGGTCCCCGCTTGGCATTCCAGCGAACCTTCACTATCGGGATGCGGCTTTGTTTCGTACGTTTAATCTCTCGATCCATGATTTCGATTGGTTCTTCCACAAAGTTCATGTTTTTGTTGATCTCGATTTCATCAAGAGGGATCATGACGGTTTCATTGGATAGACACTTTTTAAGATTTGAGATGTGGAATACAGGATGGATGTTGCCAAGTTCTTGAGGTAGTCGGAGTTTATAGGCTACGGCACCGATCCTAGCGAGGATCTCGAAAGGTCCTATGTACCTCAGGTTAAGTTTCCTGCGCTTTCCAAAGCGTATCATACCTTTCCAGGGTGAGACCTTCAACATGACACGATCTCCTACCTGGAATTCCAAGGGTTTCCTTCGTTTATCGGCGTAACTCTTTTGTCTGTCTCGTGAAGCTTTCAGTCGTTCTCGGATTTGGATGATCTTTTCGGTGGTTTCGCGGATGATTTCAAGACCAGTGAGAGCACTATCGGGGACTCGACCCTTGGCTAGTTGCGTGTCCCCTACCTCGAAGGGGATCTGCACTTGCGACCGTAGAGGGCTTCGAACGGGGCAACCTTGATGCTGGTGTGGTAGTTATTGTTATACGAGAACTCGATCAAGGGTAAATGGGTGTCCCATGACTTTCCAAAATCGATGACACATGCTCTCAGCATGTCTTCTAGGGTCTGGATAGTTCTCTCACTCTGTCCGTCTGTCTTATCTTAGACTTATTTACTTCTCTAAGCTTTGGATCATGTATATATATATATATATATATATATATGTATGTATGTATGTATGTATGTATGTATGTATAGGTTCAAATGTGAATTGACATCTATCGTGCGGATGTGTGGACAGTGCTATTCTGTGAGAATGACAAAGAAAAAGTGTTGTTTCATAATATGAATACGTTCAATCTTACATAACTATTGTCATTATCATGCATTCTCATCAATTAAATTGTCTATTGGGTTATTATAGACATTTTTTATTATTATTCACATTCTGTCAGAATGTTGTCAGGATATTTATTGAGTTGTATTCTGTAAGAATGAAAATGAGTGAAAAACGATGCGTCAGAACAAAAAATGAATAAGAATTAGTGAGAATGAATGGAAATGACAATAATTGTGAGAGATTGAACATATTCACATTACTAAACAACTTATTGTTGGATTAATGTCTAAGTCCATAACTATTTTGGTATGTACTTGACCCGATGGTGCATGGTCCTTTTGGGTTGCCTTCACCAAAGCAACTTGATAGGATGAATTATGGAGAGAAAGGATTAAATATGATTTATTAATGTATTATGAGAATAATATATTAAAGGAGAAATCATATTGTTTAATTAATATTAATCAAGAATTAATTGGTAATTAGTTTTGTGACTAAAACAGATTAATTAAACTTAAGGGACTGGAATTGTAATTATAAGATAATTGCAATTTGGGCCATGGATTGTCTTATATTAAGGAGTGGACGAATTCTATGGGGAAACCCATGAGAAATCGTCCAAGGCCTTAAGGAAAGGGGGTCCATGGATTGCTTAGGGCTTAAGCATCCAAATTAGGGTTTCCTTGTTAGATAACCCTAATAGCCTCACTATATATGGAACCCTTATGACCCAAAAACGTGGCTAATGATCCTTATAAGGTTAGAACACATTTTGGGCAGCCTCCATCCTCTCTCTTCTTCATCCTCTTGCTTATGATGTTTGTGAACCATTAGAGGAGTGACATTTGTGACTCTAAGCTTTCTAAAGTCAGTAAAAGGAGGAATTGAGATTGTTATTGCTACATAACAATCAAGGTATGATCTAAACCCTAATTATATGTTATATTGATTATCATATGTTAGATCTAGGGTTTATAGTCTTGGATAACTTGCAGGTACAATAGAGAAACCTAGATCCAAGCGTTAGGGTTTGTATGAGCACATAGGATGTTCTTATGACCAAAACCCATCAGGGGTATCAGAGCCTAGATTGGTTTATATTGTATTGATGCATTATATGTTTGAAAACTTCGTTTTTTTTTTTGTTTCTGGGGGCTGGAATCACCGATTCCATAGCTGAACTCGCCGAGTCCATGCTGACTCGACGAGTCAACTCGTCAGATGGAGCAAACTTCGGGATTTCTTGCTGTTTTTGCTTAAGGATAGTTGCCTTAACATTTTAGATCAATATAAATCTGATTTTATGATATATTTGACTGTATTCTTGATCTAATTAAAGATATTTATCAATTAATAAAATAGTTGTTTCCTTATGTGATAATTGATTAATTATTTTGATTAAATTGGTAAATTGTTTTGCAAGAAATCATTAAATAAGTCAAATATGGATAATTATTTGATTAAATGTTAATTTAGATTATTTGTTATTTGATCCTTGTTGTTATGAAAAGTTTCATATTTTCCCCTTTAGGTTTTATAGTTTAAATTTGAACCCAAAAGTTTTATAGTTTTGAAATTTAAATAGTTGAAACCCTAATGTTTTGAAATGTTTCAAAACATGCCCCCAAGTTTTGGAATTTAAATTTTGATTAAAAGTTTAATTTTGATGTATATTTAAATTCTAAACCCTAATGTTTTTGAAATGTTTCAAAACTTGCCCTCAAGTTTTGGAATTTAAAAGTTGATTAAAGGTTTAATTAGGAATGTTAAATTCTAAAACCCTAGTAATGTTTTAAAAAGTTCAATTCACACCCTTATGGTTTTATTAATTAATTAAGGTGTATAATTAAAGGAGGTTTAATAAATCCATAAAAGTTTAGGTTTACAATTTAATTGAATTAATAGTATAATAGTTAAATTTGACCACCTAGTATTTTAAAAGTGTAAAATACACCTTATACTATATATAATATTAAAAGTCTAACATTATATATATATATATATATATATATATATATATATATATATATATATATATGAGTAAAAGTCAGTCTTACCGTTAGTAGGCCTCATTCACGAAGCTGGTCTATAAGGGGTGTTTAAGGAAATTGCCTATAATATGGCGATTGAATGGGTATCCACTCTTACCCACCGCACTCTTGACTGGTGGAGGGTCGTTAGCCGAACGGGTAGGATAGGACGAAACATTCCATTATAAGTATGATGAAGTACAAAAGTAACTAAATGTTTTTCAAATTCTCAATCTTAGTTACTTAGGCAAAAGTGAATTGATGCAATTCCATGAAATTACACTTTGTGCCCTTGCGAAGACGTTAGTGGAGCGTGTGTGGTTTACCGGCACACTAAATGGTTCTAAGCAAAGGTAGCGAAGGGTGACTCAATGTTTGTCATAGTTCGGTGGAGCGTGTGTGGTTTACCGGCACATCGAATAGGTGATTGTAACATGTGAGGGCACCATGTAAGTTTGCATGGTTATTCACACCCGCTTTGTGATCCTCGGCATCCCAGTCACAAAATACAGGGGCATATCAAGATTTAAACATGCCATTGAAATGTTCAATGAATCTCAAAGGATCTAAGAGTTTTCATAGATTTAAAACTTAAATTTCTTTTTCGTTTTTCATGGTGGAAATTAGTGAATCGTCATTCACTTACCTTCAAATATTCTGCAACTAGATTACGACATCTCTTTTCTAGGTTGTAGCGTATTGTGTTGGGTCCTAGCCTTAGTATCTTATTTGGGTGATTTACTAAGGACTCAATCGATCAACTAACTTGAATTCGTTTTCTCTCGTTTTGTAGATGTCAAAGTTCGACAACTATGGTCTTCCCAAATCTCGTGGAACAAGCATTCCACATGAAAATGACATTCCACGATTCGATCAAGGAACAAGAAGTCGTGCTTCACTTCCTCCTCCTCCTCCAATTGTTCTCCCTAACCCACAAGATCGAAGAATTGAAAGGGTCAATATCACTAAAGCCCTATTGGAAATGAAACATGAAGACGGTAAACCCGTGTGTGCCCACGTTCTAGGAATGAAATCACACATTGATAGGTTGATAATGTTGGGTGTGTCATTCCCGAATGAGTTGGCTGTAAATTGGGTTTTGCAGTCACTTCCTGAATTATATAATGAGTTCAAAAGAAAGTATTGTATGATGGATCATGAAGACAACCTCATTGACCTAACTTACATGCTCATTGCTGCTGAATCAGAAATGATTTGGCGAAGCAATGGAGCGTATTTGTTGGGAAAGTCAACCGACCATGCTTCCAAGGACGTTCTAGGAGAACCAACCTGCGTTTGCTGCCAAAAGAAAGGGTGTTGGATAGAAATCTGCCCCAAGAGCCTGAAGATTCCAAAGATGGGAGAGTCAAAGAGTATGGCTGTGCTTCAGGTAAAATCCACTATCTAAATTAAGTTCCTATTCATTGATTCAAAATACATGATGTGATAAGATTGCATTTGAATGTTTTTGTAGGATCGGTGAAAAGAAAGGAAGCTTAGTGAAAGAGCAAGATGAATCTAATCACAAGAAATGGATCTTGATCGCATGGACTTGAAGATTAGATTTTGAGCTTAGATAGTTATGATAGAGTTGTTAGAAATTTTCTTTTTGAAATACATAGTTTTCAATGGATTTTGCATTGTAAGGACAAATGTTTTCCGCTGCTTTTATAAATAAAATAAATTTTAGTTTGACTTATTTATTTATTTGTTTACTTCCTTGCAATGAAATCGTTATGAAAATTGATGTTTGAATATTTCTACAACAAATGGATATGATTCTTATTTGTGGGGTTTATTGAAAAAGTCGAGAATTTACCAAATAGGGAGAGTTTCTCATCGCCGAAGTTTCAATTGGATAGAAATTTGGAATCATGCAACTTGGTTGCATGATGAATGAGAAATTTTATATTTGGAAATTAAACTAATTCATTGACAAAGTATCAAGTGAAGGACTAGGAGATCGAGCACACAAAGTTGTGTGTTGATCAAGTTCACCATAAGAGCAACAAAGATATTCATCATGATTTACTAAAGGTTTAGTAAATATAATTATACTTATAGGATTAAGTGTAATTGTGAATTGATTAAAAAGGTTTAAATCAATAGCAGAACGAATAAGAAGAATCAAGTAGGCAGAAAGATAAAAGTTTCTCCATTCTAAGAAGGAGGGAGAGTACCTTTTATGATTTATGATAGGTTTTAATGATTAAAAGAACCATACCTCAATTGATCCTCTAAGTGAGTCTTAGTACAATTGTATGTTTAAGAAGAGGAATCAAGAATTGAAGAAATGGTTAAATCAAAAGGTCAATCATGCTTCGTTCCAATAACAAGTCTTAAAGTTAAAATTGTGGCAATAAGTTGTATTAAGAAGGTTTATGACATTCATTAAATGTGGAAAATTGTGATGTCTTCGATAAGACAAAGACCAACTAGGACCAATTTTTGAAGTGTTTTGACAAAAACTACACTAACTCTTGAATATTTGTTTGTCAAGAAATGTTTATTGACAAGAGAGTCTTATATGTCAAGGAGTCAGTGGGAGTCTTAATGGTCTTGAAAGGTTTCAAGAACAAATCAAATAAACCTTATCGATCATCACTAGCACACGAGTTGAGGTTAACAACCTATCATGTTGACATTATTTTGTTTTTGTGTTGTTCCAATTGAGTTAATTATACATGTGAGTTCTATGAGTTCTCATTTTGAATGCATAAAAGGCAAGGCACCTTAATAAATGAAAGGTACATTGATAGGAAAGGGTGAGCTGTTTAACTACTTGGAAGACATGGTGGGCAGTCGTGCTACCATAAGGCAAGAATATAAGTTTGAATTTGTCGTAAATGTTATTTTTGACAAATTCACATGGATAGGAACACATACACCATTAAATCTAAGTGTCATAAGATTCCCTCATTCATGAAAGTGAGTGTGAGGAAATGCTTTCACTAAGAAAGATTTTAAGAAGATAGTGATTGTAAAATTGTATTCTCGAATTCGATTATGGTTACGGTATCCCTCTCCATAATTTGAATTGTGAGGTTTGGCAATTAGTCTGAATTGTTTAGACACACATATGAGCTATCTAAGGCAAAGGTGTATAAGAAGCCTTGATAAAAGATTATCAAAGCATTAAGTATTAGAAACATGGACTTAAGAAATTCAATAGGTATTGTTTTTCTGAAAGTTAAGATGGTTATGAATACATGTCGAAGCTAGTGGGAGCATAAGTGTTATGTTTTTATAATAATCATCATGATAGTGGAGCATAAATGTTATGATTGTATGATTATTAAGGTACGTATTGCAAGTTGGCAATATTAATTATAGAAAACAAGAGTTATACCTTGCAAAGTCGTAAGGGTTGTAAAGTTGTTTTGCTATAATTAAAGGAAAGAATATTATGCTTCATTTCAAATATAAAGGCTTAGGTTGTGGAATGTTAATAAATTTAGTCAAAGCTATATAGTGTGTTCTTAAAATTTCGGTTATGATTACGACATTCCTCTTCACAATTTGAATTTTGAGAACATAGCAAATAAAACATTATGCATCGTGTCCCATACGTTTCGGGTATAGGATCAATTGCAAATGCTTTAATATTTGACCATTCTAAAATTTTCCAAATGTCTAGCGCATTTAGAGGGAAAAGGATTAGAATCGGTTTTGGCTAAAATAATTAAACAACTATCAAAGGACAATCCAAAGTTCGACGAGGATTGGTTGCTTATGAGTAGTTAGAAGCATGGTATTGAATGGACCATATCGACATTAATATGAATAGAAAAGATTCTATTAAGAATGAGTTGTCATATGGAAATTATGGAAATGTTTCCATATTGGATGGACCATATCGACATCATTACGAATAGATAAGATTCTATTAAGAATGAGTTGTCATATGGAAAATATGGAAGCGTGTCCATATTGGGAATTGAATATTGAAAATCTATGTCTAGATTAGAAACTTTTATTCAAAAGGATGTTCAAAGGAATGTACTTTGAATGAGAAACATCATATCTAAGGAATTGACTTGTAACAATCTCCGATAGAGGACTTTGTAATTTCATTGGCTATAGTCTTTGTGACTTTGGTGTAGTGATATTACAAAAGGATCATTGCATAAAATGTTAGAATCTAGCATATTCTATAAGTAGCAAGAATTTGATATTCTTACACTTATGAAAAAGGATTAGGAGTTGTGAAATGAGAATGATTGGAAATGTGTTCAATTTGATCTATTTCACAAAGTAAGAACCATAGGTAAACATTGTTTGCATGCTAGGAGCATGGGACAAGTGTAATAATTCAAGCAAGAAGTTGATTACCCGAAACGACAAATAATGAGTAATCGATATGGTGATAAATAAAAGGAGTTTTATTTATACTCAAAGGTTTGAGGCCATATGGGATTAGTATTATTCTTGTGTTTCACTTTGCATGTTTTGACTTCCTGAATAATTTAATTGGTTAAGAACAGTCAAATTATTCGAACGAGCCACAATCGTTCATATATTGGAAGTAGGTATGAATGAAGACTGTCGTGAATTAGTGTGTGGATTGTCTAAAAGAGTATTATACATACGCAAAT